>NC_056729.1:944839748-945212248 GCF_019279795.1 Protopterus annectens
ACATGTCAAGCAGAGTGCCTCTTTGGACCTCTTCAAGAGGAACCTTGACGATTGGATGGGAGAAAGGAAATTCACCCCAGGGATCACGTCAGTCGCCCTGCTAGACAGGGGTCCAGGAAAGCAAATAATGTGGGAAGAAATATTCAGGGAATTGTTATGGCTAGGCTTGTATAGGCCCTAGGGCTGATAGCCTAGTACTAACCTATGAACCTATGAACCTATGAAAAGCATGTTGGTGGCTGTCTCCAATGTGAGAACAGGTCTTTCCCAGAACTGGTTACCACACTTGGCTTCAATTAGCCAATGTGGAGGTAAATGATCCAGGGCCAGACAACTAGTATGTACACTATGGTATAGATGGTGAGTCTGCTGCATACCCTGTGTGAGGATGTGCAACACCTACATGGGCATTTGAGTGACCAGCAGCACTTGCAGTGTGACATAGCATATAGGAACTTATAGAAAACACACTTGCTTAGGTCACTGGTTGCCAATAAGATATCCATTGCTGCATTCATGAGACATGTGGCAAATGCCCCCTTTTGTACCTGTACATGCCGTACCAGTCATGACTGTACAAGGGTAAGATTCATGGTGGGTGATCACAGACCAGGTTTGCACAGATGGCACATACTGTTTCAAAGTTTGTGTTACAGTTATCCCTGGCCATGCCAGCCACCACACCTGTGCATGGCCAATCTCATGGTCATTGCAGATGACACTTATATGGCTCCACTGCTGTGGATGTCTCACTGGACCAGCCAGTCTGGTTCCCACAGTTCTACACAATTCCTTCTGGCTGTTAGCTATCAGAGTGCCATACCTAACTATGGCCATTCCGACGTTTGTGATGCAGTCCATCTTGTGGCTTACAAAATGGGCAGTCATATTGGGATTCTTGTACCTGCTGTCAAAATACTAGACCATTCCTCGCACAGAATGCATCCTGTCCTGACAGTGCAGGACCACATAGTAGAACTGGCTAATGTTCATGGCATGGAAGCTCCATCCTAACACTTGAGGATGTATTCTTTGTTTCTCTTCCAACCTGCTAACTGCCTGAGTGGCTACTTTATCTGCCTTCCATGATCTTTTTCACTTCACTTATGGTAGCATTGCTGTCATCTGTCACTGTGACCCAGCCAACCTGTGCAAATGATGATGACTCTTCTCTGCCAATCTATTTAGTCTGTGTGAGTGACATAATGTCTGATGCACACCATGACCAGCCAGTGCACTGTAATAGGTAGCCTGGGTATGTTAAGGTGTGTATTAACTTTATTCTGTATTGTCCTTGCCACAGCCCCTAGTTTTAGACCAGAAGCCACTTCTTTGCCACTGATGCAAAGTATTGTACTCACCTCTACCTTGCTTGTGGTGCAGCTGCTGCCTGTTCCTCTGTTGTCCCTGTGTCTGACCCTCCTTTGCTGCTGCACCACTTCTGTCAAACAGTACTGAGATATTTCAAGATGTAGCTGCTTCCATACCACTGTACTGTGTAACATGGTGCACACCACAAATAAATGACTGCAGGTCTAAGGTGCATACTGCATTGTGCCACAAAATGTGTCTGAGCATGCCTTCAGAAGTTTCAACATGTATTTAACAGAGTTCTGTGTTTGTGGAAGGGTAATGGTGTACACCATTTTGGCCACGGTCTGGTTATTTCAGGTAAAGATCATCATCCATGGTTCTAAAGCATATCTGGCATAACCTCCTATGGAAAACAGTTGCCAGCTTCAATGCAACTGCATATCCTGGTCTGTGTATATGGCCATGTGTGGACCTACCAACTAGATGACCCTTTGGAGAGTCACCATGCATAGGTTAAAGGTTCATAGGAAATTACTAAGATGATGGCTGAAGAGCCCTTACAAGCCTAGTCAATGTCACCCAATTTTATCTAATATATGGCCCCTAGGGGCAAGAGGATGGCATGGATTTGTGCCTATGCCTTGAGTATCTTAAAGACTGGCCATATCCATAAGGGAGATAGGCACTGCCCCAGGTGTGAATTTGTGATTCCCCATCCATTGATCCAAATTACTTTTGAAGAGGGCTGTGGAATGGTTCTGCTTAATGTGAATAGGAAGCCTGTTCCAAAGATGGGGCAATCTCTGAGACACATATCTATCTCTCCAGCATGTTTTGTTTGAGTTACTGGCTAAGTGACATAGGTCACCCCTTAATAGTCAGTAGGAGACAGAGTAAAGGGATAGGGCTTTTAGTTTATTGACATAGCTTATGTCTACACCCTGTATTTTCTTTGTATGGAATCTTTGAGGTTGCTCCAGCTGCTGTAAGTGCCTAGTCCAGTACATGGCAAATGGTGCATTGTACTTAATTATTGATATAATGAGGGCCAAGTACAATGGGACTATAATTTTGTTGGATCTGGATGCTGTTCCTTTACTTATAAGTCATGCCACATAGAAGGACTTCCTCACCACTGCTGACACATGGTGGTCAAAATTTAGGCTACTGTCTATCTGTACACATCTGATTCTGCTCTTAGGAGTGTGCCATTGATGTTGTAATTTCCTGGTGCATGAAATGTTAGTAGAGATTGCGTTTCTGTGCCAAATATGGGAATCATGGGTGGTTACCTTACCAAGTTAACGACGATTGAACTCTTGAGCTTCAATTGCCTGAGTTTATCCCACCAACGAGTAGAGTTCCTCAGTAGAAAATATATGTTGGTGAGTTCTACTAGCAATGATGGCCTTTCTGGGAGAACCCCCCCCCCCTTTCTTTGAGTTGGTGCAACAGTGGCGTTGCTATATATAGCTTGGGAGGACCCCCACCCCCCACATCAATGTTTCTTCTGCTTTTTGTTTTTTTTTTTGTAGTGAATACAGTTAGGGGATTCCAGTCATTGGTTCATTTAGTTTTGTCCACTCAAAGTGAAAGCATCATGGGCACTGTCTGGTGGCATACATGGATGCTGTATATAATGCCCTGTGCATTGCTTACCACCTGGCAGTTAATGGAGTGGAAATCCTTCCAATTGATGAATTGGATTCCTTGCTGAGCAGTTGGGATATTGATGACAGTGTGCATGCAACAAGTGGCTCCCAGGACGTCAGGGAAATGGTCTATGCTGTGAAATGCCTGCACAGTGATGATTCTGTCCTCTGATGTCTATGGAAACATACCTCTCAAATGTCCAGATTTTTGCAGAATGTCCAAATTTTTGCTTCATATTTTTTGTCTGTTCCTCATAAAATTTTTGGTTTTCTGAATTTTTCTGACAAGTCTAACTCCTTTATGGTAACTCTTGTCCATGTGGTAGAGGTTGACAATGTCCTGACTATGGAGGTGAAGTATGTTTGTCACTGGCAGGCCTGTTAGTGATGAGGATGGTGACAGAATGTAAGATTATGGATAATGACTGTTAGAGCTGCTAGCAACACTTGTTGCTAAGCTGAATGCGATGCTGTTCCTAGTATAATAGTGCAGATGAAGCCTGTGCACACAGAGAAATCCTAACTTTTATAATAGATGAGCTCTGCAGCTCTTAACCTTGAACTTGTGCATCTCTGAATCACTTTACCATGTTTGATTTTGTCTTTTTACATATGTGGGGTGTCCATACCTCTCAGCCTCTCTGTGCAAGAAATCTGGACAAAGCGAGAAAAAATGATGGGACAAAGGCACAAAAATAGGGACAGAATTTAAATATTGTTCCTATAAACTTAGAAAGTTGCTAAAATAACATATGTTGCTTAATTATGTATTTTCTGAAGGATATAAGGTCTGAAACTCAAATGTCTGTCATTATTTAGTGACTTCAGTTTTCAATGATTTTTCTAGAAAATCACAAATTTTATGAGGAATAGACCAAAAATATGAGGCAAAAATCTAGACATTACGTTTAAATTTGTACAGTTGAGAGGTATGGGGGTGTCTGTTTAGCATGATAGCACTAATCTACGGACCATTATCCAGCCCTTTGCATACCATGAATTTCACACTGTTTACTGAATCACTGAATCACCCCCTACTTGTGTGCTGCCACTTATCACACTATTTCATGTAATGCTATGAGCTAATTTATTCCTCAGTAACTCCAAATATGATAGTACAGTAAAATACAGATGATTTTAAGGAAACCATCACAATCTGCAAAGTCACAGTTAAATTTTGAAAAATATAATTGTAATTTACAGCTCTGTATTAGAAAAGATAAACAAACATATCCTTAGCAGACTTTATGCTGAGCAGAGGAGGATGGGAAAAAAGGTAAGCTAGAGAAAAAAAGGAAGCTATATTTATAACATGAAAGAGAAAGTGTGGGAAAAGTACTGACAGTATGATTGTAAACTAAGTTTGAAGGAAGGGAAACAGCAGTAATGTAATTATTTTCCTCATGTAACTTAAGCATTATGTAAACAGGAATATTTATCTACTTCATAGAGGTGAAATTTTAAAGATGACTTCAATGTAGATTATGAATTAAGTTATTTTAGGCCGGGGGGAAGAGATTCCCAAATTTGTCTGACCATGATGAAAACGTGATAATTTCTGCTGTGATGTTTATTATAAGGGGCTTGTAAGACAGGACCCAGGTAGGGTTGTCACCTTTTCAAATGGCCAAAGTGGGACATTTGCGGGACACACTTCAGATTTTACAGGCCGACACATACCCATAGTCAGTACAAAGGATATAACTTTACTTTTTTGTCTAAATAAAAGCTTATTCTTGCAGCAGTTTAGTTGTTTATTCTGTTTCTTGTAACATTTAGGTATTTTAGATATAGAAACAACTATTTTATGCAACTATTACATAAAATATGGGACATAATTATGTCCTACAATCTCAGGACATTTGCCATTTTTAGTATTTTTGGTCAGGACACAACTGCCCAAAGAGGGACTGTCCCTCGCAAACTGGGGAGGTGGTAACCCTAGACCCAGGGGTGACCTAAGATAGTAGTTAAAATATCTTACTAAGACAACTAGTAAGTTAAAGAGATGAAATATACCAGCTGATTCTGGCAGTCTTTAAATGTGCCATCCGTTATATTTTAAGACTGATAAAATATGCTTTGCAGATCAGCAGCCTTTTAGAAAGGATCAGATACTGACATAGAATTCTATATTTAGAAGTGTTTTTTTTTTCTTGTGGTTTTATTAAGTAATTAATTCAATGCTATTTTGCTGACTTGTTGGATTATAGTTCTGAAGTTTTGTTTGAAACATAATTTCTTTAAAATGTGTGAGAAATGTAACTGCATAACAAAAAATGGGGAAGGGCAGCATATTTAATACTATTTTTCAAAGTACATGTTTAAAAGTTCCAACACATGTACAACATTTAGCTCTAGAATCCTTTGAAGGTATGTCCACTTCAGAATTACTGAGGTGTTCGTACAAGAGAAGGTTATTGAGTAAAATTATATATTTTGAGTACTGTAAACTGTATAGAGAACACAGATTGTACCAGTCATACACAGTGTGTCAACCAATCACAGCCCTTAAGGCCAAACACCATGCCTGATACAGTAGTAATATGTGACTCTATAGTCAGACACACTGATGTCCCGCTGACCAGGCTGAACAAGGAGAGGGTGACTGTGAGCTGTCTATCGGGAGCTAGGATCCGCCACATAACGCACGCACTCAAGTCACTCCAAAGCAAGTACAAATATGACTCCGTCATTGTCTATGCTGGCGTGAATGACCTGAGACATACCTCTCTGGACTACATGAAAAGAGTCATAGAGGAGCTCTCCGATTATGTAGCCCAGGCTGGTATGACCCTGACCCTGAGCAGCATCTTGCCCTCACCAAGAATGATACCACAATACAAAGACAAGATGATCAGCTTTAATAATTGGCTCAAGTACTGGTGTCATTCTCAGGGGATCCAATGTCTGTCTGCCTGGGATGACATGTTGGACAAGCCACGCTGCTTCGCAAGGGATGGCTTACACCTGTCACCACTGGGCTTCCGGATATTGGCTAAGGCTCTTGCCACCCCCATAGTGCCTTTTTTAGGCAAGGCTCAAAAGACAAAACCACCTCCTTAGAAAACAAAAATGGAAAAAAACTAAGGGTAATGCTGCTCAACGCCAGAAGTCTAAATCTCAAGATGCAGGCACTCGATGCACTCCTCAGCATGGAGAACATTGGCGTCTGTGCAGTAACTGAAACCTGGTTCAAGGGTCCTGAGAGCACCCCAGAGCTACCAGGCTATACCTCGTATCATGCTTTTCGCCCCAAAACCGGGCCGAACCACAAAGGGAGGGAGTGTCCATATTCATCAAGGACACCCACACCTCCAGGTTAGTAGCAACACATGAAGCATCAGAGACCATACAGGTGCAACTAACCATAGGCAAAACTGCTATACAACTGGTAGCATGTTACAGACCACCCTCCCAATCTCAGGAACCCCACTCAGCCTTCCTGAAGACATTGGAGGATATGAATGTATCACAAAATACCATCATACTGGGAGACTTCAACTACCCAAACATAGATTGGGTACATTATTCTAGCCCTAATACCCTAGCCCAAAGGTTCCTGGAATTCATAAATTCAAATGCACTGGAACAACTAGTCACCTCTCCCACTAGGGGAGATAATATACTAGACCTGATCATCACAAACATGGGGACAAAATGCTCCACACCGGAAGTATACCCCTCACTAGTGAGATCTGACCACAAACTAATCACCCTGGATATACATATCCCACCTCCACCCCCAGCATAAAAGACCACAGTGAAAAACTTCTCAAAAGCAGACTTCACTCTTCTTAAGACTGAGATGGTATACTTTAAGCCCACTGTGCCAGTGGATACCACATCCCAAAATGCAGAATCCTTTACAAATGCTTTCTATGGACATCTCCAAGAATGCATGGATCATGCAATCCCAAATAAATCCAAGTCACTCTCCACCAAAGGCAAGCATCCTGTCTGGTGGACCTCAGCCATTAACAAATTGTATAACAAAAGAAGGAAGCTACTGCACGTCAGAGCAAAATCCCATGAAGGGAAGACATCTCTGATCAACATTAGCAGAAAACTACGTTCTCTCATAAAAACATCCAAGGCCAACTTTGAGAGAAAAATCGCTAAGGACACTAAAGATAACCACAAAGCCTTCTTCAGCTATGTTAGAAACCTGGGTGGAAACCCTCAATTATGCTCAGAGTTAGTTCACAACAACAAAAAATACACTGAACCCACAGATATTGCCAACATTCTGGCTGACAGGTTCAGTGCAAATTTCTCCCCTCCCTCACCCCCAAAAGAAGAAATACTTATCCCAGCTGAATGTAATCTCCCTGTCATCTCAGATGTCCAAGTGAGAACCGCCCTAAACAAAGCTAAAACACAGCATCAATGGGACCTGACGGTATCCCGGGTTGCGTGTTACGTGAACTCCAAGAGGAGCTAAACCCACACATAAAAATGCTATTTAACCTTAGCCTTACTTCAGGATATGTACCTGAACAGTGACGTACAGCAACAGTGGTCCCACTTCTCAAAGGGGGTACCTCTACAGACCCTGGAAACTACCGCCCCATAAGCTTAACCAGCCTGGTCTGCAAAGCTATGGAAAGAATCATTATGGAACTCATAAACGGAGACATAGGGGACCTACAGACACTTGACCCCACCCAGTTCGGCTTTGTAAAGGGCAGATCCTGCCTTTTGAACCTGGTTGACTTTTTCGAAACAGTCACTAGAGCCATTGATGAGGGCAAAGCAGTCCATACAGCCTACCTGGACTTGGCTAAGGCCTTCAACACAATACCCCACTCAGGCATCATAGATAAGCTCAACAGCTTAAACGTAAACCCTTATGTCACCAGATGGGTTGCAAACTGGCTAAAGGACAGAACCCATAAAGTTAAAATCGCTGGAGCAATGTCAGACTCAAAGCCAGTCACAAGTGGTGTCCCACAGGGATCTGTCCTGGGACCCCTCTTGTTCGGCATTTATTTCTCAGATGTTAAAGCAAACATGGGAGGGTTGTGACTGACAAAGTTCGCAGATGACTGCAAACTAGGCGCCACAGTCGATACACCAGTGGACACATACATCCCACAAAAAGGCCTCACAGAAACGGACAACTGGTGCCGGAGTCACAGCCTTAAACTAAATGCCAAAAAATGTATAGTCATCCCCTTTGGGAAAAACAAAGTACCCACAAATTATCACATAGACAGCAACCCACTGAGTATGGAAAAAGTAATCAGAGACCTAGGGACCCAAGTTGACAGCGACCTCTCATTTGACACCCACGTTGCCAAAGTGGTTAGAAAAACATTCTACCTTGCACACCTCATCATGAAGGGATTCACATCCAGATCCAGGGATGTCATTGTACCCCTATACTCCTCCCTCATCAGACCCATGATTGAGTACAATGCCCCATTTGGTATGTACCTCACCCGGCATTTGCAACAGCTGGAGAGACCACAAAAGTACCTCACCAAGAGGATCAAGGGTCTCCAACATATGTCTTATTCTGCCAGACTAAAGAAACTTCAGCTCTATTCAGTAGCATACCTCCTGCTCAGAGGTGATCTCTGCCTGACGTACAAGGCCATTTCCAATCAGGATCTGATGGACATGCTCCACCTCAAAAGATCCAAATCCACCAGGACCACGAGAGCTAAAGACTTAAACCTCGGCACATGTATGAATAGAACATGCTGGAGGGATAGATTCATGACCCAGAGGCTTCCCATGCTTTGGAACAGGATCCCAGTTCGTATTAGGCAGAGTCCCTCACTGACTTTCTTCAAGAGAAATCTTGATGAGTGGATGGGAGATCGTAAGTTTACCCCAGGGGTCACATCGGTGTCACTGCTAGACAGGGGCACAGTAAACTAATTCTATTATATAAGGGGACCTTCATTGTGTCACTACTAGACAGAGGCATAGTATTCTAATTTTATTCTGTACATTTTTGTACCACTTCATGGGGTGGCAGAAGCCACATCACTATGGCTAGGCTTACAAATGCCCTAGGGCAGATAAACTATGAAACTATGAAAGGATGGCCTAATGGTTAAGGTGTTTGCCTTACAAACATAAGGTGCAGGATTTGAGTCTCACAAGGGACAATTGGCTAGACCTAAAACAGCTCACAAGGGCAGTTAGCTTAGTACTAATCTATGAATATATATATATATATATATATATATATATATATATATATATATATATAGATATAGATATATATATATATATATAGGTCCCTGTCAGTTGATCAAGTTTTCAGAAACTCAAATTCCATATGGTCGAGACCATATGATTGAGTTTTTGAAAACTCAAAGCATTTGAATGGAGATTGCTGTACAGTGAGGATCAGGAAACTTACTTAACTGTAGTGCAATCTCTGAGATAGTATATGCAATTTGCAGGGGGTGTGGGGAGTGCAGAGGGCCCCCATATTTTTGTGTGTGTGTGTGTGTTTTTTTTTTTTTTTTATATTCAAGTTTTCGGAAACTCGATTATATGGTCTCTTTGATATATTTCTTTTTACTTTGTAAAAACTTACAAAATGTTTTTTTATCCCAAAGAACACAGGGAAGCATTTCTAAATGTGGGTCTGATACATGTAAAATCTTCATTACTGGAAGAGTATGCTGGAGATGCTTTGGATAGCTTGCCGTTTTTAACCAAGTAGGTGAAGTTAAATTCCATTTTGCTGCTCTTTTACTCTTATTTTTTCTGTGTTGTTTTTTTTTTTTTTCAAAGGCATACATCTGTGCTGTAGGCAAAGGTTTTGTGATATATTCCTAAGTATGATAATAGCTACATACCTCAAAGTCTTGAATTATTCAATGTATTTAGGTAACTGTCCAAATATATAAAAAGTTGTTCCATGTAACATACCCATATCTAATAAGTAGGTATTTACACAAACCATTCTGGAGGTATTTTGTAAAAAGCTATGCGACATAGAGACAATTTCACTAAGTAGAGTGTGTGTGTCTGCATATTTGACCACTTGCTATATATGGTCTTAAACACTTATGAATTACACAATAGCTGATTTGGTGGAGTGTTAATGTTTGTATTCCTTACAGGCTAACCTCAGTGACTAATGTTTTAATTGTTGCATGATACTAACGAGATGTTAAAAGATGAGGCATCAGTTTTTCTTATGTACCAGTGATCTCAAATAGATTTTTTCAGCTTGTGTCCTATTTTTATAACATTCTTGCCAAGCTTTACTTCTAACACTGCTAGCATATATGTTCTGGCATGGCCACATTCGTAATTTTTGTCTCACTCTGCACAACATATTATGTTAACTTCACCTGTGGTTGCCACTTCTCTACTGTTTTACACTTACAAGTAGCTGCTTATTCTCAGCCCTGTTTGTCAGTGCTGAGTAATCTCACATCCCCGTATAAGTCCCATAACTCTCCAAAGTATTTCTTTCAGGCCATGAGTTAAATATTAGATAAGATAAGGAAAGGCTGTAAGTCTTGTTTTCTTTCCACGTAGCAAACATTATAAAGCAGTAACTAGAAAATATATTTGTCCAAGACCTATAGTTACCGAGAGGTGTAACATATAAAGTTCTTATCATCAGAGTTAAAAGTGTGGTGGTAATACATTTCTTGCAGTAGTACCCCCTTAAGTTCTTATGTATTCAGTCTTAAATGAGTAGCACCCAGGTACCTTAACAAGAAAGGCACACGGTTTCACACGGTTTGATAAAAATTGTGCTTTAAGCAGAGATATGGTAGCAATGTTATTTTAAAGATTTCAGTCCTGAAGTTAGCTAGTTTGGGTCATAGTTTCATAAATTAAAAGTGAGATTTTAATGACAGGTTACACTGGGAGATGGTAGGTAGGCAACAGGGTTCCAGAATATGCAGAATGTTATCTATAGCAAGTGATTTTGCACTTGGGGCATCCCATAAGTCAGTCTGGTGTGTATTTACCCCAGAAAAAAGTTTTACTGCAAGCAAATAATGGAAGGAGGGTGAGGACATGAGATTATGTAGAAGCCAAGGGTTGTTATCTCCTAGCTCAAATACTGTTAGCTAACTCAAATTAGCTAACTACTAATTAATGCCTCCATTTTGTCTTGCTGTACTAACCTCCAGGATAATTTAGCACATTAAAAAACTTTCACTGTGAACTGCTACCCACAGTAATCTGACATACTCTGACTTCTGATAGTGGCTGTAGCCAGATAAGGAGCTCCGTAAATGAATGTGAGAATTATATAGTTGTACTAAAATGTATATTTTCACAGATTAAGCTCACATGTTTTATGAATCAAGTGATTTGTTTGGAATGGAATGCTGTATTCTGTAACATGTAACACTGTCCACAGTTCATAGCTCAGTACTGTAGGTTTCTCTTTTTGAATTGTAGCATGCGTGCAAGGTAGGGTTGCCACCTTCCTTCTTGGCTAAAACTGGAGTAAAGCCGAACCCCTTGTGTCAGCACTAACCCCGCCCATCCCACCCATCTCCCGCCCTTATTCCGCCCATTTTGTGATATCACAATGGCATCACTTGACGGGGAACACCCTCTTTTTTCATTCCTGCTGCCTGCTTTCAGCTGATTTACTACGCTTTTCTGTAAAAAAAGCATAGTAAGTCAGCCGATTTACAAACTCCGATAGTCTGTTTAATTTTTGAAAGAGAATACCGGAGTTTGTACAGTGTTTTCTGGACTACTAGAGAATCAATTTGATTTCCGGATAGTCCAGAAAAAAAATGGAGGGGTGACAACCCTAGACAAGGTTATTCAACACCAGCAGTTTAGCTCGAATAGCAAGCTGTTGATGGTGAGTGACTTACTTTTCCTCTAGGCAAATAAATACAAAATAATTGCAACTGTGCTGCTGAGTAGATCTCCTGCCAATAGCAAGGAACAAATGTGTAGAACAAAAACAGGAGATCCAGCCACGAAAATCCTCAAGGAAAACAGTCACAGGCTCCAGGTAAAAACCAAAAAAAATATATTTAATGCAACAATACAATGAGTAAAGGAGGATGAGCGCTTTCGCGTAGTGTGCCCTACGCTTCTTCAGATAACAGTATACAACATATAGGATCCTTAAATACAGAAATACGCGGGAAGAAAATTCATCTAAGAATCAATTAATCAATTAAGACATGGTAACCAAAACCAGTTGTCAAGTTTTTTAAAAACACAGTATTCATCTCGTTGATGTTGCCAAAAATATAAACAACGAAATACTGTGATGAGCTATTCGCTTTGGTAATCAAACAAAGGTGAAACCATGCTAACATATATTAAACAATACAATGCAACAAACCATTCTGAAAATATTAAAAGTTCATCAAAGAAATGATGCTATTAGAAAGATTAATATATTATAAAACAAATAAATAGACATAATTAATGAATTTTGTAAAATGTAAAATAGCCATCCCATAGAAGCTATCATAATTTGCAAAAATAGTAAAATCAACTTTTATACATAAAATTAAACATTGTATGGATCATATATATATATATATATATATATATATATATATATATATATATATATATATGTTGTTAGAGGCATTAACCTAGATGGTTATAGAAATAATATGGCTTGATAAAGCCCAAGTGATGGCCTGAGGTGTATTCTCTATTTAGTACTCCTACAAAGACTTACATTTCTCTGAATTTGTGCAGAGCTGATAAAGCAGAGTTAATCTCCTGGCTATGTTGGATTGTATAACCACCATCTGATATATATAGACTGATAAGTATACTTTTTTGCACTTCTTTTGTACTGTACAGCAGTTATATATTTACTTTGTAGTTTGCGTCCTATTTTGTCTGCATTGTTTGTTTTTGCCTCCCTCCCACTCAAGTGTTGTAGTCTTAAACTTGGTGGGTTTGGAATTGCCCACCCCTGCTGTTAATTTGATTTTGGACACTCTTGTCAGTCCCATCTCATTTGACCACACATCTGAGTGCAGAGAGATCATTTGGGTAGGACTACCCCCTTAGTCTTGTATTATCTTCTGTTTCATCCCTCTCCACTTAAAAAAATTACACTTTATTCAGTTGCTTTTATTGTAATTGTGTTCTTCCTACTTTATTACCTTATTTTTGCTGTGTGCTCCTAAGTGTTCGTGTGCTTTTATTCTACTGGATTTATTACTGCTTGTTAGTAGCTTGATTAAATGTATCTGCTATTCTAGCATCATATTTTGGTTTTAGCACTTGTGCTTCAGGCCAATTACTTTACATTTAACAAAGGTTCCTGTGGTCTACACTCTTGTGGACAAACCCTTATCAAAACACTGTCTCCATAAGTCCGCCCAAGCATTCAGAATACTATGTCTGGACAGTTCCCATCAGTTTCCCTTGCGAGCCTGGCTGACATGGGCATACTGAGACAGTGTAGCAACTGCCTCATGTTTACTGACAGCCCTCTTCTCCTAGCACATAATTCTTCTACTTGCGAGAAATACATGTACATCAGTAACCTGGAGTCCATGCTCTCTTGCGCCATAGTCAATACTCCTGACAAAGTGCAGATTACCAGCACAAACACCACACCATGCACATCACATAGCCAAGCACAACACACACATACCTATGCAGAGGTCCTCAATAAAAACTTACTTAAACAGCAGAGACCTCCAGCACACATTCACAAACACTCCACATGCAACACCAAACATCACACACAGCAGACAACCAGTGTCTCACAAACAAAGCCTGTAAGGCAAAACAATAAACCATCACAGCCTACAACACGCAACAATAAACCAAACTAACTAGTCATTGGTGACTCAGTTGTGAGACACACCAATGTCCTCCTCACCAGGCTCGACAAGGAGAAGGTCACAGTCAATTGTCTGTCTGGTGCCAGAATCCCACATCACATATGCATGTAAGTCTCTCCACAACATGTACAAGTGCAACTCTGTCATTGTCCATGTTGGTGTGAATGATTTGAGACGTACCTCCCTGAACTATTCGAAGAGAGACGTGATTGAGCTTTCAGAGTATGTGTCCCAGGCAGGTATGACCTTAGCCCTAAGCAGCATCTTGCCTTCACCAAGAATGATACCACAATACCAACAAAAAATAATTGACTTCAACAATTGGCTTAGTTTCTGGTGTCATTCCAAGGGGATCCAGTATCTGTCTGCCTAGGATGACATGGTCAACAGGCCTCGATCCTTTGCCAGAGATGGCCTTCACCTGTCACCACTGGGTTTCTGGATCCTGGCCAAGGCTCACACCTCCCCCATTGTGCTTTTTTTAGGCAATGTCCTAAAGACAAATCTTCCAACATAAAAGATTTGTCAAAAAGAAAATCGAAGGTCATGCTGCTTAACGCTAGGAGCCTTAACCTGAAAATGCACTCACTGGAGGCACTCCTTGCACCCTTGCACTGGAAGATGACAATGTTTGTGCTGTCACGGAAACCTGGTTCAGGGCTGCAGAGAGCACCTCTGCCTTACCAGGCTATACCTCATTCCACACATTCCGATACCAAAATTAGGTTGGGAAGACTAAGGGTGGTGGATTCTCTATCTTCATTAATGACAGGTACACCTTCCGACTGGTTTGCCAGCATGATGCACTAGAAGTACTCCAGGTGCAACTGACAGTTGGCAAGACACCCATCCAAGTTATAGCCAGCTATAGAGCCCCACCCTCCATGACTCAGGATACCTATTCCTGCTACCTGGCTCTACTTGACTCCATTAAGGTACCCCCAACATCCTGATCCTTGGTGGCTTCAACTACCCCACCATAGACTGGGTGAAATATTCCTGCACTAAAGCACTCACTCAACGATTCCTTGACTTCATCAGTTCTAATGCACTAGATCAGCTTGTCTCATCCCCCACAAGGGGAGATAACATTCTGGACTTGGTTCCCACCAACATGGGTGACCACTGCACCAGTCACATAGTATGTTGTTCCCTGATGAGATCAGATCATCGGACTGTCTCATTCGAAGTTTCTGTCTCCTCCCTAATCGTAAACAAGCTAAAGAAAAATCTCAAAAGCTGACTACAACCTCCTAAGGGGGTATCTGTGGGGTCTATTATATGTAGTCGAAAGAACTAAATGTCACATGTGTCGAATGTACTGTTAAGCGAACAGCAACATCATCGATTTTTTTCCAAGGGAACGAAAATCGGTTGCCCATTGTTTTAAATCTACCCTTTTCCCCACTGTAGTGCAATCTCAGAGTTGGTATATTTAGTTGGGGGGGCACAGCCCCCCCCCCAACTTCATAATGTTTGTGATACTGTGTAAAACAATGGTCAAATCACAGTGTAGTGAATGATTCAATAAGCCAAATGAAACCTTTTTACGCGTTTCGTTCACATTTGATACTCATGAACTTCATCAGAAAAGTTTTCTGATGAAGTTCATGAGTATCAAATGTGAACGAAACGCGTAAAAAGGTTTCATTTGGCTTATTGAATCATTCACTACACTGTGATTTGACCATTGTTTTACTTGGTTACTGTTTGGTTCGTGTGTAGTTTGTGATACTGTGTCATGCATAGTTGGCCTACTGATATTTTTCCCTTAGAAAAAATCTGAGATGTGGCCGTTCGCTTAACTGTAGGTTTGACACATATGTGTCGATTAAAGGGTATTCGACATTTAGTTCCTTCGACTACATACTATAGACCCTAGAGATACCCTCCCTTAGGAGGTTGTAGTCAACTTTTGAGAAGTTTTTTAGCTTGATTACAGTTGGCGGGGGGCATAGAAACTTCGAATGAGACAGTCTGATGATCTGATCTTCCAGGGAACCTGATAGTATCCCAGGTTGTATTCTGCACCATCTCCTGCAAGAACTGACTTTGCCACTGAGCACCCTATTCAACTACAACCTAAGTAGATGCCGAGTGGAGAACTACCATTGTCATCCCCTTGCACAAAGGTGGTGCCACTACTGACCCTGGAAACTATCACCCCGTAAGCTTGACAAGTCTGATCTGTAAAGCCATGGAGCGTATTATTATGGTTCATAGGTAGGTAGGTACTAGGCTATCAGCCCAAAGGCCTACATAAGCCTAGCCAGCAAGGTTCCATGGCTTAAGCCACACAAGAAAGTTATTTTCCTGTGCCACTGTCGAGCAGAGACACAGAAGTGATCCTTGGGGTGTATTTCCTATTTCCCATCCACTCATCAAGATTTTTCTTGAAGAGTGCTAATGAAGAACTTTGCTTGACATAGATGAGTAGCTTGTTCCAGAGTATAGGATGTCTTTGGGACAGGAATATATCCCTCCAGCGTGCCCTGTTTATTGTAGTGACAAGGTTTAGGTCCCTAGAGCGTGTAGCTCGGAGGGTTTGGGATTTCTTTAGGTGTAGCATGTCCAACAGCTCTGGGTTTGACATAGCTTTATATGTTAGGCAGAGATCATCTCGGAGTAGGCGATATGCTATGGAGTAAAGCTGGAGTTTTTTGAGGCGGTCAGTCTAGGGCATTTGTTTGAGACCAGTAATCCTGTTTGTGAGGTACTTCTGTGGCCTTTCCAGCTGCTGCAGATATCTTGTGAGGTACATTCCAAAAGGGGCATTGTACTCTATAATGGGTCTAATGAGTGTCAAGTAGAGGGGAACAATGACCTCTTTTTTCCTGGATGAGAACCCTTTTATGATGAGGTGTGCCACGTAGAAGGACTTCCTGACTACTGTGGCGATGTGACTATCAAAGGAGAGACTACTGTCCACCTGGGTCACAAGGTCTCTTATCACTCATTCAGTGTTAAATAGATTGCTGCCTATGTGGTAGTTCATGGGTACAGAGTTTTTACCAAAGGAGATGAAACTGCACTTTTTGGCATTGAGCTTGAGGCCATGGCTCTGACACCAAGCATCTGTCTCAGTGAGGCCCTTCTGTAGGATGTCCACATCATTTGGGGACTTGACTATGGCTCCTAGTTTGCAGTCATCTGCGAACTTCATTAGCCAGAGGCCTTCTGTGTTAGCCTGCACTTCAGAGAAGTAGATACCAAACAAGAGAGGTCCCAGGATGGAACCCTGTGGTACTCCCCTTGTCACTGCTTTGAGGTCAGATTTGGAGTCTGCAACTTTTACAGTGTGGGTTCTGTCAGTGAGCCAGTTGGAAACCCATCTTGTGACGTAGGGATTTATACCTAGTTTAGTGAGTTTAGCTATAATTCCAGAATGGGGGATGGTGTCGAAAGCCTTGGCAAGATCAAGATAGGCTGTGCGAACCACCTTACCTTCATCCATGGCTTTGGTGACTGCCTCAAAGAAGTCGATCAGGTTCAGGAGGCATGATCTGCTTTTCACAAACCCGACCTGGGTGGGATCCAGTGTTTGGAGGTTACCAATGTCTTTGTTTATGAGTTCCATGATGATACGTTCTATGGCCTTGCCGACCAGGCTCGTCAGGCTAATAGGTCGATAGTTCCCGGGATCAGTGGTGGCTCCCCCTTTGTGGAGTGTGATAACTGTTGCTGTGTGCCATTCAGTGGGCACAAAGCCTGATGCAAGGCTATTATTGAACATGGTGCTTAAGTGGGGAGCCAGTTAATTCTGAAGTTCATGTAAAACGCAGCCTGGGATGTTGTCCGGCCCCATGGATGCTGTGTTTTTGGCTTTAGAGAGTGCAGCTTTTACCTGCATAGTTGTGATTACAGGGACTCTGCATTCTTCCTGTATAGATATGGGCCCTTTAGGAGGTGAGAGGGAGGTTAAGTTAGCACTGAACCTAACTGTCAGGATATTGGCAATATCAGTTGGTTCTGTAATTTTCATGCCTTTGTGCTGTAACTCAGAGCAGATCTGGGGGTTGCCATCTAGATTTTTGACATAGCTATAGAATGCTTTGTGGTTGTCCTTGGATTTAGTGGCGATTTTGTTTTCATAGCTAGCTTCGGAGGATCTTATAAGGGATCTCAGCTTTTTACTGAGGCTGATCAGGGAGCTCCTCCACTCATGAGATTTTACTCTCTTTTGCAACAGTTTCTTCCTTTTGTTGTACAGTTTGTTTATGACAGGGGACCACCAGATTGGCTTCCTTTTTTTGGAGAATAGCATCTTGGTTCTGTTTGGGATAGCACAATCCATGCACTCGTGTAAGTGCTTATAGAGTGCATTTGTGTAGGATTCAGCAGTTGTAACTGTATTGTCCATCTGCATGGGTGTCATGAAGTTCACCACTTCTGTCTTAAGAAGCATGAAGTTGGCTTTGGAGAATTTTTTTACTGTGGTTTCCTTAATGAGGGGTGGGGGCGGGATGTGGATATCAAGGGTGAGAAGCTTATGGTCGGATCGGACCAATGAGGAGTTGACTTCAGGTGGATCTCATAAACAAGGACATAGGCAATCTCCAAGCACTTGACCCACCCAGTTCAGATTCATCAAGGGCAGATCTTGCCTGTTGAACCTGGTTGACATCTTTGAGACTGTCACCAAGGCCCTGGATGAGAGAAAGTCACTTTGTAACAAACAGTGTAGTTTATAAACAGCATGGATATGTTTATTTAGATCACTCTTGTAGTATTGCTTACTAATGGGAAGTGTCCTGCTGTCTTACCAAGCATACCATACATCCAGCAGTTTTTAAAAGCTTGAGTTCCTTCCTCTTGAGTCGTATGTCTGACCTACAACCCATGCATGAGACTATATTCTAGTACATTCTGGTATGGGCATGAAATTTGTCAGAAGTTTCTTGGCACCAGACCAAGAAGGAAGACTACATCTCTGTCCTCAGTCTATCAGCTGTACATCGTTTTGGACAAATAAGTGTTCCTTTTGGGAACAGTTTCTGTTTCACTTAATTTGCAACAGAATTTATCAATTTTCAGCAAAGAGATGGAAATGTGACAGCAATCGGCATACCTCTCGACAGTCCAGATTTTTGCAGAATGTCCAGAATTTTGCTTCATATTTTGTGTCTTTTCCTCATAAAATTTTTGGTTTTCTGGAATTTTCTGTCAAGTCAATGAGGACTGAATTCAATAAATAATGGCAGGCATTTGAATTTCAGACTTCATATCATTCAGAAAATGCATGGTACACAAGATTTTTTATTCTAGCAACTTTCTAAGTTTATAAGAGCAATATTTAAAATGTGTCCCTATATTTGGTGCTTTATCCCCCCATTATTTTTGGCTTTGGCCAGATTTTTTGTGCTAGGAGATTGAGAGCTATTAGCAGGACCCTGTAAGGATAGTCACATCAATGTTTAATGTGTTTGGGTCCAGAACATAACTTTAGAGTGTGCTGTGTGCATAATCTTTAGTGTGTAAAACAATTAGAAGTTGTTTAGCTTCTGTAAAAGTTTACCTTGAGAATCAGAACCAGCACAAGGAAGAGCGGCCTCTGGGTCATTGCTCTCAGACATCCCTCAGCAGCCATGTAAGAAACTTAAGAAGTCTAAACTGGTTGAAGTTTCTCTTGTCCATTTATAGTCAAACATTTCTGTTGTGGGATATAATGAGCATATAGACCATTATATGGCTTCCCTTTTTCATGCTGTCAAGACCCCTCTGAAGGCTGACAAGGCACAGGTTTCAGGCACGCCCCACCTGACAATTCAGACAGCTGGTAGTGAAGAAAAGGGGGGAACCCAGTCAGATATGTCTGAAGAACCAGATGATGTTCTTCATGTTTCACTGTTGCAGTCATTACACTTGGGTTATCCTGCTGGCAGGTTACCCTCAGTCGGCCTGAATTCCAAAGTCTAGGTCCGGAGTCGGTTGCTGTTGCCTCTTCCCTGATGTCAGAGTGCCAGGGGGTATAAAAGATGCAGCCAACGCCATTTTCTTCAGTCTTTCTTGCCGCGTGGTGCCCGAAGCATAAGCAGTTTGCAAGTGCCGGTCGGCTGACTCCTGAGATTTTCGTGTTCGAATTTCAGATGCAAAGTCTTGTTCAAAAGCTAAGTACCCCATTGGGGAAACTTTATTCTTGCTCCAGACCGATGTCAGAAAAAGTTAATCATTGTATTTCTTGTGGGAAGCAAATACCTCATAAGGACTTTTATTCTTACTGTATTCCTTGCCTAGGCCCTGACCACGACATTGCTAGTTGTCAGTTTTGTGCTAGATTTAACCAATGCACTATTAAGCGTCGGTACGATTTTGCATTACACTATTTTGGCAGAAGATTTAATTATACGATGTTGTCTGATAGCCATCCGACTACTGGAATTTGCAAGAAATGCAAAGAAAAAGAAAAGGATAAGCATCCGAGGTCCAAAACCGACGACGAGGCTTCTTCTAAGCCAGTCGCCGGTTCACCAGTTCTCAGTGAGGTGCCTTCACAGCCCCTGACGCCCGCTAGTTTAGAACCGCAGGCCGCTACCGACTCCCACGTGGAAGTCGACTAGGCCGCTGGAAGCTCAAGGTATTGGACCTTCGGAGACTATTCCCTCAGATGGGTCCAGAGCCGCTGAGCAGGCATTGGCTTCTGAGGGTGTTTTCAGACCTACTCAATTATACATTAAAACGACTTTGGCTTCAAAGGCAAAGGCTAAAGCACCTTTAAAGACAAAGAAGCAAGTACAACAGCCTCATGGACAGGCCTCCATACCCAAAAAACAGATGCTCAAAATGGCCGAAGACCTAATTACTTTGATCAGGGGTTCCCATCCCCCACCTGATAAAAGGCCTAGGCAAGAGACAGAATATGAATCTTCAGATCAGGTTTCCATTTCATCTGATTCCTCTTCTGATCAGGAATACTCTCTTCCTCCCTATGAGGATTCTGATGCTGAAGAATCTATCCCTTCAGCCTCTCCTCCTGAGGATTACTCTTTTGGGGAAACCTTGCATACCATGAGGGAGCATTTTCACTGGGAGAGCAAAGATTTTTCAGAATCTAAGAAAAGGCTCAGAGACTTCCTTTTACTACCACAACACAGGCCCCTAGCTATTCCACCTGTGTTAGACATTGTAGATTATGTATTTTCAGAGTCCAGTCTGACTCCTGACTCCTTACCTCCAGCTCCTGTTAAGCCGGACAGGTACTACAGGGTTTCTGACTCTCATAAATTCCTTTTCAAAAACCCTGCTGCTGACCCAGAAACAACCTCTCAGGGTCCCAAAGGGGTCAAGACTTCAGCTGCAAAAAACCCTACCCCCTCAGACAGGGATTCTATGGCTTTGGACAGATGGGGAAAAAAGAATTACACTTCTGCTACCTTGGCTGTAAGAGCTTTAAATTGTCAGTTTCATATGCTCAAATATCAGCAATATATTATGTCACTGCTTAAACAGAAAATGTTGATAAATTCTGAATGTGCAAAAAACAAAGAAATGCAGGCTTTATTGCATGCATCTGAACAAGTTGGAAAACATACTTTGAAATGTGGTTTTGATTCTTTGGAGGCCTCCTGCAGGGCCTCTGTTACAGGTTATGTAATCAGGAAGCATGCTTGGTTAAAGGAACAAAATCTGCCTGATCATGTCAAAGCAAAATTATTAGATGCTCCATTACAGCATGATACCTTGTTTGGTGTTAAAGCAGAAGAGGTGTTAAAGAAAATGGAGGACAAAGCTAAATCTATGCAAACAGTTAAGGATTTCTTACAGGTACAGCCACCTAGATTTAGCAGACACTGGCCTAAAAAGAATTAGTCCTTTCCAGTGTCAGACAGACCACAAAGGGGCAGATACAGACGCTCTAGAGGCACATCCCAGCACCAAGGTTCATACAGGTCTAAACAATGGGGTGCTTCTACCTCCAAAAGTGGAGAAGACAAATCACAGCCATACAGGAAACAGTCCCAATGACTTCCCCCTGCCTGCACCAAGCACTTATCTTCTGGCAGCACCTTTAGGGGGAAAACTAGCACTTTGTTCTCAAAATTGGCCCATAATAACCCAGGACAAATGGGTCATAGACATAGTGTCACAAGGCTACAAGTTTCACTTCCATACCCTGCCAAGGACAAACGGTTGGCCAGACTTGCCAAAACATCAATGGGCAGAGGCACAAAAGTAAGTCTCATCCCTCATGGACATGAGGGCCATTCAGCAAGTACCAGAGCAAGAGCAGGGACAAGGATTTTATTCAAGACTTTTCTTGGTCCCAAGAAAGGACAAGACATGGAGACCAATACTGGACCTATCTATTCTAAACACATTTCTGGATATACTAAAATTCAAAATGTTGACGCTACAGCAGCTTCTGCCCATGCTGGGCAAGAAGGCTTGGCTTGTGACTTTAGACCTAAAAGAGGCATACCTGCATGTCCCAGTCAGACAAACATGCAGAAGATACCTCAGATTCAAAGCTGGCTCAATGCACTACCAATTCTCTGCACTACCCTTTGGCTTATCTACTGCACCCAGCGTCTTCACAAAGTGCCTGGCACCAGTAATTGCATTCTGCAGACAAAGAGGAATACAAATATATCCTTACTTGGACGACTGCCTCATTCAAGCAGAGAACAAGGACATTCTGCTACAGCATCTGGCATTTGTAAAGAGATTTCTAACAAGCCTAGGGTACACAGTCAACGAAAAGAAATCAAAACTAGTACCCTCTCAAGAGATAATATTCCTGGGTGCAAGCTTAAATACAACTGCCCAAATGGCTTATCTCACACCAGACAAACAAAGACAACTGACTACCTATTTCAACCTCTTGGCAACAAAGGCCCAGTTACCTGCAAGAACAATTCTGCAGGCTTTGGGCTTCATGGCATCCTGCATTCTACTAATTCCATATGCGAGACTGCATATGAGGAAACTTCAGTGGTACCTAAAAAGTGTTTGGACTCAGCATTGCCACAGTCTGGAAACAATAATTACCCTCATTCTCTGCCTGCAACAGGAGTTTCGATGGTGGGCGAAGGCTTGTCACCAGAACAAGGGGCAGCCGTTCACTTTACCCCTAGCCAAGCAAACATTAACAACGGATGCATCAGATTATGCCTGGGGGGCCCACATGGCAGGAAGGTGTATTCAAGGGACATGGTCCGCAAACCAAATGCATCTACGTATCAGTCAAAAAGAGATGCTAGCTGTTCAGAATGCCATGACAGCCTTCAAGGACCTACTTCATCCGGGACAACTACTGATAAAGACAGACAACACCACAGTCATGTGGTATATAAACAAGTAGGGAGGCACTCATTCTTACCCCCTTTGTAGACTAGCCATGATTTTGTGGGACACAGCATTGAATTACCAAGTACATCTGCAGGCACAATTCCTGCCAGGAAAGATAAATACTCTGGCAGACGAACTAAGCAGAAACCTCATGGATCCCCACGAGTGGAAATTGGATCCGCAAGTCTTCAGCATGATAACAAGGAAATGGGGATGCCCAGAGGTAGATCTATTTGCCTCTCCTTACAACTACCAATTAAAAAGATTCTGCACAAGGACTTGTCACAGACAAGCATGGAAAGTGGACGTCCTGTCTTTCAGCTGGAAAAACTTAGCAGTATAAGCCTTTCCTCCACTGCCTGTCCTCCCCAAGGTACTCCTAAAGGTCAGACAAGAGAAGCCAAAAATGATACTGATTGCCCCAGACTGGCCCCGCCAGTACTGGTATCCAATTCTAAGGAACTTGTCTCAATGCCCGGCTTGGATCTTGCCTCAAATACCTCATCTACTATCCCAACAAGACAATCAGATCCTGCACAGCCAGCTAAAGACCTTAAACCTGGCAGCATGGTGGATAATGTAGTCATACAAAACACGCCCCTCACTAAAGCTGTGATGGATGTCATTTTGGAGGCCAGAAGGCCTAGTACCAGAAAATTTTAACGCTGGAAAATGGAAAAGATTCTGTGCTTGGAACCAGGCACAAGGAATTGGCACATCTGTACCAAATATTCCTCAGATTTTGCAATACTTAACTGAGATGCTGGACAAAGGCCTATCCTTTTCATCAATTAAAATTCATGCCTCTGCTATTTTGGCTCATTACAATACAGAGCCACCAATCTTTTCTCATCCTTTGTTAAGGCAGTACCTCAGAGGAGCCAAAAACTTAAGGCCTCCAAGGAGATCACCAATACATGCATGGGACCTCAATTATGTCTTGGAAAAACTCACCCTGCCTCCTTTTGAGCCAGCCACTACAGCTGATATAAAGTTTTTATCTTGGAAAACAGCTGTTCTCCTAGCAATAACTTCTGCAAGGCGAGTCTCAGAGCTACAGGCACTCATAGCTGTGGAACCTTTTATCATTTTTTATCCAGACAGGGTTTCTCTGAGGACAAACCCAACATTTATGCCTAAGGTAGTTTCCAGTGTGGCCCTTAACCAAGCTATTCATCTGCCTACTTTCTATCCAAATCCACAGAATAATGGGGAGAGAATTCTGCATTCTTTGGACATACACAGACAACTACACTTCTACTTGAACAGAACCAAAGCTTTCAGAAAGAGGGAGCAACTACTAGTGGCATATGCTGCAGGATCACAAGGAAAGGCTATCTCAAAGCAGACTATTTCTAAGTGGATAGGCCACTGCATTAGTTTCTGCTGTTCACAACATGGCAAGCCAGTGCCTAAGGGCATTAAGCCACATTCAACTAGAGCGGCAGCCACTTCAGTAGCCTTCCTCAGGGGAGTACCAACCAAAGACATTTTAGAGGCTGCTACCTGGAGTTCAGTGCACACCTTTACAAAGCACTATAATTTACCACTCTACTCTAAATCCAGCCCAGGCTTTGCCACTGCAGTTCTGTAGGGCCTCTTAGCCGCTCCTAATACTATATTAGCTCTAGCCTCCCAACCATAGCTTTGGGATTCAACCTAAGTGTAATGACTGCAACAGTGAAACATGAAGAACATAGTACAGTTATGTACACTTACCATAAATGTAGATGTTCAAGTGTATTCACTGTTGCAGTCCAGGTTACCCACCATCCCCCATCTCTTTGCTGGAACTTATCTGCACTTCTCTAATCTATACAACCTATGTGGTGTATTTGCTTATAGATGAAGGTATAATATATTTTGGTGCATGCATGTTTTATTGGCATATTTTTTAGCCTACCCTTCTGGGGGCACCTGACATCTGGGGCAAGAAAAACTGAATAAAATGGCGTTGGCTGCATCTTTTATACCCCTGGCGCTATGACGTCATGGAAGAGGTGACAGCAACTGACGCTGGACCTAGACTTTGGAATTCAGGCCGACTGAGGGTAGCCTGCCAGCAGGATAACCCAAGTGTAATGACTGCAACAGTGAATACACTCGAACATCTACATTTATGGTAAGTGTACACAACTGTACTGTATGTACCACAGATTCTCATTTGAGAGGAAGTCCCAGGTACCCTTATCGAGGCATAGCAGGAATCTGCCCCTCCTCATCTTTTGCCTGTAGACACCCCTAAAAAGAGAAAGTAGAAGACCAATCATATATCCCATCATGTTATTCCTTCTCTATCTGATCCACAAAGGATTGGTACCATTTGTCCCCCAAGGTTATTTTAAACCTTTATGTCTCTGAAGCCTCCATGTTTCTTCTTTTCTCCCTTTTCTACTCCTCAGAAAAGGAACAGATACACCCTATCTGATAATGAGGAGTCTTCAAATTTAGGTGTGGAATCCTTAGCCTTTATTCCCAGATTCAATCCCATGTAGGATTTGAATCAGAATATGAAGTTTTGTCTCCTGACTCTTCTTTGGAAGAATTGCCCTTTGAGGACACTATTCTGAAAACGATACAGCACTTCCACTAGGAAGTCGAACAAGTTTCATACGTTGCAAAAAAGATGGATGTGATGTTTTACTGCCTCACCTTCATTCTGTACTGGTGAGTTCAGAACTGATCCTCTGTTCCTACTTGGCCGTTTACAAAAGCTTGAGGTCTTCAACTAGCTTGTGGATTATGCCCTATCCCATGATGCTCTAGGGAATTCCCCAGATCTCGTTTGCCACTAAATAAGATTGGGTGCTTCACAACTGGCTCGGGTTAAGTGTTACCTTTAATTGTTTATATTATCTCAAAAATGTATAATTCCTTTCCTTTTTGATTAGAATACTTGGTAGCTTACCTTAGTTTAATTGTTTGACTCTGTTTACAGTTTTAGACTGTGTGCGTTACCTTACTGTTTTACTGAGGCCGTCGTTTATCTCAAGGCCTAATTTTTCATCCATATCCCGGCCTTCTCAGTGTATGTTCTTAAATAATGGATGTCCTTCTATTCCTATGTTGCAGTATTCATATTGTGGGGGATTTTCTGCCTAAGGTGACCTGACGTCAGCTCCTATACAAAAGCTTAAGCCTGGCTGTTGTAGGTGCATGGGACTTCACATGCAGGGCCGTGAACCAGGGACCATAAATGTGATGTCTGCATGCACAGATCTCAGAACTTTTCAGCTGCAGATGATGTTACTTCAACTGCTTTGTTCCTACGACCGAAGACTAAGATAAGTACCCCAGTGGGGATTTTTTTTCTCTTATGTACATTTGAGTTTGGTTGCTGTAGATTCCACTTTAGCCGATGTCTAAGAAAAAGAGCAAATGTAACTGCAGGCATCAGATATTGCACAAAGCCTCTCATGACTGGTGTGTGATTTGCTTAGGAAAGTAGCACAACCATAAGGCCTGCCCCATTTGTCAGTCTTTTGTGCCAAAGACCCTAAGCAGCCGACTGGCTGCACTTAACTTATATTTGGAAAATGAAAGACTAAAACGACTCACTCTCAGGATGGATCCCGAGTTGGCTGCCCAAGCCGAACAACTAAGGATGAAGGCCAAGGTTTCCAGGCCTTTTCCTGATGCTGCTTCACCATCAGATGTCCCACCGACTACCGATATAGGGGCAGAGGGACACCTGATTACTCCGTCAGCTGCTACGGTTCCTCTGGAAGAGGCCATTTCTGCAGCCACTGAAAGCACGTCCATGGACTTAAGCCAGACGCCGGCCATAACCAATGTTGAGGTGGAACCAACACTTGGTCGGCCAACCAAGACTTCTCCTGCTCCAGCCCAGGCCTCTGTCTCTAAGCCTACCCTTAAGCCCATGCCAGCAAAGAAAAAACAAAAGACTAAACACTTGAGCCCCATGCCTCAAGGAGCTCCAGATTGGCAGTCGTTTACCAACGGGTTCCTATTAGCTTATCGAACACTCAAAAGAGCGAATGCTCTTTGATCGACAGCTAATATTCGAAACCACAATAACTCGAATGGCCGGAATAGCAATTTTTTCCCAGGGAAAAAATTACTGGGCCATTGTCGGGACTTTGCAGTTTCCTCCACTGTGGTGCAATCTTGGAGTTGGTATATTTAAGTAGGAGGGGTGGGGGGGGGGCACAGCCCCCCCACTTTATTTTGTTTCTGGATTTGTTTTGTTTTTTTTGGGGGGGGGCAGCAATTTTTTTCCCCTGGGAAAAAAATTGCTGTTCTGGCAGTTCGAGTTTTTGTGGTTTCGAATATTAGCTGTTTATCAAAAACTGTCCGCTCTTTTGAGTTTTCAACAAGCTAATATGAACCCTTTACCAACTCACTAATGCAGGACTTTATGGCTCTTAGGCCCTCAGGCCCTGCACCTACCAACATTCCTGTGCTGAACCCCAAGCTGGCCTCTGCTTCTTCCCTACCTTTAGCAACTACTCATCAGGGAGAAGAAGAAGAAGAGCCAGAGCAGTACTACTCCTCTTCTGAGGAATCCATTTCCTGTGTCTCAAATTGCTTCACCTGTGGATTATTACTCCCCAGATGAAGACTCTATTGAAGGAGATTCCCCACCAGAGGACATTACCTTTGGGGAAACTATGACAAAAATGAAAGAGTACTTCAAGTGGGATACTGCCTTAATGTCAGATACCCAGAAAAGATATTTTGAACTTCTGCAACATGAGTCACCATCCTCTTCAGCTATTCCTCCTTCTGTGCTTCCAGCTTTCCTGGATGCCTTTAACTCTATCTCCAAGAACCCAGATTCACAACCTCCTGCCCCTAAAAGTCCAGATAGATTTTACAAAGGGCCTGATGACCAGAAATTTCTGGTGATACCTCCGCTAGCTGATCCAGCAGTTATTGGTCTGTCTCCAGACATACAGTCTAGGAAATGACCCTCTGCTTCACTTTTGCCTACAGATAAAGACAGCAAAAACCATGGAGAGAATCGGCAAAAAAGGTATACACCTCCTCTATCCTGGCCTTCAGGGCTATCAATTACCAAACCCACATGGTTAAATACACCCTGGACCTTGTCTCCCAGGCTTCCACCTTGCTGGCTTCTACCCCAGACTGTCCAACCAAAGCTGACATTGCATCAAAACTGTCTCTATCTACACAAGTAACCAGACACTATCAGGCACAGTTACGATGCAGCAGAGCTGCCTCTGCATCTACCTTACGCAGATACTCCTGGCTTCGCCTACAACCTCTACCAGACGATTTTAAATCCAAAATCATGGATGCTCCTCTGGACCACAACCTTTTATCTGGGAAAAACTCAGCAGAACTTACAAGAGAAAAGCAAAGAACTACAGGATATTAAGCATCTGCTGGTGTCCCCCTTCCCAAGATATTATAGGAACTACACAGCAAAAACATCCTTTGTCAGAAGGAATCCTTCAGCATCACGCCCTTCCTCCTCAAGGTCCCACAGGGCATCCACGAGACAGCCTTACTCCAGACCCCCCCAACTCTCAACCACCAGCCAAACAGCCCTTTCCAGACAGAGGGGGCCCCTCTTCAGCATGACTGTCCTGCCCAACTGCCTCTGTCTGCCCACCTTACCCACTGCCTTCCCTTCTGGAAATCCATCACAGCAGATCTTTGGGTTCTTTCCATCATCCAAAAAGGATATTTCCTATCCTGGAAGGAACAACCAAAGCCAAAAAGAATCCCTTTCCCTCCAAAAAAATCAGCTTCATCATTCCCTCTCATTCTGAAAGAACTCCTGACTCAAGGAATTATAGAATTAGTTTCCTCAGGACAGGAAGGACAAGGCTTTTATTCCCGTCTTTTCTTAGTTCCAAAAAAAGGATGGCCCTTGGAGACCAATCCTAGACTTATCATATCTGAACCTGTTCCTGAAGGTTCCCTCCTTCAAGATGCTTTCCCTTCAAACTCCCCTATGTCTCATCCCCTCTCAAGCCTTCATGGTCACTCTGGGCATTTCTATCAGGCCATACCACAGGACGTTTCTGTGCTTTAATGGCCACTCTTCACACTTTCAGTTTACAGCCTTGCCCTTTAGCTTGTCTACGGCTCCCAGAGTTTTTACAAAGTGCTTAGGCCCAGCCATTGCCTTTTGCAGAACCAAGGGAGTCCAAATCTATTCTTACATGGGCGACATTCTAATTTTGGCAGAATCAGAGTCCAACCTACAGACTCATCTCAAGTTTACCATGTCTCTCCTCCACAACTTGGGATTCACCTTAAACCTTCAGAAATCCTCTCTGCTTCCTCAACAAGACAAAGTATTCCTAGGCTGTAAGAGCAGGACAGACCTGATGAGATCCTTTCTCTCGCCAATGTGCAGTTTCTCTCCTCCCATTTTTAAAACCTTCTTTCAGTATCTCACCAGTCTGCAAGACAATTTCTGCAAGTTCTAGGCCTCATGGCAGCCACTATTCCCATGCTCCCATTAGCAAGGATGCACATGAGAAAATTTCAATGGTACCTAAAGAGTGTGTGGTCTCAGAGCCAACAACCTCTAGACAAACTTATCCCCTTCTGCCCTGCCTGAAAACAGAACTACATTGGTGGATTCAGCAAATTTTACAGAACTAGGGCATTCCTGTACAACTCCCACCCACCACCTAATCAATGCACACCGATGCATCAGACCTAGGGTGGGGGGCAGCGTTACAGGATTTCAGGGTACAACAGTGTTGGACCCCTGCCCAGCAAAAGCAACACATCAATGTCAGAGAAATGACTGCTGTCTTGCTGGCTCTAAAAGCTTCCCTTCCCATCTTGCAACCAGGGCTGCTCCACATTGCGACAGACAACACAACTATCATGTGGTAGCAAACAAACTGGGCTACAGTGCATACACAATGAAAACGAACTCAAATATCACCAAAGCACTTGGAAAAAGCCCATGAAAACCTCCTGGTGTGATAAAATATATTTAATATTCACTCCTCTTCATAAAAAATAAGAAACACTTAAAAATACCCCTTTGGGCCTCAGTACACTCCACTTCATAAAAGTACCTAAACAAACAAGGAGGGACAAAGGCTTACCAGTTATGCCGGATAACCCTACAAATCTGGGATGTGGCAGCCATCCACAACCTTTTCCTGCAGGCCTCTTACATCCCCTCTCAGGAAACAAACAAGCGGACTTGCTCAGCAGAATAACGTCTACAACACGAATGGATGTTGCACAGGGATACCTTCCTTGACATCATCCACCAGGGGGGCACACCTCAAGAGGATCTGTTTGTCTCCCCAGAACAGGCAACTACACACATTCTGCACCATGGATTATGTTCCTCTAGTCTGGAGAGTAAATGCCTTCAGCTTTCCTTTTAAGGGAATGTTCCTGTACGCTTTCCCTCCCTTCCCTCTAATACAAAAGGTCCTTCTGAAAATCAAGAAGAAACAACCAAAAATCTTGCTGGTGACCCCCTATTGGCCAAGGCAACATTGGTTCCCCCTTCTTCACTCCCTAGCCAAGGGCAATCACCACAAGTTACCCCACAAGGTGGATCTACTAATGCAACAAAAGGGAACTCTCATTCACCCTCAGCTGTCCCTGCTGCACCTAACTCTATGGGTGATCAACTTCTGATCCCTTTCAGACAACACTACTCAGAGGATATGCTCTCAGTCCTGATGAATGCCAGGAAACCAGCTGCTAGGAAAAACTATTTGTCTAAATGGCAGAGATTCTCAAAATGGTGTTCCATTAGGGACAAGGATCCTTTTCAGGGGGATCCGTCACTTGTCCTTAGCTATATATGTGAGATCATTAAGGAAGGACTAGCATAGTCTTCAGTGAAAATCCACTTTTTTGCCATTTCATCCTGCTTGCCCTTACAGCCACCACTGCTTTCCAGACTGGGTGTTAAACTTTTTCTGAGAGAGGTCTTGCATATCAGACCACCAAGAAAACCCATCCCCTCTCTCTGTGACCTCAATTTCATGTTGGAAAAACTCACCTTACCTTCCTTTCAGCCAGCCAGCACAGCTTCTCTACAAATGTGCACATGGAAAACCATTCTTTTAGTGGCTATTACCTCTGCTAGAAGAGTGTCTGAATTACAGGCCTTCATGGCCTATCCTCCTTGCACCACCTTCCACAATGACAGGGTGACCTTCTGCACAAAGTCTTCCTTCATGCCCAAAGTGGTGAATGAACTATCCTGAAACCAGTCCATTCACCTACCTACCTTCTTCCCCTCTCCAACTAATACTGCAGAGAGGATTCTTCATTCTCTAGATGGACACAGACAGCTAAGATTCTACTTAGACAAGACTAAGTCCTTTAGAAAATCTGAGCAACTCTTCATCTCCTTTCACCCCAGGGCTCTGGGTAAGGCAGTCTCCAAACAAACCATTTCCTTTTGGATCAGGAAATCCATTCTCTTCTGTTACTCGCATCATGGTAAACAATTGCCTCAAGGAGTTAGGGCTCATTCCACTAGAGGCATGGCTACCTCCAAGGCTTTTCTTAAAGGGCTGGATATACCCTCCATAAGGGAAGCAGCTACCTGGTCTACAGTTCACACTTTCACAAAACACTACAAGCTATACCAGGTCTCCAGGACCAGAGCAGGATTCACCAGGCCAATCCTGCAGAGATTCTTTGAATCCTCTACCTCTGCCCCATCCCTTCACTCCTTTTAGCTGTCGTACTTACCCACAGTATGAGTACTGCAACACAGGAATAGAAGGACATAGAATAGTTGTGTAAAATCTTGCCATAACTATAGATGTCATTCTCTTCCATGTTGCAGTATTCCTTCCCACCCTCCATACTCCCTTTTTTCCATCTCCTCTGGGTGGTTGGTCTGTGACCTCTGTATCCACTCCCTACAGGCTAATCTGTACAGCCCTTCAGAGACATTTGCTCCTTGGCCTCAACTTGTTCTTTTGTACACCTTATCTTGGGCTTCTGAGGTCTGTGCATGCAGATGTCACATTTATGGTCCCTGGTTTATGGCCCTGCATGTGACGTCCCACACACCTACAGCAGCCAGGCTTAAGCTTTTGTATAGGAGTGACATTGGGTTGCCTGAGGTGGAAAATCCCCCACAGTATGAATACTGCAACATGGAAGAGAAGGACATCTATGGTTATGGTAAGATTTTACACCACTATTCTTTCTTTAGACCCATTGTTTTTTGAGCTGTTAAGTTTTGTGTGTAAATAGTTGATACTTAATTATTCTTAGATATTTAGCTTAGAGAGTTTTTTCTAACCTATTCCATGTAAAATACCTTGGTTGGTTGTTTTTTGAGTTAAGTTTTGTGTGTTAATAGTTGAATCTTAGATATTTAGTTTAGGGGGGTTTTCTAATCCGTTCCATGTAAAATACCTTTCTGTGTGTATTAGTTAATTACTGTTGAGTGAACTTGTTTTTACCTTTACCAGCGCCAGCTCGTTTAAGTTAGAGAGCGACTCAGCCCATTTAAGTTTGACTTTTTTCCTGTGCGTGTGCGTGTGTATATGTGTGTGTGTGTGTGTGTGTGTGTGTGTGTGTGTGTGTGTGTGTGTGTGTGTGTGTGTGTGTGCGCGTGCGTGTGCTATATTTCTTCTTAGTAAAAAAAAAAAGTTGTTTGTTGTTCAGGTTCCTTCATCTAGGTAACTCATTTTAGATATAGAGCTGGTTAGTCTGTTAAAATTAGAGTGTTTTCATATCTAAATAGCTGTGGTGTTAAGTTGTTTTTTCCTGCTGTTAACATGTCTAAACAACTAAAAGCCACTAAAATCTCAGGGTTTAAAAAGTGTTCGAAGTGCTGTCAAAAATGTCTTTATTTGATGGTCATACTGACTGTGTGTACTGCCTTGGAACAGTACACTTACAAGAGTCTTGATGTTCTTCGTGTTTCACTGTTGCAGTCATTACATTTGGGTAATCTGCTGGCAGGTTGCCCTCGGTAGGCCTGATTAACAAAGTCTTGGGTCCTGCGTCAGTCCGGTATGCCGCAAGATGCTTAAATTATGGAACCTGTGGATGTCTCTACCTTGGATGGGTCCGGAGGCGCTGTGCAGGCACCGGCTTCTGAGGCTGTTTTCAGGCCTACAAATTTGTATATTAAACTGATGCCATCTTCGAAACTAAGGCCAGCCTATCGACCTATGTCTAAAAAAAACGATGCCTAGGCCACATGTGCAGGCCGCTATGCTTAAAAAACAAATGATAAAAATGGCTGAAGATTTAATTACTCTGATCAGGGGTAGCCCCCCCCCCCCTTCTAAGAGGCCTAGGCAAGATTTTGACTATGAATCCTCTGAACAAGATTCTATTTCTTCTGACTCTTCCATTGAACATGAATTGTCTCTTCCTACTTATGTGGACTCTGATGCAGAGGATTCTATTCCTTCTGCATCTCCCCCTGAGGATTTTTTTGGGGGGGGAAACTTTACATACCTTAAGGGAACATTTCCACTGGGAAAGTCAAGATTTTTCTGAATCTAAAAAGAGGCTTAGGGATTTTCTTCTTTTTCCTCAGCATAGGCCCTTGGCTATATCTCCTGTTCTAGACATTGTTGATGATGTTTTTTCTGAATCTAGTATGGCTCCTGATTCTCTGCCTCCAGCTCCTTGTAAGCCAGACAGATACTACAGGGTTCCTGACTCCCACAAATTCTTTTTCAAAAATCCTGTTGCAGATCCTGAAACCATTTCTCAGGGCCCCAAGGGCATTAAGGCTTCTACTGCTAAAAATCCTACCCCTTCTGATAGAGATTCCAGGGCGCTGGATAGATGGGGTAAGAAGGTCTACACTTCTGCAACCTTAGCAATTAGGGCTTTAAACTGTCAATTTCATATGATAAAATACCAGTAGCATATCATGGGACTGCTTAAACAGAAAATTATATTGATTTCTGACTGTGTGGAAAATAAACATTTACAGGCTCTATTGCATTCAGCTGAACAAGTTGGAAAACATACTTTGCAATGTGGTTTTGATTCTTTGGAGGCCTCTTGCAGGATTGCTGTAACTGGGTCTGTGCTAAGAAGGCATGCTTGGCTCAAAGAGCAAACTCTGCCTGATCATGTTAAAGCAAAATTGTTGGATGCTGCTTTACAACAGGACCTTCTCTTTGGTAATAAGGCAGAAGAAGTTCTAAAAAAGATGGAAGATAAAGCTAAATCTATGCAAACTGTAAAATATTTCTTACAAGTGCAACCTCCAAGATTTAGTAGGCAGCGGCCTACTAAGAACTGGTCCTTTCCAGTTCCTTTGAGAGCCACTTAAGTCAAACCCAGGCATTCCAAAGGCACCAGGTTTCAGTCCCAAGGGACTTTCAGAACAAAGCAATGGGGTGCATCCTCCTCCAAATCTAGAAACAAGACACCTCCCTATGGTAAGCAGTCTCAATGACTTCCCTCTACACTTACCAAGCACTTACCTTTTAGCCGCCCCTTTGGGGGGAAAACTGGCTCTTCACGCAAAAAACTGGCAACTTATAACCCAGGACAAATGGGTTTTAAATACAGTAACCCAGGGATACAGATTTCATTTCCACACGTTGCCAACTCCAAACGGATGGCCAGACCTGCCCCCAAATCAGTGGGCAGAGGCACAGAAACAAGTACTTTCCCTCATGAGCATGGGGACTATTCAGCTAGTACCAGAAGAGGAAAAGGGACAAGGTTTTTATTCAAGACTTTTCCTGGTACCCAGAAAGGACAAATCATGGCGTCCAATTCTAGACTTATCTACTCTAAACACCTTTCTTGACATTCTAAAATTCAAGATGTTGACTCTTCACCAGTTACTTCCTAGGCTAGCAAAGATGCCTGGTTGTCAACTCTAGATTTAAAAGAGGCTTACCTGCATATCCCAATCAGGGAATCTTGGAGAAAATACCTCCGCTTCAAAGCAGGCTTCTTGCCTTACCAATTCTCTGCACTACCCTTTGGCTTATCTACTGTGCCCAGGGTCTTTACAAAGTGCCTGGCTCCAGTAATTGCATTTTGCAGGCAAAGAAATATTCAAATATATCCATACCTGGACAATTGTCTAATTCAGGCAGAAAACAAGGACATTCTTCTAAAACATCTGGCATTTGTAAAAATGGTTCTAATTTGTCTAGGGTACACTATAAACCAAAAGAAATCACAACTGGTACCCTCTCAAAAAATTACATTCCTAGGTGTAAGCTTGAATACAACTGCCCAGATGGCTTTCCTTACGCCAGAAAAGCAAATTCATTTGGTGACTTACTTCAAACAAGTGGCCACAAAAACACTGCTTTATGCAAGGCAAATACTGCAAGCCTTGGGGTTCATGGCCTACTGCATTCTTCTAATTCCATATGCAAGATTGCATATGAGGAAACTTCAGTGGTATTTAAAAAGTCTATGGAGCCAGCATTGTCACAGCCTTGAAACTATGATTCCTATCATACCTTGCCTGTGCCTAGAGTTCCTATGGTGGGCAGAGGCCTGCCACCAGAACAAGGGACTGCAATTTACGCCACCCTCTGCCAACCAAACCCTAACTACAGATGCATTAGACTATGCATGGGGTGCTCATCTGCCAGGGAAGTGCATTCAGGGAAAATGGAACTCATATCAAATGCACCTTCACATAAATCAAAAAGAAATGCTAGCTGTACAGAATGCACTGACAGCCTTCAAGGACTACCTTCATCCGGGACAATTGCTGATAAAAACGGACAATACCACAGTTATGTGGTACATAAACAAAAAGCAGGGGGTACACACTCCTACCTCCTCTGCAGACTAGCCATGGCATTGTGGAACACGGCCTTGAGCTATCAAGTACAACTACAAGCTCAATTCCTGCCGGGAAAGCTGAATACTCTGGCAAACGAACTAAGCAGAAATGTCATGGACCCACACGAATGAAAACTGGAGCCACAAATTTTCAACATGTTGATACACAAATGGGGGAGCCAGGACATAGATTTTTTTGCCTCACCCAAAAACTATCAGTTGGACAAATGTTGCACAAGAACTCATCACAAAAAAGCCTGGAAAGTGGATGCTCTGTCCTTCAGCTGGAAAAACATCAGTTTATGCCTTTCCACCTCTGCCTCTGCTCTCCAATGTTCTACTAAAAGTCAAACAGGACAAACCAAAAATTATTTTGATTGCTCCAGACTGGCCCCGCCAACACTGGTACCCCCTCCTGGGCAGTGAGTCGCACCTTCCACCGTGGCACCTGCCTCGGACACCTTACTTACTGTCTCAGCAGAACAAGCAAACTCTGCACACTCAGCTCCAAACTTTGAATCTTGCAGCGTGGGTAATCACCTAAATTCACCCTTAGCATCCCTCAGCAAACCTGTGATGGATGTCATTTTGGAGGCGAGAAGACCTAGTACTAGAAAATCTTATGCTGACAAATGGAAAAGATTCTGTGCCTGGAATCAGTCTCAAGGAATAAGCACAGCAGTGCCCAACATTTCTCAGATTTTGCAATACTTAACTGAGATGCTTCACAAGGGCCTGTCCTTTTCTTCCATAAAAATCCATGCCTCAGCCATTTCAGATCATTACAACACAGAACCTCCCCTCTTCTCTCATCCTCTGCTAAAGCAGTATCTCAGAGGGGCCAAAAACTTAAGACCACCCAGGAGAGCTCCAACCTCTGCCTGGCACCTTTGCATTGGAAAAACTCACTCTCCCTCCTTTTGAGCCAGCTGCAACTGCAGAATTAAACTTTCTCTCCTGGAAAATAGCTTTCCTTTTAGCAGTCACTTTAGCAAGAAGGATTTCCGAATTACAGGCTGTTATGGAAGTGGAGCCTTTCATCATTTTCCATGCGGACAGGGTATCTCTCAGGACCAACCCATCCTTCATGCCTAAGGTGGTTTCCAGTGTGGCTCTTAATCAAACCATTCATTTGCCAACTTTCTTTCTCAATTCACTGAACAGGGGGAAGAGGATTCTGCATTCATTGGATTTACACAGACAACTTGGATTTTACTTAAACAGGACTAAATCTCAAAGAAAATCTGATCAACTGCTGGTAGCATTTGCTGCAGGGGCAGAGGGAAAGGCTATTTCAAAGCAAACCATTTCCAAATGGATAAGCCATTGTATTTGTTTCTGCTATAACCACCATGGAAAAACTATCCCCCAGGGGATCAGATCCCATTCCACCAGGGCTGCATCTTCTTCAACAGCCTTTCTCAGAGGTGTTCCTACCAGGGACATTCTAGAAGCTGCTACCTGGAACTCAGTTCATACTTTCACCAAACATTACCATTTACCACTTTTCTCTAAATCCAGAGCTAGCTTTGCCACTGCTGTCCTGCAGGGCCTTATAGCTGGTCCTAATGCTGTATAATTTCCTCCTCCCAGCCATAGCTTTGGGAATGTACCCAAATGTAATGACTGCAAAAGTGAAACACAAAGAACATAGTACAGTTGTGTACACTTACCATAAATGCAGATGTTCGAGTGTATTCACTGTTGCAGTCCTGGTTACCCTCCCTCCAGCCCCCTATTTTTCTCTGGCTATACCTCTACTTTCTTTTATTATACTTAAAAGCCCTTTTGGCGTATTTGCTTTTGGTTGGAGGTATATATATATATTTTTTGTGTTTTTAATTATATTTGCTCCCCATTTGAGGGTCACCTGAAATCTGGGGCAAGAAAAACTGATGTAATGGTGTCGGCTGCATGTTTTATAACCCTGACGACCTGACGTCATGGAAGAAGGGACAGCAACTGACACAGGACCCAAGACTTTGTTAATCAGGCCGACTGAGGGCAACCTGCCAGCAGATTACCCAAATGACTGCAACAGTGAATACACTCGAACATCTACATTTATGGTAAGTGTACATAACTGTACATCTGAAGTAGGAACTTCATTTGTCAGCAACCTTTGGGATACGGATCCGATCTCGGATCCGAGCCGGCAACTTCTATCATAGCATAGATCCAAGCTCCTAGCTCCTCCCCTTACCCATAATCCCCTGCCTACCCTAACTGACCTCAGATCTAGTTTGCCGCTCTTCAAGCAACAACTAGATTCCAGAGCCCTTGGCGTTTTTGTGAGGAAAAACGTTTTTCTGTCTTCTTTCTGAGTGAGTGATTGTGTGTGCGTGGTAGGTTTACCCTTAACACTAAACTTGTTATTATTTTAGATTTTTCAGCTTAAATTTAATTTAAAATATTTCTCCCTCCCCCGCTGGTCGTAGCGTGTGTGTGTGACTTGAGTGTTAGGGGCCTAGTGAGTGTGCTTACTGTAGTAATGTCGGAGGACCCTAAAGCCATTTTTTCGAAATGCACCGAGTGTAGTCACAAGCATTTACCGGCTGATGGCCACACTCGGTGCGTTAGGTGCCTTGGGGTTGAACACCTCTCTTCAGGTTGCGCGATTTGCGTGGCGTTCAACCCCAGGGCACTCAAGGATCGAAGGTCGAAGCCAGTTCTGGTGGGCCTTTTACCCCCAGATTTGCTTCGGCCTCCGGTACTTCGGTGCCCGCTACCCCCCCCGGTAGCGGTCACTCCTGCCTCCCTTCCTCCGACCAGGACTCAACCTCCCGCTTTGGCTCCGGAGGATAGGGAGTCCAGGAAAGAGAAGCGGCAGGAGAAGCACCTTAAGCGGTGGGCGGATGACTCCTCATCGGCCCCACCCGCCAAGAGGGCTTCTCCGTCCAAGTCTTCTCAATCTCCTCCTCCTCGGATCCGATCCCCTTGTTTCTCCCCGGGACCCGAGGAGGAGGTGATCCGGTCCCCATCGAGGTCATCGAGGCGACACTCCAGGTCTGCCTCGGTGGCCTCTTCGAGGTCCACTTTTAGTATGTCTGATGCGGACATGGACCAGATGATGAGGAGATTCATCCAGGCCCAGATGCAGATGGGAGTGCTCTTGCCTCCCCCCCCTCCGGGGGGGAGCTCGACTCCTTTTTTCGCTCCTATAGCTCCTTCTCTGACCTGCATTCCGGGTTCGGAGCGCTCGGAGCCGAGCCACGTTGGATCCGGGGGTAGGTCGGAGCCGACCGTGCTGGGCACGTCAGCTCCGACGGCTCCCTCGAGTTTGTCGGATCCGACCTCTCGGAGCCATGGGCCGAGCTTCGGATCCGAGGGATTCGGTGTGCTTTCGGCTCCGTCCCGGTCGGAGCACACTGGTCCTTCGGATCCGACATTCTCGGCGCCGGGTCCGATCCACACTTCGGATCCAAGTGAGAGTCGGATCCGTCAGAGAGCAGCTCCCCCTTGGCTTTCGCTGCGGTGGAGAGGGCACTGTCGAGTGCTTCCAGCCCTCTGGTCCTGGCTTCGGCTCCCTCCTGCACTCCTTCTCATCTGGTCCTGGGTCCCATCATCTGGCCCTCAGGGCAGCCTGCCTCAGCGCCTCTAGGAGTTCCAGTGGAACAGGATACAGCTTGTGAGGACTCCTCGGACAGCCCCCCCGAGGAGATTCCTCACAAGGCAAAGTGCAAAAGGAGGCACATAGACTCCCCTGAGAGTCTCACCGAAGATACGGACTTGGATGAAGGGGAAGGCTCCCCTAGATCACCCCCCAAGGATGTCTGCTTTGGAGACATCATGGAAATGCTCAAAATCAGGGGTGGGTGGTCTGCCCCTAAGGCTTCCTCTGATGTGTCCATATTCCTTGAGGCATTTGAGGCAGGACCATCTACCTCTTGGGTGTCCCCTCCACCCGACCCCCTGGTGGATCTCATATCCTCTAGGGCTTGAAAGGAACCGGACACCGTAGAGCCGATCCCCAAGCGTCCGGATAAAATTTTGTGCCCCCCTGCAGAGAGATCACACTGGAACAGAGGTCCCCCTGTGGATGCCATGTTGGTGGCTGCAGCCACCAAGAAAGAGTTGGCTCAGGAGAGCCCCACGGTTCATCCTCTGAGCAAGGAGTCTCGCGCGATGGACCTTCTTGGGAAGCGGGCCTTCAGTTCAGCGACCTTCTCTATGAGGGCCTTGAACTACATGGCACACGTTATTCGGATGCAGCGGGATCTAATTAAGGATCTGTACTCCTCCCGAATGGCCACCCTCCGCTCTGTCTCTAACACCTCTATGCGGCTGTTGTCTCATGCTATGGAGGGAGCCGCTAGAGCAGGCGGAGTCGGGCTTGTCATGAGGAGACAGGCCTGGCTCCGTCACTGTGACTTCTCGGAACCCTTTAAGGCGTCATTTGCGAATGCCCCTTTTGATGGTTCTGCACTGTTCGGCAAAACCATTCGCGACACTCTTGTCCTGAGCAAGAAAGACGGGAAGTCTTTGTCTGCTGTCGGAGTCCACTTCTCTGCGCCCCAGAGGTCCTTTTCCAAGAACCAAAAGGGTCAGAAGAAGATGTGGTTCCGAAAATCTCATCAATCCCAGTCTGCTCAGGACAACCAGTCCTCTCGTGGCAGAGGAGGACAGGGAGGACGCCGCCCCAGAGGCAGAGGGGGTCCCAGGAATTTTGGGTCCAGGGAACCATTCTCTGATAGGCCCACACAGAACCCCTGAGGGGGTTACCCAACTGCTCCACTCTGGAGGCAGTCAGGGGGCATTTTTTGAGGCACCTAGCAAAATGGGAGTCCATAACAACGGATCGCTGGGTGCTTCGTATTATATCCAGAGGTTACCAAATTCCCTTTATAGTAAACCCCAGAATCAGAAGCCTTCCCAACATTCCACCCAGTCAGAGGGAGGCGGCTGCTGCAGAAATTCAGCAGCTTCTGCAAAAAAGAGCCATCCAGCCCGTCCCCCCAGATCAAGTCAGATCAGGGTTTTACTCCAGGTTCTTTCTGGTGCCAAAAAAGACGGGGGACTTGAGGTCCATCCTCGACCTCTCTCTCCTAAACCTGGCGGTACCCAAAGAAAAGTTCTGATTGGTCACATTGCAATCCGTCCTCCCCTTATTGCGGGAGGATGACTGGATGTGCTCCATAGACCTCAAGGATGCGTACTATCACATTCTAGTGGACAGGCTTTCCAGGAGGTTTCTACGCTTCCGGCTGGGAGCCAGTCACTTTCAATTCAGGGTCCTCCCCTTCGGTCTCACCTCAGCCACCAGGGTGTTCACCAAGGTCCTAGCGATAATAGCGGCCCACCTGAGACTCCAGGGAATTCAGGTCTTTCCATACCTGGACGACTGGCTCCTTACGGCCCCAGCAAGGCATCTACTTTGTTCATGCAGGGATTATTTCCTCAGTCTGGCTCCACTATTAGGATTAACCATCAACATGACCAAATCCTCTCTCATCCCTACACAGGTGTTGGATTTTATAGGGGCGAGACTGGATTCCAGACAGATGCTTGCGTTCTTGACTCCAGATCGGCTTCGGAACCTGATGTTGCACGTGCAGGCCATCCTTCAACTGCAAACTCCTTCGGCGGAATTGATCCTGAGGGCCCTAGGATCTATGGCGGCTGCAATCCCTCTGCTGCCATTGGCCTGGTTGAACATGAGGGTTCTGCAGTGGACCCTCCAGGTACAATGGTCCCTGTCTCGCAACCCCCTGTCTCACCCCATTTCCTTAAGCAAGGTTTGCAGAAGATCACTCCTTTGGTGGCTCCAGTCTCCCAATCTCCACATGGGACGTCCCTTCTCACTACCTCTGCCAGTCGACACAGTGACCACGGACGCTTCTCGCCTGGGGTGGGGCATTTTTCAGGCAGGACAGTCCAAGGCACGTGGAACGACGTAGAGACCTCTTTGCATATCAACGTCCTAGAGATGAGGGCGGTGCTTTTGACGTTGCAGGCACTACACAACTCTCTTCCGGTAGGGACGATTGCAGTACAGACAGACAACATGTCGGTCGTCTGGTACATCAACAAACGGGGGAACCAGGTCTTACCCTCTTTGCCGCGAGGCCATGAGAGTGTGGGAATGGGCGATTTCCACCAACCGCTTTCTCATAGCAACGCACATTCCGGGACGGTCCAACATTCTAGCGGACAGGCTCAGTCGTACTATCCTGACTCCTTACGAAAGGTCTCTCAACCATCGAGTTGCAGAGCAAGTATTTGCCTGATGGGGGCAACCTTGTTGCGATCTTTTTGCCTCTCCTTCAAACACCAAATGCAACAATTACTTCGCTCTGATCCCCCCTCCGGGGGAGTCCCCGAGAGACTCTCTAGTTCATGCTTGGCCTCCCGGTCTGCTTTATGCTTACCCTCCTCTTCCCCTGATGTTGAAATTATTACAGAAAGCCAGGCAGCTGGGGAGCAAGATGATCCTCATTGCCCCATTCTGGCCTCGTCAGACGTGGTTCCCTTACCTATGATCTCACCTAGTGTATCCACCATGGATTCTGGATCCCATTCCGGATCTCATTTCTCACCCTCTCGATCTTCCGACTCCGAACCTGGTCATCCTCAAGCTGATGGCTTGGTTGCTCCAGTTCCACTCCTCATAAGGACTCCCGGGATTTCATCACCTGTCAAAGCCATTCTTGTAGCAGCTCAGAAGCCTTCCACCACGAAGGTTTATCGAAGTAAGTTGGAACGCTTCACCATTTGGGCAGAACACCGTCGTTTAGACCCTTTTACAGCCTGGATAGCGTCAGTTCTAGATTTTCTGACCTCTCTCTTTCACCAGGGGGCTAATTCTTCCACAGTCAAGGTACAACTGGCAGCAATCTCATACTATCACGTGGGGCAAGAGTCTGGCCCTCTTATCACTTCCAAACTGTGTAAGACCTTCCTCAAGGGTACCTTCCTCCTTAGGCCTCCAGTCAAAGAGGTGGTACCTCCATGGGATTTATCCTTAGTCTTGCAGGCCTTGACTGGTCCCCCATTCGAACCGGCGGCCACGGTTGATCTCAAATTTCTCTCTTGGAAGACAGCCTTTTTGGTGGCCATAACTTCAGCCAAAAGAGTGTCGGAATTGCAAGCTCTTTGTGTCAAATCACCATATCTGGTCTCACCCGGATAGGGTTTACCTCAGGATCAATCCGTCCTTTCTACCTAAGGTATCTTCAGAAGCGAACATCAATCAATCTATCAATCTTCCAGTGTTTTTCCCCAACTTTCTTAACAAAGGAGAGTACAAGCTACATTCCTTAGACGTACACAGACAACTACATTTTTATATCCATAGAACTGCTGATCATAGGCAATCCGATCAGTTGTTTATCTCCTTTGCCAAAAGTAATTTCGGAAAGTCAGTTTCTAAAGTTTCTCTCTCGATGGATCTCGAGTTGTATTCTTTTAGCATATCAGAGCTCGGGAAGGCCTGCACCTCAAGGAGTCCATGCTCATTCTACTAGGGCCGTTGCCACATCTGTGGCCTTTCAAGCTAGGGTTCCACTGGATGACATTTGTTCCGCAGCCACTTGGGCTTCATCTCACACCTTTATCAGCCACTATAAAATAGATGTTGTCTCCCGAGGTAGGGCGTCCTTTGGCTTTGCGGTGCTCCGGAATATCCTTCCATGAAGGCCACCCAAGATTTAGGTAGCTGGGGACTCTGTCCCAAAGGTTGCTGACAAATGAAGTTTCTACTTCAGATTAAGAAGTTATGTACTCACCATAACGTTCCATCTGAGTAGGTATCTTCATTTGTCTGCAACCATCCCCCCTCCTTCTCCCTGACCAAAATGATCGTTCTTGTGGTTATTAGCATATGTTCCCCTTGGGACACTTTTATCTGCTGTGCTATTGGGCAAACTTTATCTGAGGTCAGTTAGGGTAGGCAGGGGATTATGGGTAAGGGGAGGAGCTAGGAGCTCGGATCTATGCTATGATAGAAGTTGCCGGCTCGGATCCAAGATCGGATCCGTATCCCAAAGGATGTAGTCAAATGAAGATACCTACTCAGATGGAACGTTATGGTGAGTACATAACTTCTTATTTCTATATGCCACTCATTTAGTTTGAGGGCTCTTCTTGAAAGAAAAAATAAGTTGATACTGAGGGTATTGTTGAAGAGTTCTTTTTCAGAAGCCATAGGAGAAGATCAGAATGTTATAAAGCAAACCTCTTCCCCTTCTTCTAAATCTGGAAAATCAAGCAAAAGATCTTCATCTGTTTCATCAGATCAATCTGAACCTACCAGTAAATTGCCAAAAATGTCCTCATCAGACCCAAAATCTGTTGGGCCCGAAAAACCATCCACCTTGGCTCTTCCTGTATTGGAACTATTGGGGTTGCAAGCTTGGAGTTGGTCCCCAGTACAGGAGCCAATTTCTCCAACGTTAAGATCAACAATCCTACAAAGTTCAAGATCACCTGCCCCCTCTTTTTGATCCTCCAGGAGCCTGTCAGAAGATGATGTGGACCGTGTGGTGTGGAGACTTTTGAGGACACCGGTGCTAGCCAAATTATTGTTGGAGCCGACCCAGAGAGTTTCGGAACTGAATAGACCTGCCTTATCACCATTGATTCCTCCTCCGACCCAGCATGGGGCCTCGGAGCCGAAATGCAAGGAGCTGATCACAGTGGAACTGTCGGAGCCGAGACCTGTTCTAGGATCTTCAGTGTCAACTACTGCCCTGACTTCCTCTGTGCCATCTGAGCTTGAGGAGTCTAGGAGCAGATGGTCTCTGATTGAGTCTGGGGAGGACAGTTGGATCGGACATTTGTTGGATCTGAACTTGCATCTCAGGGCTGCGGCATTGGTGAGCTCAGCTCCTACATCGGCTTTGGAGCCAACCCCCTTGGTGCTGGGGATGCCTTCTAGTTCTTTGGAATCGGGAGCTTCCTCGGATCATGGGCGGGGTGCCTTTGAGGCAATCAGTAGAGCGCTGTCCCCACGGGCAGCTCCACTGTCAGGTCCAGTCATTCCTCCCCCAAAAGCACATCTGTCTTGGCACAACTGATTCCACACAGACATGGAGACCCAAGACCTTAGGATGTCCAATAGGGTAAACCCATGTCTTCTGAAACCTCTCTAGAATGCCCTTCTGAAGAGGTCCCTTGCAAGAGATTATGCAAGAGGAAGCATCTGGACTCCCCAGAGGAGTCCGTCGCATCTGACACAGACCTGGATGAGTCCAAATGATCCCCACTGTCGCCCACTGAGGATGTTTCCTTTGCAGACATCCTAGAAATTCTTAAGCAGAGAGTGGCTGGAAGCCCATGAACCCTTCTGAGGAGGAGTCTGTCTACCTGAAGGCTTTTGGGTCTCGCCCTTCCACCACTTGGATGTCTCCTCCTCCTTTCAATGAGCTCAGGGACCTACTTTGTCGAAAGGTGTGGGAGACTCCAGACTCAGTGGAGCCTGTCCTTCGGAGGCCAAATAAATTCATTACATCTCCCAAGGATAAATCTTTCCTTACCAAAGCTGTCCCAGTAGATGCTATGGTGGTGGCAGTGGCCACCAGGAAGGAACTGTCGAAGATGTCCTCTTCTGTCCATCCTCCGAACAAAGAGTGTCATACGATGGACAAGTATGGAAAGTGCTTTTTCTCTTCAGCGGCCTTTACACTCAGGTCCCTGAATTATCTCACACATTTTACCAGGTTACAGAGATATCTCCTGAAGGAGTTAGGAGATACTCTCCAAGGTTCAGTAGCTGCAGGGGTGTCAGATAAAGTTTCCTCCCAGCTCTCCACCTTGAATTTAGTGGTAAACTCCTCCATGAGACTCATTTCCTATGCAGCTGATGGAGCGAGTAGGGCAGTGGGTTCAAAAATTTCCCTAAGGAGGCATTCCTGGATGCGCTTGTGTAACATGCGGAGCCTTTTAAATCTTTCTTTGTTAACGGCCCCTTCAATGGCTTATCCTTATTTGAGCCTAAAGTCAAAGACACACTAACCAGGTGTGAACAGGAAGGGAAAAGTCTCTCTGCCATAGCAGTCAGTTTTTCCTTACCTTCTAGGCCTTATCCAAAAGGTCAAAAGGAAGCAAAAATGTGGTTTTGAAAATCCCAGAGAGTTTTTCATGACACACATGGTAAGTCTTCCCCCCCAGAGGCAGAGGGGGAAGCAATAATGTAAAGACACCGGCTACATGGCAGAGGGGATCCACAAAATCAGGGAGACAGAGAATCCTTATTTGGAAAGCCCTTTCAGTGTTCCTAAAAGGAGGCCCATCTGTCTGTCTCTGGAGGCATTTGGGGGTCGCTTATCTTTGTACCCAGAGGCCTGGCTAAAAATAACAAAAGACAAATGGGTACAAAGTATTGTATCCAGAGGTTATTCCATACCCTTTTCCTTTCCTGACACACGCATAAAAAAACATTCTGGATGTTCCACCCAGTTACAGGAAACAGGCAACCCTAGAAATACAGAAGTTGCTAAAAAAAAGTCATCCAAGCGGCCCTGCAGACCAAATAGAATCTGGGACTTACTAAAGGTTCTTTTTAGTTCCAAAGAAAACAGGGGACTGGAGACCCATACTGGATCTCAGCAGATTGAACAAATCTGTAAGAAAGACAAAGTTCTGGATGGTAACACTGCAGTCATTACTTCCCTTTCTGTGAAAAGACAATTAGATGTGCTCTATAGACCTCCAGGATGCATATTACCACATAAAAATGGACAGGCTATCCAGGAGTCATCTGCACTTTTGGCTGGAAGCCAGTCACTACCATCTTTGAGCTCTGCCCTTTGGTCTCACTACATCCCCCAGAGTGTTCACCAAATGTATGGCAGTAGTTACGGCTCACATGAGACATTTAGGATTCTGAGTGTTTCTGTATCTAGATGACCGGCTCCTAACCACCACCACCGAGCATCTACTAATAAAAGCAAGAGACACCACACTAAAACTCTGTTCTCGTTTAGGGATCACAATAAATTACAAAAAATCTGCCCTGTTGCCATCTCAACATATTGTTTTTATAGGCGCAGATTTAGACACTACAAAAATGATTGTAAAGCTTCCCCCAGAATCCTTCTTTTCAAAAGGAAGATTCAGGCAAGGACACTTTTAAAAGTAGCAGGCACAATGGCAGTAGCGATAAGCATAACTCCATTAGCATGGCTGCACATGAGAATTCTACTGTGGCTGCTATTCAGTCAGTGGTCCATGTAGGAACTTCCGATGTCACACCAAATCATGGTAACAAAATCTTGCAGGAAAGACCTTTGTTAGTGGCTTCACTCCAGTCAACTGACTTTAGGTTGACCCTTTGTTCTTCCACAGCCATTAGCCACAGTGACCACAGATGCTTCCCAGATAGGGTGGGGGAGCTGTTTTCAGGGAAGGACAGTCCAAGGCACTTGGCAGTATCTCAAGGCCCACTTGCATATCAGTGTACTAGAGATGAGAGCGGTGCTTCTAGCATTGCAGGTATTTCAAGACTCTCCCGCTAGGAATGATTGTGATTCAAATGGACAATATGTCGATCGTGTGGTATATAAACAAACTAGATCTTATCCCCTTTGCCGGGAGACCTTGAGAGTATGGCAGTGGGCGACCTCCTCCCAATGCTTTCTGGTATCAACACAAATCCCGGGAAATCCAGCATGATAGCAGACAAACTCAGCAGGGCAATACTGATGCCTTATGAGTGGTCCCAGAAACAAGACATAGTGGAAATGATTTTCTGAAAATCGGGCCAGCCTTGCTGTGACCTTTTTGCTACATCCATAAATGCCAAATTCAGCAGCTACCTTGCCCTAATCCCTTCTCTGGGGGAATCCCCAAGGGATGCACTTGTACACGACTGGCCCTCTGGTCTTCTCTACACCTTCCCACCCTTCCCATTGATATCCAAAGTTCTTTAGAAAGCCAGCACATTGGGAAGGACCTTAATACTTATCGACCTGTACTGGCCTCGTCAAATCTGGTTCCCCATCCTGTGGCCTCATCTTCAGGAAGAGCCTTGGATTCTGGAGCCAGTTCCAGATCTTCTGACCCACCCATCGGGAATGCTCCATCCACCTCTTCAAACCATCAAGTTGACAGCATGGCTGTTCCAATTCCAAACATAGTCAGGCTACAATACCTTTCACCTTAAGTGCAGCATATCCTGATTTCTTCTCATAAAGTTTCTACAAGAAGATAATATCTCAGAAAATGGAAAAGATTTTCCTCGTGGACCTTAGAAAATCATATTGACCCTTTGTCTGCACCTATATTCTCCATACCAGAATTCTTAGTAAAGCTTTTTCAGGAGGGGCAACTGCAGCTACTATTCAAGTTCAATTAGTAGCAATCTCTAATTTCCATTTTGGAGAAGTGGGGCCTAACATTATGTCCCACAGACTTTGCAAAGCTTTCTTGAGAAGTACTAACCTCTTAAAACCACCCATTAAACCACCTCTACCCCCATGGAACCTAAATTTTGTATTATCTTGTATGATCCTTCCCCCCCTTTGAGCCTGCATCATCCTGTGACCTAAAGTTCTTAACCTGGAAGATGACTTTCTTAGTAGCTATCACTTCAGCTAGAAGGGTTTCAGAGTTACAAGCGTTGTCCATCAAACCTCCAAATATGCCATTCCATAAGGACAGAGTCTCACTTCGTACAAACCCATCCTTTCTACCAAAAGTATGCTCAGAATCAAACTTAAACCAATCCATAGACTTACCAGTTTTTTCCCCATGTATGGCAATAAGGCAGAATATATGTTACACCAACTAGATGTACATAGACAATTAAGCTTCTACTTGCACAGAACAAAGAACTTTAGAAAGACTGAGCAATTATTTGTGTCCTACTCAGACTGCAAAAAAGGTGCTCCCGTTGCTAAAACCACTCTATCCAGATGGTTGTCAGATTGCATTACATTCACCTACAAATCCATCTACAAACAACTTCCCAACAAAGTAAGAGCTCATTCTACCAGGGCTATTTCTACCTCATCTGCCTTTCATGCTAAACTGCCAATTGATACCATTTGTGCTGCAGCAACACGGGCAAGACCTCATACCTTTATTACTCATTACAAAGTGGATTTGGCCTCCAGGGACAGGGCCTCTTTTGGGTCCACTGTTCTGAAGATTGTTCTCCTGTGAGTCACCCAAGAAAGATGGTGCGAGGGACGCTGTCCCACCAGTACAGAATGAAGGCGAGACAGGACAACATCACATAAAGAAGTTATCTGCTTACCATAGTGTTCCATGTGTGCTGTCCATCTCACCTTCATTCTTTAGTCCCACCCTCCTTCCCCATCCTTTGGCTCCTGGAGGATCAAGAGGTTCCTATCTGGCATCTGATATTCTCTGACCCTCTTCTTGGCTTGTAAAATAGTAAAAAAAAAAATGGATATAGTAGTATACCAGCAAAAAAGATATGGGGAATTCCCTAGAACATCATGGGATGGGGAGTAAGCCACAAGCTAGTTGAAGACTCGAGCTTTTGTAAATGGCCATGTCGGAACCTAGGATCGGTTCCAAACCCACCAGTACATAATTAAGACGAGATGGACAACACACATGGAACGTTATGGTGAGTACATAACTTCTTTTTATGACCTATTAAATAAGAATGTCCCTAAGCTTTCAGTTATTCCTCCTTTGCTGTATGCTTTACAAGATACCTTCTTGTCTGAATCTTGGCACTTAAGACACTTCCATCTACACCTAAAAGAACAACAAGATTTATAAAGGAACAGATTCACATAAATGTTTGTATAAAAATCCCTCCATGTACCCTATTTTGACCGGTGGAATCTGACAAGACTTGTATGCTCCTACCATTTGCTAATACTCTGCCAGATGATAAGGACAGTAGGGTTATAAGTAGGTACAGAAAGAAAGTGTACACTTCTACCACTCTTTCTTTCATTGCCATAAACTACCAGAACCACATGGCTAGATATTTGTTGACTGTTTTTGATAACATGAATAAGGTCAGTTCTGATATTCTTGACTCTGACAATAAAACTGCTTTACAAAATATTCTCAGTTCAGCTGCAGAAGTAGGAAGACATTCAAAAGTGTGACTATGATGCTGCCGATCCTTCTTCTCCATCACAATCTACTGGATTTGTACTAAGAAGGTACTTCTGGCTTCACTTACAGTCTTTACCAGATGTAAAGGCCAAACTTTTAGAAGCCCCTTTAGACAGAGACAAGCTTTTTGGACCATCTTAGTTGTAGGTAAACTCTGTGGCACATGTGATAAATACTGAGATCTACAGTGTGTAACAGTAGATAGGTAGAGGTTCTAGTCTAACAGCAACCAACTTGGTGTTGTGTATATCCATACCACATATATATGATAACCATTGTAACGTACACATTGGTAGGGTTTTGCATTATTTGCCATGGAAAGAATTATCCTGGAGATGATCAATAGCGATATAGTAAACCTCCAGATACTAGACCCAACCCAGTTTGGTTTCATCAAGGGCAGATCATGCCTACTCAACCTGGTGGACTTCTTTGAGAAGGTCACCAAAGCAATGGATGAGGGCAGAAATATTCACACTGCCTACCTTGACCCGGCCAAGGCATTTGACACAATACCCCACTCGGGCATTGTTGACAAACTCAAATGGTTAGGTACAAACTCATATGTCAACCTGTGGATAGCCAAGTGGCTCACAGACAGGACCCAAGAAGTTAGAACTGGGGAGTTCATTTCTACAAAGAGGCCATTCACAAGTGGAGTCCCTCAGATCAGTCCTTGAACCGCTCCTTTTTGGCATTTACTTTTCAGAAGTCAAGTCCAATGTCATTGGTCTATGGCTGACTAAATTTTTAGATGATTGCAAATTAGGAGCTGTCATCGAATCTCACACTGACACAAATGTTCTCCAGGAGGGGCTGACACAGACAAACAACTGGTGTCCGAGCCATGGACTAAAACTAAATGCCAAGAAATGCATAATAATATCCTTTGGGAAGTCATCCATCCCTGGTAATTATCATATTGACAACACACCCCATAGAGCTGACCCAGTAGTCAGGGACTTAAGGACACACATATATAGTAATCTAGCCTTTGACCACCATGTGTCTACAGTGGTGAGGAAATCTTTCTATGTTGTGTAAACAAAGGTATAGCATCTAAGTCCAAGGAAGTAATTGTTCCACTGTATTTGGCATTCAACAGATCTGTCATTGAGTACAATGCCCCCTTTGGTATGTACCTAACCAGGCATATCCAACAATTGGAACATCCACAGAGGTTCCTCATTAAAAGAACAGAGGGCATAAGTAAAATGTCCTATGCAGACTGCCTCAAGGCCCTATCCCTGTATTCTGTCTCCTACAGTCTTTTGAGGGAAGATCTATGCTTGGCATACAGGGCATTGTCAGATCCTACTGTATTGGACCTCCTGCATATCCACAAAACAAACAGCATCAGAATTACCCATTCTAAAGACTTAAACCTTGCCTGTGATATAAAAAGGACCTACTGGAGAGATAGGTATGTATCCCAGAGACTACCCCATCTATGGAACAGGCTCCCCATCCATGTGAAGCAGAGTTCCTCCCTAACCCAATTCAAGTGCAACTTAGACAACTGGAAATTCATCTCTGATTTGGCATCTGTGTCTCTAATGGACACAGGTAACTTGTAAATGTTTAATTTCCCAGGCCCATGTTTACACTTATCAAGGGTTTTATAACTTGTCAGAGATTTGGTATGCATGGCTTGGCTTAAAAAGGGCCTTGTTGTCATTAGTCTAGTAAACACCTGTGAACCTATGAATCTTCAGCTGAAAATTTACAAAATCTGCAAGAAAGAGGGAACCTGTACAAGATTTTAAAAAGCTTGTATCTGGAGTCTTTCTCCCCGGGCCTCCACTGAAAATGAGCTGTGCCCTGTTCGGACTTTCCTGATAAACAAATGTTAAATGTTAAAAAGTTAAGAAAGTTCAGTTATAGATTTGCTGTTCTGAACTGTTTGGAAGTTTCTAGAAGGCCAGTGCTTGCTTGGGCTAAAGGGAAGTCTCTGTGTTCACCAGTGGGAGTGGTTAACACTGAACAGCCTGCCTGTCCCTGGAGGAGTGGTTACTACCTAGAAGCTGTAGTTTTATTGGCCATTTTGGGTCAATTCTAAACTCCTTGATGTCTCTCTCTTAAAACCCTACAACTCTCTTTTTGCGCGGTTTTGCTCACTGAGCAGCGTCAGGCAGCGCCGCCTAAACAGGTTTAAACTATTCCAGGCTCCACAAAGTCTGCTCTTCACTTTTTCCCTTAGAACTGTTCAAACTCTCAAAGTAATCACTCTGTTCACTTTCTAAAGCCCTGCACTTGCTCGGCTCTTATAAGGAAACACTAACTAACTAAAGCACTACACCCTCCATGACTTCTCATAAGTATTAGGCTCCCGATTGGTCCTTCCTAATCAAATGAAAAATCAGTTCCCTTCCCTAATCTGATCAGTAAAAAAACAGTTCCCTATACTAATCTGGTATGTCCAATGGTCAGTTTCAAGGTTACTCTCCAGTCCAGCTAGTGAATCTGGGAATTTTGAGGCAATGTTACAATTGCCTTATGTACACAGACAACCCTTTCCTCCTTCCAACAAACTCTAATACATGTGAGAGATGCAGTTACACAGCCAAACTGGAGGCAGAGCTCTCTCAACCCAAGACTGGCACAGTTAGTCAGGAGGAAAAGGTAACCACCCACACCACAAATCCAGTCTCACACAGACCTATTGAATCTGCATACCCAACACATAAAACACACAAAAACATACTCAGAGGCTCTAAATAAAAATCTGCCTAAACAGCAAAGACCTCTTAAGCAGATATTCAAGCAACAGCCACCCCTCAACAATACCCACGAATCACAAAAAATCAGTGTGCCTCACAGTCACAGCCCTTAAGGCCAAACAACACACCAAATACACTTGTTATAGGGGACTCTATTGTCCGGCACACTGACGTCCCGCTCACCAGACTGAACAAGGAGAAGGTCACTGTAAGCTGCCTGTCGGGTGCCAGGATCCACCACATAACGCAAGCACTCAGGTCACTCCAAAGCAAGTACAAGTATGACTCCGTCATTGTCCATGCTGGTGTGAATGACCTGAGACATACCTCCCTGGACTACATGAAAAGAGACATAGAGGAGCTCTCTGACCATGTAGCCCAGGCTGGTATGACCCTGACCTTGAGTAGCATCTTGCCCTCACCAAGAATGATGCCACAGTATAAAGACAAAATGATCAGTTTCAACAATTGGCTAAAGTATTGGTGTCATTCAAAGGGGATCCAGTGTCTGTCAGCCTGGGATGACATGCTCGACAAGCCACGTTGCTTCGCTAGGGACGGCTTGCACCTGTCACCCTTAGGCTTTCGTATACTGGCCAAGGCTCTTGCCACCCCCATAGTGCCTTTTTTAGGCAAGGCTCAAAGGACAAACCCACCTCCATAGACAACCCAAGGACAAAAAATATCTAAAGGTAATGCTACTCAATGCTAGAAGTCTAAACCTCAAGATGCACGCACTCGAGGCTCTCCTCAGTATGGAGAAAATCGGTCTGTGCAGTAACAGAAACCTGGTTCAAGGCTCCTGAGAGCACCCTAGCACTACCAGGTTATAACTCATACCATGCGTTTCGGCCCCAAAACTCGGACTGAAGCACAAAAGGAGGGGGAGTATCTATATTCATCAAAGATACCTACACCTCCAGGTTAGTGGCACTGCATGAAGCATCGGAAACCATCCATGTGCAACTAACAGCGGGCAAAACTGCCTTTCAGTTTGTGGCCTGCTACAGAACACCCTCCCTATTACAGGAACCCCACTTGGCATTCCTGAGAACACTGGAGAATATGAAGGTCTCTCCAAACACTATGTTATTGGGTGACTTCAACTATCCAAACATTGACTGGGAAAACTACTCAAGCCCAAACATCCTCGCCCAACGGTTGCTTGAATTTATAAACTCTAACGCAATGAAACAACTGGTCACCACTCCCACAAGAGGGAACAACATATTGGACCTGGTCATCACCAACATGGGGACTCTATGTTTCACACCAGAGGTAAACCCCTCATTGGTAAGATCAGACCATAAACAAATTTCCCTGGACATCCATATCCCGTCCCCACCCCCAGCCAAGGAAATCACTGTAAAAAATTTCTCAAAAGCCAACTTTGCACTTCTCAAGACTGAGGTGGAATCCTTCAAAGCCACTGGGCCAGAGGATAATACAGCCCAATCCGCAGAATCCTTTACAAATGCATTCTATGAGCACCCGCAGGAATGCATGGATTGTGCTATCCCAAATAAAACCAAGACTCACCCCTCCAAAAACAGGAGACCGGTCTGGTGGACCCCGGCCATAAATAAACTATACAACAGAAGGAGGAAGCTACTACATGACAGAGCAAAATCCCAAAAAGGGGAGGCATCTCTGATCAGTATTAGCAAGAAACTTCGATCCCTCATAAAATCATCAAAGGCCAGTTTCGAAAGAAAAATTGCCCTAGACACTAAAGATAATCACAAGGCCTTCTTTAGTTATGTCAGGAACATGGGCGGAAACTCCCAGATATGCTCTGAATTGTTGCATAACGGTACAAAATATACTGAACCTACAGACATAGCCAACATCCTGGCAGACAGATTCAGCACAAACTTCTCCCCCCCTTCCCCCCCAAAGGAGCAAATGCCTATCCCAACTGAATGTAACCTCCTGACATCACAGATGCACAGGTGAAAGCTGCTCTCTCCAAAGCAAAAACACAGCATCTATGGGACGGACGGTGTCCCATGCTGTGTCTTACACGACTCCAAGAAGAACTGAACCCTCACATTAAGTCACTGTTCAAACTTAGCCTTACTACAGGATATGTACCCAAAGAATGGTGTACAGCTACAGTGGTCCCACTCCACAAAGGTGGTGCCACAATGGACCCCGGAAACTATTGCCCCATAAGCCTGACTAGTCTGGTCTGTAAAGCTATGGAGCGTATTATCATGGAACTCATAAACAAAGACATTGGGAGCCTCCAGACACTGGACCCTACCCAATTCGGCTTTGTTAAGGGCAGATCTTGCCTCTTAAACCTAGTTGATTTCTTTGAAACAGTTACCAAAGTCATAGATGAGGGCAAGGTAGTCCACACAGCCTACCTGGACCTCACAAAAGCCTTCGACACAATACCCCACTCGGGCATCATAAATAAGCTTACCAGCTTAAATATCAACCCCTATATCACAAGATGGGTTGCAAACTGGCTCAGAGATAGAACCCACGTGGTCAGAATCGCAGGTGCCATGTCCAAATCCAAACCAGTTACAAGTGACGTCCCACAGGCCTCAGTTCTGGGACCTCTGTTGTTCGGTATATACTTCCCTGAGGTTCAGGCTAACATGGGGGGATTATGGCTGACAAAGTTCGCAGATGACTGCAAACTGGGGGCCATAATCGAATCTCCAGTTGACACAAGCATCCTCCAAAAGGGTCCCACAGAGACGGATGCTTGGTGCCAGAGCCACGGCCTCAAGCTAAATGTTAAAAAGTGCATAGTCATACCTTTGGGAAAAACAAGGTGCCCACAAATTACCACATATGTGGTAATCCATTAAGTACGGAAGAAGTAATTACAGATTTGGGGACCAACGTAGATAGTAATCTCTCCTTTGATAATCACGTTGCCAAAGTGGTTAGAAAGACCTTCTGTATAGCCCACCTTATCATGAAAGGGTTCGCATCTAGATCAAGAGAGGTCATTGTGCCCCTCTACTCGTCACTCATCAGGTCCATAATTGAATACAGTGCCCCTTTTGGGATGTACCTTACCCGACACCTGCAGCAACTGGAGAGACCCCAAAAGTACCTCACCGAGAGGATCATGGGCTACAAACAAATGTCCTATGCAGCTCGACTAAAGAAAGTCCAGCTCTACTCAGTTGCTTACCGCCTACTCAGAGGCGATCTATGCCTGACATACAAAGCCATGTCAAACCCAGAATTAATGGACATGCTCCACCTCAAAAAATCCAAGTCCCTTAGAGCTACACGCTCCAGGGACCTAAACCTCGACACAAAAATAAATAGGACATGCTGGAGGGACAGATTCATTTCCCAGAGGCTCCCCTCATTCTGGAATAGAATCCCAATTCATGTTAGACGCTGACCCTCTTCAAGCGAAATCTGGACTCGTGGATGGGAAATTACAAATTCACCCCTGGGATCTCTTCTGTGTCCCTGCTAGACAGAGGCACAGTAAACTAATTTTAAAAGGGTACCTTCTGTGACCTACTTTACAGATGCACAGTAGGCTAATCTAATAGGGAGGTGGAAGCCAAATACACTCTGGCTAGGCTTGTAAATGCCCTATGGAAGATAGCCTACCATCTACCTATGAACCTATAAATAAATAAAAAATATTTTTTCCCCATATCAAAGCTCTAGATGAATTATCCTTCTAAAGCTCTATCTTTTTTGCCTTACAAATTTTTAACAGAAAGGGAGGAAATTCACCAAGACAAAATGCCAGGATAAACCTAAGGTAGAGTGTAAAAGACCTAAAGGATCTTTTAGTGACAAAAGGTTAGATTTATGACTACTGTCTTCCCTTTTGTCCCACTTCTCTCCAACTTGGCCAATCCACTACCATTCTGTCAGGAAGGCTTTCTTGGTGGTATTGGACACCTGGGCAGTAAATGTCATCCAAAATGGGTACAGGCATACTTTTAACCTGACTCTAGTTTTATTAGGCATTCCCCAAGTAAGCCCAAGCCAACAGCATCTGGTTCTTCCATTCTTGCTTGAGCTATTCCACATGAGCACCATAGAATCAGTCTCTCTTCAGCATAAAGGACAGGGTTTACACTTTGTACCAAAAAAAAAAAAAAAACAGGGTTATACCTTGTACCAAAAAAAAGGAGGGCACATGCAGACCCATTTTGTACTGTACACACGAAATAACATTTTTTCTGAAAATTCCAAAATTCAAGATGCTGTCTCTCCAGAGCTTAATTCCTGTGATTTTTCCACGGGCTTATTTGGTTACCCTAGATCTGAAGGATGCCTACCTTCACATTCTTATCCCTCCAAATCACAGAAAACTCTTAAGATTTTGTTCTATGGGATTTTACTTTTTTAATTATCTGCTTTGTGCATTGGTCTTTTTACATCTTCGAGAGCATTTGCAAAATGGCTTGCTGCTGCGGTATCATTCTGCTGACTCCATGGTATTCACATCTGTCCTTCTTAAGATGACATCTTGATCCGGATTATTTCAATTAAAAAAAAACTTACTGAACCTGCAATTCACAGTGAACTGATTTATTTGTATAGATTGTACTCTACACCTGAATAAAATCACCCTACAGCTTTCTCAGACCCCATATTTCTGGAATGATACCTGGATACTTACGCAGGAAAAAAAAAATCTAGTTTCTGACTTCTTCAGTCCCGCTTAATTGTGGAAATGACATATGCAAGAGAGATTCTTATAGTCCTGGGGTTCATGGCATTGATAATGCAGATGAATCCCTTTGTTAGACTCCACATGAGGAAGATTCAGTGTTACTTCAAATCAATTTGGGCTTAACGCTGCCGCCCTTTGACCTTCTCAATTCCTGTCTTGCCTTTTGTGAAGAAAGAATTCCATTGATGACTCACCCTGACAACTCGCAATCCAGGAGTGTCTTTTCTGGTCTCTGGTTCCCTTTAGAAGATCTCTATGAATGCTTTGTACCTTGCTGTCTATGCTTTTTCACTGGGCATGAAAGTCCAAGGAGTATGGTCTAAGCACAACATGTGCAAATGGATCTACTTCTAAATGCCATAATTCCACAATACCGAAGACCATAATATCGAGATGAGAATCACAAAACTGAAAATCCTAAACTACGTAAGTATTCCCAAGGCAAGTAAACACTTGCCCAACGTGGGGAATTATGCCCTTTTTCCACTGTAGTGCGATACTAGAGTTGGTATATATAGTTGGGGGGTGGGCAATCCTCCCCACCTAGGTGGGTTTTAGGTACTGCGGTTTGTTTTGATGTTATTTTGGGCAAGTGTTTACTTGCCTGGGAATACCTACGTGGTTCGAAATTTTCAGTCTTGTGATTCTTGACTCGATATTGTGGTCTTCGGTATTGTGGAATTACGGCATTTAGAAGTAGATCTGTGCAAACACATAAATACTAAAGAAATGGAAGTCCTGATTTTTCCCTGCAGACTTTTCACAATCTCTGGTCCTTGGGAACCTTACAAGTCCTGACAGACTATGCCACAGCCATGTCCTACCTTCTTTGCAGGGCAGCCATGATGACCTGGAATATTGCTATTCACCATAAGCTTTTTCTTCAAGCAACTTACATCATATCAGACATGAGCTCAATGACAGATAACCTTAGTATATCCAAGTCAGACCCTTACAAATGGATATTGAAGTTTTCCTGCCAGTTGTCTGTCTCCCGATAGATCTTTTTGCCTCCTTTCTGAATAGACATCTCAGACCTGCTGCAGAGTCCCAAGAAGAGAAGCATTAAGACAGGTAACATTTGACACAAAATAGCCTGGGCTATTTTCCGTCTAGTGTCACCTGTTTTAATTTTTTTGTGGGTAACCACAGTCAGCCTACTTTGCATCTAAATTGACCATCTCCTGAATGTGTTAAGCACTGATATCTACCATGCAGAGAAGTATGGAAACAAATGCCGTTTCAGTCTCATGGAAAGGGAACTTCTTTTATGGTTTCCCACCATCTCCTCTCATTCCAAAGGTGCAGCTGAAAATCCATAGGGACAACCCAAAAATGCTGATGATGACTCCTTTTTTGCACAGACAACATTGGTTATCCCTTCTTTTTCATCTAGCCTAGGGAAATCACCACAAGTTACCCCACAGGACGGATCTGCTCACACAGCAAAAGGCCTGTCTCATTCATCCAATCTACAAGCTCTTAGAATAACAGTTTGGATGATAGGCTTCTAATTTCCTTCAGGCACCTTTACTCTTAACCAGTCCAAAGGACATCAAAGCCAGATGGAAGGAGTACTTCTGGCAGCTTCTGAATGAAGAAAGCCCCACAGAAGCTATACTGCCCTGGACACAGCCTTCAATGAGAGAAGAGGAGGAGTCCACCACAGAAGTAAGAACAGCACTAAGGAAAGTGAAGTCAGGGAAAGCAGCAGTCTCAGATGAGGTCACAGCAGATAAGATAAAGATGCTGGGTGAGATAGAGAAGAAATGGCTCTTGAAGGTACACACAGCAATATGGAGAGAAAGGCATATCCCATATGACTGGAGAATAAGCATACTAGAACTGCTGTTTAAGACAAGGGGGCATTCACAACAGTGGGCAGTACAGAGGTATCAAACTCCTGTCACATTGCATGAAAGTTCTGGAGAGGTTGATTGGTAAATGATTACGCAGATTAGAAAAAGTAAGATTGGACATGAGCAGTTTGGTTTCAGATCAGGATGTAGCACAATCAATCTGATGTTTACAGTGAGACAGATAGTTGAGAAGAAGCTAGAAATAAGGAAGGAGCCCAACTGGGTATTCCTAAACTTGGAGAGAGTGTCTGGCAAGGTCCCAAGAAAGGTGATTTGGGCAGTCCTGAGCAGAGCTGGATCATGGTCAAATGGGGTCCTTGGCAGGGTAATGGATTGGGGCCCCCATACACCCCCCAGCCATTCCAGTGTCCCATTACTTGGCTATTTCTCCCCAGTTTCCATAAATACTTCAAACGTCTCATTGTGCATTTATTTCAGCTCACACCTTTGAAACTCCTGAGCTAGGCTTTTACCCTTAATGCTCCTCTCAAAATTACCTCGGATCTTGTTTGTCAATTCATATGTCAAAACGCATACGACCACTCTCAAGCTTTGGTTAGTAAGAAAGTAAGTTTTTTCTTTTTAATATCCTTTAAGCATCTCTTTTTGGTCTTGATATTCTATTCTTAGTCTGTATTTCTTCTAACTGCTCCTCTCGTTATCCCCTTTAGCATGAGTGTGTGTGTGTGTGTGTGAGTGTGTGTGTCTTTCACTTTCTGTACTACTGTTGGTAGTTCTTCTGTTGATACCATTGTTGGTATCTCTTTTTACCTTTAAGGTAGTTCTTTATTTATTGTTGGTATTTCTTCCTTTCTTAAAAAAAAAAATCTCTGTTTTTTCAGTCAGCGTGCGTGTATATAGTTATTGCCCTCTAGTAGTTATGACTGAGAAGTCTGATTCTCAGGCCAAGTCTTCAAAGGGCACCTTGAGTTTCAAAAGGTGTCTAAAATGTCAGGGTAGGATGCCCAATTCTGATGGGCATACCCTTTGTGTTTATTGTTTAGGCAAAGTCCACCTTCAGGAAAGTTGTTCGACTTGCCATGTGTTTTCTACTAGGACTCTAACAGAACGGAAGAACAAGTTGATTCTGAAAGGACTCTAAAGACTGATTTTGAAGAGGCCATTTCTGCATCCAGAATGGAAGCCAGCACATCATCTTCATCATCTTCATCCTCCACCTCTAAGAAAATACCTTCTTCGGTTCCTAGTTCCTTGGAACTTTTCAGGAAGGTTTCAAAATTGCCTTCGGTACCGAAGAGTTCCATGGCACTGAAAGGAAAACCTGATTTGGCACCTGCAAAGATTTCGGAGCTGACTGCTACTACTTCAGCACCCAAGAACACTTCAGTGCCAGAGTGGTCAGAGATTATTTCTATTCCAAAATTCAAATACTCTCCATCAATAGATCCTTTCAAGGACAGACCTCTAAGCTCCTTCCTCTATGTGAGACCACCTAGGTCTCCTTTGACTGCCTCGGTTTGTTCCACTAAGAGTCTGTCCAAAGCCAACATCATGAGAATGGTGGGTAAGCTGCTGACAGTGAGGGGACTGTCTTCAGTTCCTAGCCAAGCTGGCATCGGAACCAGTCCAACTACGACACCACCCGTTTCTCCTCCAACTCCTACTGAGACATTGGAGCCCTCAGTTCCGACATTCCCAGGGTCAACTGTCTCTGTTCTGGTAGCAACTTCATCTCTGGTACCGAGAGTACATTTAGTTCCTCTGGCCTTTTGCACCAATGGCCTTCCGGGGTCAAGACTCCCTGATCAGGTCTGAGGTGCAGGGATCGGCTTCTTTAAGTTCGGAGCCGTCCATGACCCTTGGTGCTTCGGCCTTCATAAGATCAACCCAGGCTTCTGTTTTGGGGGTCACCTCTTCAGTGCAGGATGGGAACTTGGTTCCAAAGGAGTCTATTTCAATTCCAGGCTCCCATCTTTCTATGGGGCGCTGGCCTACGGAATCATTGAGAAGGCTTTGTCCATTGGGGACTCAAAGTCTTTGCCATTCTTGTCAGGACAGATTTCCAAATCTCCTCATCCTGAGCTTCCCATTGATTTCATCCCCAGGACAGGGGGCAGAAAAAACCCCAGAAAAGACCCACCTTGGTGGTTTCCTCTTCAGACACTTCACGGGAACATCCCCGTGAGAAAGTACCTGCGAAGAAAAACTGCAAGAGGAAGCACTTAGACTCCCCAGAGGAGTCTTTCACTGAAGATACCAACTTTGATGAAAGGAAAGATTCCCCCAGGTCAGTCCTTCAGAGACATCCTGTAAATCCTAAAACAGAGGGGTGGCTGGTCTTCCCTCCAACCTTCTTCAGAGGAGTTGGTATACCTGGAGGCTTTTCATGCCCAACCCTCTACTTCTTGGATTTCTCCACCCACTGATGATGTCATTAAACTGATCGCTCAGCAGGAGTGGATGATGCTCAATTCCCATCAAACTGATCCCCAAGAGACCTGATTGGATCCTTTCAGCCTCTAAGGAAGTGAAACACTGGTCAAAAGGCATACCCATTGATGTCATGGTGATAGTAGCAGCCACAAAGAAGGAACTTTTTGAGAAAAGTCCGAATATCCATCCTCCTAACAAGGAGTTTAGGACTATGGATAGTTTTGGGAAGCACATTTACGCTTCACCGACCTTTACTGTCAGGTCTCTGAATTACGTGTCACATTTCACAAGGTTGCAGAGGGATCTGATCAAAGATTTCTTGGATATCCTCTCAGGAGCAGTAGCTGAAGAGGTACAGGACAAAGTTGTCTCTCAGTTTTCAACCCTTGAAACAATTTCTAACTCGTCCATGAGGCGGATTGCCCACGTAGCTGAAGAAACAACAAAAGCAGCAGGTTCAGGCATAGCCATTAGAAGGCATTCATGGATGCACTTGTGTGATTTTGCGGAACCATTTAAAGCATCATTCCTCAATGCTCGGTGTGACTGATCATCCCTTTTTGGCCCCAAAGTTAAAGACATTCTCACCAGATGTCAAAAAGGTGGGAAGACTCTCTCTGCCTTAGGCTTACTTTTCTGCACTCCTCGGTGGCCTTACTCTAGGAACCAGAGAAATGGGAGACTATGGTTTAAAAAATCCCAAGGACCTTTCCAGGATTCACATTGCAAAGACTTTCCCTGGGGCAGAGGGGTAAGTAATGGAAGATGCCACCCCAGAGGCAGAAGTGGCCCGCAGAACCAGGGGTCCAGAGATTCTTTCTCTGGTACTTCCTATCAGCACCCTTGAAGGGAGACCTGATTGTCCTCCTCTGGAGGCAGTTGGGGGATGACTATCTCTGCACTGGCCCGCCTGGCAACTGATAACTTCAGACAAATGGGTGCAGGGAATAATATCCAGTGGTTACAAAATCCCACTATCTGTACATCCAAAACCCCAAAAAAGACTCCTGAATGTTCCACTCAGTCACAGGGAAGCAGCAGTCACAGAAATTCAAAAGCTGCTCAACAAAGTTGTCATCCATAAATTCCCACCAGACCAAATAGGATCCGGGTTTTACTCAAGGTTCTTTTTAGTGCCCAAAAAACAGGGGACTGGAGATCCATCTTGAATGTCAGCCAGTTCAACAAAGACAGTTCAGCAAACCATATTCCGGATGGTCTCAGTACAGTTGATACTTCCATTCTTAGAAAAAATTTGATTGGATGTACTTTGTAGACCTCCAGGATGCTTATTACCAGATAAAAAAGGACAAATCCTCCAGGAGGTTCCTGCACTTCTGGCTGGGAGCCAGTCATTTCCAATTCAGAGCACTGCCCTTTGGACTCACCTCAGCCCCCAGGGTGTGTGCCAAATGCATGGCAGTGGTTGCGGCTCATCTCAGACTGCAAGGATTTTGAGTTTTCCATGCCTCAACGACTGGCTCCTCACAACTACCACCAGGTGTCAGTTAGAATGGGCAAGAGATTGCACTCTCCATCTCTGTCCATCACAATAAATTACAAAAAGTCAAATCTATAGCCTTCTCAAAAATAAGAATTCATCGGAGCCTGGTTGGACACTATTACAGGAATTGCTTCACTTCCACTAGAAAGACTACACAGGATCAGATCTCAGGTCGGCCAAATTATCCAAAGCAAAAGGGTTCCAGCCAGATTAGTCCTACAAGCATTAGACTCAATGGTAGCTTCAATCACTCTTGTTCCCTTAGCAAGATATCACAAGCGAATCTCACAGTGGTTGCTTGCCTCCCAGTGGTCTCTGATACATCAACCAATGTCTTACCTAATCGTGATTACCAGTTGCTGCAAACAAGATCTTTCATGGTGGCTTTATTCCAATGAAATTCTGTCAGGCCGATCATTCATTTTTCCTCATACCCAAGCCATAGTGACCACAGATGCTTCCCGAATAGGGTGGGGGGCATTATCTGGGAAGGACAGTCCAAGGCACATGGTCCCAACTGGAGGCCAACTTGCACATCAGTGTTCTGGAGATGAGAGCAGTACTGTTAGGATTGCAAGCATTCCAGGATGCCCTTCCTCTTGGAACAGTAGCAATTCAAACAGACAACATGTCGGTAGTTTGGTATATCAGCAAGCAAGGGGGAACCAAATCTTATCCATTGTGTCAAGAAGCCCTCAGAGTTTGGCAATGGGGATTTCTTCCAATTGCTTTCTCACAGCAATGCATATTCTCTGGGAGATCAAATGTGATAGCGGACAAGCTGAGCAGAGCCATTCTTATTCCTCATGAGTGGTTTCTCAACCCTTGGGTGGCGAAACAGGTATTTCACCACTGGGCCCAACCTTGCTGCGATCTTTTTGCAACCCCTCTGTCAAACAAGTGCAGCACTTAACTTTGCCATAATTCCCCCTCCAGGGGCGTCACCCAGAGACACCCTTCTCCACGATTGGCCCCCTGGTCTTCTGTATCCCTTCCCCCCAACTCCTTTGATATCCCACTTCCTAAAGAAAGCCAGGAGGTCAGTGAACTCAATAATACTCATTGCCCCCTTTTGGCCTTGACAAGTTTGGTTTCCCTTCCTTTGGCTTTGTCTTCTTCAGGAACCATGGATACTGGACCCAGTTCCAGATCTGCTGTCCCATCTGAAGGGTTTGGTTCATCCGAACCTTCATCATCTCAAGCTCATGGTGTGGCTTCTTCAATTCCCAAGATTGCCAGGCATCCTTCACTTTCCTCTCCTGTCCATCAGATCATTGTAGCCCATCAAAAATCTTCAACTAGGAAACTATATCAAAGCAAATGGAAACAATTTGCAAATTGGGCCCTTCTGAATGAACTTGATCCTTATATGACTCCAGTCCATAAAGTTTTTGATTTTTTGGCTAACCTTTATCAATCTGGTTCCTCTACCTCAACAATTAAAATTCAGCTAGCAGTGATCTCAAACTTCTACGTAGTGTTTGATGGGTCTTCCCTTATGTCACACAAACTTTGTAAAGCCTTTTTAAAGGGAGCCCTAATGTTAAGACTGCCAATTAAAGAACCCATTCCTCCTTGGGAATCTAACACCAGTCCCTCAGTTCCTTATTTTGCCTCCTGTTGAGCCATCAGCTACTTGTGACTTAAAGTTTTTGGCTTGGAAAACATTATTTTTAGTGGATATTAAATCGTCCAGAAGAGTATCTGAACTTCAGGCTTTGTCTTGCAAACCACCCTATATATTATTTCACAAAGAAAGGGTTTCTCTTAGGACCAATCCATCCTTTCTACCAAAGGTAGTTTCTGAATCTAATATCAATAAGACACTTCAGCTACTGGTCTTTTTCCCTAATTTTTCTAATAAAGGGGAGTGGTCCCTTCATTTATTAGATTTCCACAGACAACTATGTTTTTATCTTCACAGAACAAAAGATTTCAGAAAATCTGACTGTTTGTTAACTTTTCCTCTCTTTCTTTAGGTAATCCAGTTTCAAGGGTTACCTTGGCAAAATGGCATAGAGACTGTATTACATTTATTTGTCAGTCGAAAGGGCTCCACTTTTCACACCCAGTAAAGCCCATTTAACTACAGCGGTGGCAACTTCTGCAGTTTTTCATGCCAGAGCCTCTTTAGATGACATTTGTGCAGCAGCCACTTGGGCTTCTCCTCATACCTTTATCACTCATTACAAACTGGATCAGGTCTCTAGGGGACTTGCATCATTTGGCTCGATGGTGCTCAGGAATATTCTTCCGTGAGACCTCCCAAGATTTAGGTAGATGGGGACTCTGTCCCACAGTCAAAGATTATGTGTAGATTGACAACAAATGAAGAAATAATTTCTTACCATAACATCTGTGTTGTCGATCTTCACTAATCCTCGACATCTCCTCCCTCCATCCCCCAGCCTGAGACTCTTAGTGGATTGAATTCTCCCAGGACTGGCTTCGTATTAGGGACACATATCTGGCCTCTTCTTCCTATTGCTGTTTGTCTGCCACTAATTTAGGCAAACTCGATCTGAGGTACTTTTGAGAGGAGCATTATGGGTAAAAACCTAGCTCGAGAGTTTGGAAGGTGCAAGATGAAAATGGCTGAGTTGGTTCCAAGGCTCGGAACCGAGCCCACAGTCAAGGATTAGTGAAGATCGATAACACAGATGAAATGCTATGGTAAGACATAATTTCTTTTTCAAGTTTTATAGTACAAACACTGATGGACATTTGCTATACAAAGCAAGACAGTCTCACAATGAAAACTGACTTATAAGACTTCTCTGCCCTTGAAACTTGCACACTGAAAACTGCATTGAAATCCACATTCAAAGAAAATGCATCTGGCCTGTGATGGATAAAGTTTACATTTGGGCTGCTTTCAAATGTAGGCCCTTTGCACACATTTTTAGGACCATGCATACATGCATGTGTTCTTTGATTCACCTTCCTGATTGCACTAAATTATAGTCCTTGTATAGTACAGCACCTTCTTAGAATGTGTTTTAAATTTCTAGTTTTGCACATTTTTCCAGTAAGGAATGAAACAAAATGCATGAACTAATACTGACAAAACTTCCCAATTCAGAACATTTCAACCATAAAAGTCCAATCAAACGTCTGTCATTACAATACACCAATGTCAGTCAATATTGACAATCTCCAAGTAAAATTCATCTGAATTAATTCTACATTAAAGACATCTGTAACTAATGAGGAGATTGCTGCTAGCAAGCAACTTTATATTTCAGTGTTTTATGTACAAATTCAGTGCCTGCTGCCCTTGGAGAATAAATTACTTATTTTAACACTAAAAAAAATGGGAAGATGGTAATGTTGCAATGGGGAATGGATGAAAAACTTACAACAGGTTCATAGTTACTGGGCAGCTCATCCAAAGGAGGATATACTCAAGAGTACAGCACCCCACCCCTCTTAAAGTACAACACATATCAGCAATCCGCCTACATGCTGTGGGGTAGAACCCAGAGCTTTCTGCATCAAAAGCAAGTATGCTGCTGTTGTACTACTAACAATGCTTTAAAATTCTGTAAGCACAGTAGTGATACTATATGCTAAACAAAACAGTTGCACATTGTACACAGACTTAGCATGAGCAGCAGTAAACTGCTCTTCCTTTGATACTCACAATTCCAGGAAAATACACTTGAAACTCAGTTCCTTGAAAAATACACTTGAAACTCAATTCTTTGAAAAATACACTTGAGACTCAATTCCATGAAAATGAACTTGAAACTCAATGTTTTTTTTAACAACTTGGTTGTTGAAGTAGAGGATTCTGGCTCTTGTTTCCTGTAACTAAGTACAGGGTTTGAGCCCGAGCAAATTAACAAACTGGCTGCTATATGTATTTCGGGCATTACACAAAAACACACACACACAAAGACGCACACTTTCTCTCTCAAGTTGATTGACCATCTGTTTTTTACTTTGATGAAGGAGTTCTAGGTATGTAATATACCAAATGTATTCCTTACCTGTATGTCCAGTTGTGGACTTTCAAAGGTAAATGTAGGTTGGTTATTGCAATACCAAAGTATTCACATGTTAGAAAAGCTGGGGTAAAGATGCTGTGTGCATGTTTGCTGTTTAAGGTTAGAGTAAGGTTTAGGCAGGGAGATAGCTTTAGTGCTGTGCAAGTGTTTCCATGTTAGGGTAAGGGTTTGGTAATGGGCTAGATTCAGTATTATGTGTTTGTTTTGGTGTGACAGAGATGTTTTGTGCAATGGTAGTGCTACAGAAATGTTTTTTTCTATGGTAAGGGGTAGGATTAGGGTTAACACACATGCCTGGCAGCCCATGATACTTAAAAGTCTATTCACTACTAAAAAGAGACTGCTCCAGTGTATGCTAATTGATCTGTCCCAATACTTTACAGCATTTTGTAGCTTTTTTTTCAACCATCTAGATCATCTTGAGAAACAGAAGATATTCTTCAGAAGAATAATGTAGAAGTTGGACAATATGACCGATTCCATAAGACTAACATGTATTTCTTTACCCGGTAGTATACAGACTGCAACAGGGTGGCCTCAAACTTTTCTGCAAGGCAATGACAAGACTAGCGCTGCCCAAAATCAGTAGCTTGAGGGGCAAAAGCACACAGATGTATGGCAGTTATGCTGAAGATGAGCATCAGTAATGGAAATATGACACACAGTTTCATCACAATTTGTCTATACATCGATGGAATGAACTTCCATGGTAGAGTAAAACAAAGTACCTCAACTGCAACCATCAAAGATTAAGCGTAACAAACATATGTGCGATCTAAAAGAGATCTACATGCAGTTATGGCACTCAAGCTTCAAGGCCACTTGGTAACAAGCTACAAACCCTATGCACCTTCTTGCAAAATCAACTTTATGGACTGAAATACGTGAGACAATGAAAAGGTGACCCACTGCAGCATGTTAAAAATTCAACAGCTGCCTGCTGAAACTTCCCATTAAAGTGATACAACAAACCCAATGACGTGAACATTATGTTCTTACGACAGTTTGCTGCCAGCTTTAAATGAGTCAAGATATGTCTCTAGTCCAGGGAAATAGTTTGTTCTGAAGTTATGGATTAGAAGTGTGAATGACAGATGGTGCATCAACAGGAAGTCAGATGAATGGGAATAAAAACAGAAAGAAGGACATTATTCTTTTAAGAGGCAAATTCATAACATAACATTTTTCTTGTGTAAGGGCTTGAAATGTGGGCACATTCCTGCCAGTGCTCAGTAATGGAGGAAACAGGAGAGACTGGTTACCCCTTTGTATCAGTGAACAGGGATTTATAGCTGAGAGTAGATGGCTTCCTAATCACAGGATTATAGAATAAATGGATGATCTTCTTTGCTTCATGGGCTGACATTTAAATAATATGTAGCTAAGTGTTCAACATTTGGAAGCTCTGTTTGTGCTGGAATCAAGGTCCATCCAGGGAGCGAGTCTGTATTGTGTGGAAGAAGCAGCAGCAAGGGAGGAATATCTTGTATTTAAAATCCTCACATCTGGAATGCAGAAAGGAACTAGTGTGACAATGACACATGCACAGACACAACAGGTTTACGCAGCTGGACGCAGAGGCATTCCTAAAGAATAACGCCCTTAATAAAAGGTAATTTTTTTTTATTATAATGCGACGAGTCTCCCAGCAAACGAGCCCCGTCCCAGGCAGTGGGCCCCAGGCAACTGCCTTGGTCACCTATTGCTGGATCTGGCTGTGATCCTGAAGTGGTTTGAAGAATTAGTGCTCCCTATGTACATGGACCCAATGATTCAAGTACGAACAGTGTTTGTTCTCCCAGAAGGGTTCCTAGTGGGAGAGGGAGTGAGCCCACTGCTGTTCATACTGGTGATGGACTACATTAGCAAACAGGGCAGAGGGGACAGATCAACAAAATTGCTGTATGCAGACGATCTGGCATTACAGGGAGAGACTGAGCAAAACTTCAGCAAAGGATAGGGGAATAGAATGCAAAACTGAAGGCAATGGAATGAAACTGAGTAGTAATACCAGTAAATGGAGATCAGAAGAAGCTGAAAAATGAGATACAGGGGAAAATAGTGGAACAAGTCAATGGCTTTGATTTGGACAAAACAAAGCCTATCAGAAAATCTGAGAACCTGTGCCCTTTGAAGGTAAAAAGATGTTTTTCCTGTATCAAAACAAACCATCTTCAGATGGATGTCTCTTGCTTTATCATTTTGCTACACTTTCCATACAGAATCTGTCCGAGGCCTGGTCAAAGCTAATTCTACTAAAGTTGTAGTCTCTTTAGTAGTCTTTTTCAAGAGCATAGACTCAAGAAGTGATCTAGAAGCAACAACTTGGTCATCTATCCACCCCTTTACTAGTTGAAGTTTGTGCGTCAGGGCTGGTAACTCAGCACGTAAAAATCAACTACCAATCATTAGTGGACCGGAGTTCTGCTGTGGCAACCCCTAACTGGGAAAAGCCGAAAGACACAACAACAACAACAACAAGGTAAATGATTTTTCTAAAACCAAAACAGGTTTTACCAGATCCATTCTTCAGGGGATTCTGGACTCCCAATCATCACTTCAGACCTCTTCCTAGCGAGTATGAAGGCCTTGGGAATTTTCCCAATAGTAATCAATACTGCAACAGTGTTTCAGTGAAGGACATAGTACAGTTGTGTGAGAACTTACCATAACAGTAGACATACAAACAGATCACTGCTGCATTATGCCTTCTTCCTTCTCCCATCTTTTTTTATTTATTTTTCTTGGCTGAGGTAGACCTCTTTTTCCCTATTTCCTTTCTCTCTTTTTGTTTACCCAAGTCCTTTTTTCGTAGGTGTTAGGCACGTTTTTCTGAGGCAAGAATACTCTGAGGAACTTTGCTCCCATACTTCCCTGATACACCAGCTTGACGTCTCGTACATGGGTCATAGGCCAGACGTATAACAAGAAACATAGGAACACAAACTTTTGTGAACTGGCCAGGTATGTGGTATCCTTGTAATTATACTTCCTATTAGTAAGCAGTACCTTAACATTGATCTGTCTGGGCATCTGCTGTTATGGTAAATTCTTACACAACTGTACTTTCTTTTGTGGCTTCAATGAGCATTGACCAAATTTAAAACAGACAGTGATTTTTGCTTTCTTTAAAATGAAGGACAACTCACAAAACAAAAGAAATGATACCTGACTCGCGTAAATAGCATTTTTCTACTGTTGCAAAATGCCATGCTTTAATCACCTTCTCAGCAACTTGTGAACCATTCATTAGGACTTTGTACATGTTGTTAATTTCCTCAAACCAACATTGTTTAAACTGCAGAACAGAGTTTGGTCACCATTTTCCCAATGCCCACAATTCAGAATTGTCTGACTTATTTTCTCAGAAAGCCAGTACAACAAAACTGACATCGTATTTCTTTCACCATTGTCACAAAATACACATTTTCTGATGTTTCAAAAATTTCCTAACATTTTTTACACAACTTAAATAAACTCATTGGGCACAGTTTTCTTAAGCAACTTTTCAGCACTTTCCTCTCATTTCACTAAGATATTCGGCAGTCCTTGTTATTATATAACTGAATGCAGATGTTCTTCATGTTTCACTGTTGCAGTCATCACATTTGGGTTATCTCTGCTAGGGTAGCCCTCGGCTGACCCAAATACCAGAGACTTAGCATTTCTGCTTCAGTTGCTGTCACTTGAGGACTGACATCAGGTCGTCAGTGTGGTATAAAGTAAGGCAGCCAATGCCATTACATCAGTCTTTCTTGCCATGGAGCCCAAAGCAGAAGCAGTTTGCACAGGTGCCAGTTGGCTGCTTCCTGAGTTTTCGTTTCCGAACAGAACTTGAAGTCTAGTAAAGCTAAGTGCCCCACTGGGGATCCTTTTTTCTTGCACTAACAGATGTCAGAAAAATGTAATAATTGTATCGCCTGTGGAAAGCAAATACCACACCGAGATTTCCACTTTTACTGTGTCATTTGCCTAGGCCCAGACTACGATGTGCCCCATTGTCACTTCTGTGCTTTGTTTAATGCCAGAACTATCCATCACTGGGCCCTTATTGTAGCCAGATATTTTTGTTTACAGTCCTCGAATTCCGATATGGCTTCAGTAAGCCATCTGACAGCAGATCTTCTGAAAAAACATAAAGATAAAGACAGAGACAGACCGCACAGGTCCAAACTTTCCAACGACACTTCCGTTAAGCTAGTCAGCAGTCCTCCGGTACTCAGTGAGGTGCTTTTGCAGCCCCTGATGCCCGCTTCAGTTGATTCACAGGTCGCTACTGAGACCCTTTCGGAGTCCAATATGCCACAAAATTCTTCTTCGTCTAAGGATCCTGCGGTCGTCTCTACCTTGGATGGGTCCGGAGCCACTGAGCAGGCACCAACTTCTGAGGAAGTCCTTTGCACTTCCGAATCTAGACATAAACCGACGTCTTATTTCGAAACTACCATTCTTTCAAAAACAACCGAGTTCCTTAGGCCCAGGGTTCAAACCACACCCAAGAAACCGACTACCCACTCCCAGGTGCGTGCTACCTTGCCTTACTCTCAAATGCTTAAAATGGCAGAAGACCTTATCATGCTGATCAGGGGAAGCCAAGCTACCCCTTCAACAAGGAAAAGAAATCTGTCCCCAGTAGTTTTGTGTGAACAAGAGTCAGATGAATCTGATGCATCTGATTATGAAGACATGCAGCCCCTCTCCACTTATGAGGATTCTAATGCAGAGGAATCCGTTCCTTCAGCCTCTCCCCCAGAGGAATTTTCCTTTGGGGAAACCCTGTATATTTTAAGGGAGCATTTCCAATGGGAGAGTCAGGACTACCCTCAGTCTAAAAAGAGACTCAGGGAATTCCTAGATCTTCTGCAATACAGACCCTTGGCCATCCCCCCAGTCCTGGATGTGGTGGATGATGTTTTCCTTGAATCCAGCTTGACTTCTGATGGCCTACATCCTGCTCCCAGAAAAACAGACAGGTACTACAGAGTCCCTGACTCACACAAATATCTTTTTAAAAATCCAACAGCTGACCATGAGGTCATTTCTCAAGGGCCAAAAGGGAATAAAACAACATCTGCCAAGAAACCCACCCCCTCAGACAGGAATTCCCGAGCATTGGACAGATGGGGTAAAAAAAGTATACACCTCAGCTAATCTCACTATCAGGGCACTGCACTAAATTGTCAGTTCCGTATGCTTAAATTTCAGCAACATACCTTGGAACTCCTTAAACAAAAAATGTCCTCCTTTTCTGCTTAGGCAGAATCTAAATATTTACAAGACTTAATGCACTCTGTAAGTCAAGTAACTAAACACAACTTGCACTGTGGTTTTGATGCCCTAGAAGCTTCTTGCAGGGCAGCAGTCACTGGATCTGTCATTAGAAGACATGCATGGCTTAAGGAGCAACCCCTGCCAGACCATGTCAAATCTAAATTGTTGGATGTACCCTTTTACAAAGATAACTTATTTGGCACTAAGGCAGAAGAGGTCTTAAAAAGGATGGAAGAAAAAGCAAAATCTATGCAAACAGTTACAGATTTCTAACAGGTCCAGCTCCTAGGTTCAGCAGGCATTTTCCCTCCAAGCACTGGTCTTTTCCTGCTCTGAGTAAACAGGCCCAGCCTAGAAACCGTGGAAACAGAGCCCTCAGACAGCAGTCCCAGGGAATGCAGAGATCTAAGCAGTGGACTACCTCCACTTCAAAACCAGGGAGTTGTAAGCCACTCCCTTATGGTAAGAACTCACAATGACTCACCTCCTCCGACCTCCCCTCTGCCCACCTTAACTTACTCCTAGGAGGAAAACTCTCCTTTCACTAGCACCTGGGCCACCATTACCAAGGACCAATGGGTTCTGAACATTGTGTCTCATGGATACAAATTCTCCTTCCACACCTTTCCGACCCCAAAAGGGTTCCCAGATCTACATCCAAATCAGTGGGCAGAGGCTCAAAAGCAAATACATTACCTGCTGTCTTTGAGGGCAGTAGAGCATGTTCCTGCAGAACAAATAGGCCAAGGCTTCTACTCCAGACTTTTTCTGGTGCCCAGAAAAGAGGGCACCTAGCACTCCATCCTCAATCTATCCATTCTAAACACCTTCCTGGTGATCCCAAAATTCAAAATGCTCACCCTCCAGCAGCTGCTACCCATGGTCTCCAAGGACGCTTGGCTAGCAACCCTGGATCTAAAAGAGGCCTACCTCCACATTCCTATCAGGGAATCTTGTAGAAAATATCTCTGCTTTAGGGCAGGATCTCAACACTTTCAGTTCTCTGTGCTTCCCTTTGGCTTATCTACTGCTCTCAGAGTTTTCACAAAATGCCTGGCTCCGGCCATTGCCTTTTGCAGACAAAGAAATAATCAAATTTACCCCTACTCAGACAATGGCCTTATTCAGGCAGACAGCCAGGAAAAGCTGCTCAAACACCTGGCCTTTGTAAAGAGTCTACTAACCTCCCTAGGGTACACAATCAACAAAAAGATATCAAAACAGGTGCCCACCCGAAGGATAGACTTCCTTGGAGCAAATCTGGATACAGCATCCCAGATGGCATACCTTACACCAGAGAAACAAATTTTCCTGTCAGCCTACTTCTCTCAACTGGCCACCAGGCCCCAGCTTTTTGCAAAGAAAATCCTGCAAGCTCTGGGGTTCATGGCATCTTGCATACTCCTCATTCCATATACCAGACTGCATATGAAGAAACTTCAGTGGTACCTAAAGAGCCTTTGGTGTTAACACTCTCAAGACCTGGAAACTCTTCTACCTATAATTCCTTGTCTCAGAAAGGAATTTCTTTGGTGGGCAACAGCATGCTCCCACAACAAGGGACTGCCCTTCTTCCCACACCCCTCCACCCAGACCCTCACCACAGATGCATCAGACTGTGCTTGGGGTGCACACCTAGACGGCAGGTGCATACAGGGCCAGTGGATCCCACAACAAATCCCTCTGCACATCAATCAAAAAGAGATGATGGATTGCAGCACTCCTTTATAGCTTTCAAACCCCTTCCCTCTCCAGGGGTTCTCCTGATCAAAACAGACAACATCACTGTGATGTGGTACATTAACAAGCAGGGAGGGACTCACTCCTACCCTCTATGCAGGGTGGCCATGACCCTTTGGCTCACAGCCTCTTCCATGCAAATACACCTGTTAGCACAATACCTACCAGGCTCTCTCAACTCCCTGGCAGACCAATTAAGCTGAAACCTTTTGGACCCACACGAGTGGCAGCTCAACAGAAGTACCTTCTTCCTAATTATTCAGAAATGGGGAACCCCGAAGGTTGACCTCTTTGCCTCCCACACCAACCATCAGCTCAATAAATTCTGCACCAGGGAGCATCACTGCATGGCTTGGAAAGTGGATGCCCTGTCCTTCCCCTGGGTCAACCTCTTGGTCTATGCCTTTCCTCCCGTACCTCTCATCATCCATGAGGCCAGACACCATAGAACCAGAAAGTCTTATGCAGATAAATGGAAAAGGTTCTGCACCTGAATCCAGGCTAAGGGGGCCAATATGGCACAGCCCTCCATCCCTCTAATCCTGAATTACTTAGCTGACCTACTACACAGTGGTCTCTCTTTCTCCTCTATAAAAATTGATGCCTCTGCAATTTCTCCTCATTTTCCCACTGAGTAGCCCCTTTTCTCACACCCTTTGATCAAACAGTTCCTCAGAGGGATTAGCAACTTGAGGCCCCCCAGAAGGGCACCAACACCAGCTTGGGACCTTAACTTTGTCTTGGAAAAGCTCACCCTGCCTCCTTTCAAACAAGCTTCTTCTACAGAGCTAAAATTTCTCTCCTGGAAGACAACCTTCCTTCTAGCCATCACTTCAGCCAGAAGAGTCTCTGAGCTGCAAGCACTCATGGCTGTGGAACCCTTCATCATCTTCCATGCAGACCGGGTATCCCTCAGAACTAATCCATCCTTCATGCCCAAGGTGGTGTCCAGTGTGGCTCTCAACCAATCCTTTAATTTGCCCACCTTCTTTCCTAATCCACAGAATAAGGGGGGAAGGATTATTCACTCTCTAGGTGTGTACAGACAATTCAGATACTATCTGGGCAGGACTAAACCCTTCAGAAAGTCTGATCAATTGCTGGTTAGCTTTGCTACAGGGGCAGAAGGCAAAGCCATCTCCAAGCAAACCATTTCCAAATGGATAGAACACTGCATCCATTTCTGCTACAAAGAACATGATAAGCCTCCCCCCAGGGGGGTCAGGACACACTCCAGCAGAGCAGCCTCCACCTCTGCAGCTTTCCTCAGAGGAGTACCCACCAGGGACATCCTGGAGGCTGCAACTTGGACATCTGTTCACACTTTTACCAATCATTACCACCTGCCTCTTTTCTCCAAATCCAGGGCAGGGTTTGCCTCTGCAGTCTTGCAGGGCATCCTAGCCAGGCCCATAGCTTCCTTGACTGCCTCCACCCATTTCCTCAGCTTTGGGAATCTACCCAAATGTGATGACTGCAACAGTGAAACACGAAGAACATAGTATAGTTGTGTACATTTACCATAAATGTAGATGTTCGAGTGTATTTACTGTTGCAGTCCTGGTTTCCCTCCCTCCATCCCCTTTTTTCTCTTTTTCCTTTTATTACCTTTCTAAGTTGTTGTTCTCCTTTCCTTACAAGTGATATATTGGTATTTATTTTCCACTGGTGGGGTTCTTCCACCAGAACCTGGTCTCCTACTTTGGGGGCTCCTGACAGGTTTGGGCAAGAAAAAACTGATGTAATGGCATTGGCTGTCTTACTTTATACCACTGATGACCTGATGTCAGTTTTCAAGCGACAGCAACCGATGCAGAAATACTAAGTCTCTGGTATTCGGGCCGGCCAAGGGGTACCCTGGTAGGGATAACCCAAATGTGATGACTGCAACAGTGAAGACACTCGAACATCTACATTTATGGTAAGTGTACACAACTGTACTTTATTTTCATCCTGGTTTAATAAACATTTAACATACCTCATTCTTAGATCCACTTTCTTATTCTGAATGGTTTGACTGCCTACAGGGACAAGCTCAAAGACTGTGTCAGAATAGCTTAATTAGCCAGGCACACCCAAAAAAGCTGCATTCCCTTTAGTGGCTTATAAACAGAGTTAAGCTTTTAGTAAAACATTGTTTGGTGAGGAAGTTACTCTGGCAGAGAGCAGATAATCAGGAATTGTCCCAGATTACAGCTTGTATGAATACCTTTTGTGTTGATCACAGAAGCCCTCAATGTGATTTGTAACAATCCATGTAATATTAAAAAGTGTTAGCAAGTTCAGATGCACTGTTCATACTCAACATTTCATTTCAGAATTATATAACAGTCTTTCGGAAAGCTCATCAGTCGTCAGTTTCATTTTCTTTTAAGATTCACTGGTCAATTTTCCACTAGTTCATCTTTAAATACTCCTGGTCGTTCTGTGTTTAGCTCAGGCCGATTGTCTCTCTCAAGCTGCAGACTTGACGCCTCAGTTCAGTTTCTTGGCTTAATACACTTTCTGTCTCACCCAGTCTCTCTCTGTCTCTCTCTCTCTCACTCTCTCTTTTTCTGGTGAGAGCTCCAAGCCCTCCTCTCAGCTGTTTCCCTCTAGCTCTGTGGGAAGCTTTTCTTTTTTAAAGGTGGAAGGACCTTATCTTCTCCTCCATTCTGGAATAACAAGACCTGCATCTAGCTCTGCATAGCTGTTATTATAATCTCTACATATTTATTCTAGATGATATGTCACATGTTAGAATTAAGTGAAAAAAATAAAAGTACAGTTTACAATATACTGTTCAAAATTTCAAAATTAATTTTAAAGATATGTTTTTGTCTGTTTCTTTAACAGCTGACTTCATGCAGTGAAAAAGTAGCATTTAAAACTAATGATACAAAATATGTCATATAATTGTTTTATGTGTTATGAAATACATAAACAACTTTTCCTGTATTGTTATTCGGAATGCTTTATAGTTTCATAGATTCATAAGTTCATAGGTGTGTACTAGGCTAATGGCCCTGAGGCCTTTACAAGCCTAGCCCATAGACGTGCCTGCCATTATGCCGCCTGATGTTAGTTCCCAGTGCCTCTATTAAGTGGAGCCACTGGAGTGATCCCGGGGTGAACTTTCTATTTCCCATCCACTCATCAAGATTTCTCTTGAAGAGGGCCAGTGAGGTGCTCTGCTTGACATGTATGGGAAGTCTATTTCAGAGCATGGGAAGTCTCTGGGTTATGAACCTTTCCCTTCAGCATGTTCTGTTGATTGTGGTAATGAGGTTGGGGTCTCTGTCATAGCTGTTTATTAGGCTAATGACCCCAAGGGCCTCTTTAAGCCTAGCCACGCATCCCAAATCTTTGACAAGTTCTGGAACCCTTAATAAGTGTAGCAGGGGCTCGGGATCTATAACATTTACAGCAGGGGTCTGGGAGATGAACTATTTACAGGCTGCCTGTGGTCATTAGAGACATAGGTGCCAAACCAGGGATGAATTTACTGTTTTCCATACAATTGTCCAAGTTACACTTGAAGTGGTTAGGGTGAACCTCTGCTTCACATGGATGTGGAGTCTGTTCCAGAGAAGAGAAGTTCCTTTTTATATCACAGGCAAGGTTTGAGTCTTTAGAATGGGTAATTGTGGTGCTGTTTTTTTTTCAGATATATAAGAGGTCCGTCAGAGTGGGATCTGACAATGCCTTGTATGCCAAGCATAGATCTCCCCTCAACAGCCTATAGGAGACAAAATTCAGGGATAGGGCCTTGAGGCAATCTGCATAGGACATGATACTTATAACTTGTATTGTTTTAGTAAGGAACCTGTGTGGATATTCCAGTGTTGGATATGCCTAGTTAGGTACTCAATGATAGATCTTATAAATGCTTAATACAGTGGAACAATGACTTCCTTGGACATAGATCTCATACCTTTGTTTAAAAGTTGTGCAATATAGAACAAGTTCCTCACTACTGTAGGCACATGACAGTCAAAGGCTAGATTACTGTCTATATGTGTGTCCCCAAGTCCTGACTACTGTACTACTCTAGGGGTGTGTTGTCAATATGATAGTTACCAGTGGTGGATGACTTCCCAAAGGATACTATTATGCATTTCTTGGCATGTAGTTGTAGTCCATGGCTCTGTCACCAGTTGTTTGTTGTTTGTGTCAGCCCTTCCTGAAGAACATTGGTGTCGGTGGGTGACTCAGTGACTGCTCCTAATATGCAATCATTTGCAAATGTAGTCAGACAGAGGCCATTGATGTTGGCCTTGGCCTCAGAGAAGTAAATGGCAAAAAGGAGTGGTGGGACTCTGCTTGTGACTGGCCTGTTGGGGAAGTGGCACTCCCCATTTCTAACTTCATAGGTCCTGTTTGTGAGCCAGCTGCTATCCCACCAGATGACATAATAAGTATGTCAACAGTGCCTGAGTGGTAGATTGTATGAAATACCTTGGCCAGGTCAAGGTAGGCAGTGCAAACCATTTTGCCCTCATCCATTGCTTTGGTGATCTTCTCAAAGACATCCACCAGGTTGAGTAGGCATGATCTGCCCTTGATGAAACCAAAGTGGGTTGGGTCAAGTGTTCAGATGTTTCCTGTGTCATTATTGATCATTTCCATGATGATTGTTCCCATGGCTCTACATATGAGACTAGTGAGACATATGGGTCTGTAGTTTCCAGGGTCTGCAGATGGCCTACCTTTGTGCAGAGTGATAACTGTTGCTGTTCTCCATTCATGAGGCACAAAGCCTGTTTGAAGGCTACAGTTAAATAGCAGTTCCAGAGGGCTTGATAAATCATGATGTGAGAGTGTTCAATCTCGCCGTTTGTTCTTACACATGGGTTCGGAGCCGATCCTCGGCTCCGAGTCGGCCGCTTGGCAAAGCTCTGCATCGAGAAGAAGCTCGAGACCAACCTGTCTCCCACAATTCCCTCTGCCTTTACCTCAGATCTAGTTTGCCGCTGCAACGTTTGCATCATTTTTGATGAGCTCAGACCAACTGGCAGATAAGATATCCTTTTTTTTCTAGGATTACTTAGAAAATTCTTTCTATTTTCAATTTAAGACCTTTAGTGTGTGTGTGTGTGTGTACGTAAGTTGAGGGTTTCTTAACCTTACATATATATATATATATTAGTATATAGAGTTAGTTAGTTTCCCTCGGGGCCTACCCCACCCACTAACTTCGGATTTTACTACTGGATTTGACTAAAACACTATTAACTTGTGGTACCATCCTTAGTGTTTTTGGCTGTGACTGTCTTTTAACAGGACTGTGTAGATATATATATTTATATATATAACATTACTGGATTTGACTGTTTTATCCTTGATAATGTCTGAAAAAGCAAAGTCAGGGTTCAAAAGGTGCCAATGTGGACAGAAAATGTCTGTCACAGATAACCATAGCTCCTGCGTCTACTGTCTTGGCCCTCTCCATCTGCAAGAAGACTGTTCCATTTGTCATTCTTTCAGTGGAAGGGTCATGACAGATAGGCGCAGGAAGCTCATGGACAGAGGCCTTTTGAAGCCTGCCTTTCAAGAGGCTCTTGATAAATCAGACCAGGCATCTAAATCCTCGAAGGAGTCGAAGACGTCGTAGCCCATGTCATCGGCTCCGAGCTCTTCGTTTAAAGTTCGTTCACCGGTTCCACAGACCTCGGGGCCGAGTGTCGAACTTCTGTCTGTCACCGAGCCTCGAGTCTTGGAACCGGTGACGGAGCTTCCACCTCCTGTGCTTTTGATGTCGGCCCCGTCTTCGATTCCTTCGATGCGTTCTTCCAGACCCCTCTCTGACTCTGACGTAGATCGTGTGGTGCAGAAGTTAATGGAGAATACGGCCTTGCCCAAACTCATCTCAGTCTCCTCCCAGTTGGTGTCGAGACTCGAAGGCCTTCCCTTATCTCCATCTGTTCCTCCTCCGAGGCCTATTCAGCCTTCGGAGCCGGGAGAGGCTGATCTGATGATCGTGGAGCCCTCGGTGCCGGAGCCGTCTTTCTCTCGGTCGACACCGTTCACCTCGACTCCGACGGATCCATTACCGGAATCGTGGAGCCGACGATCTATCCTTGGTTCCGGGACCGAGAGTCGAACCGATGTTTCGGTTCCGACTCTCCCTCTCGGTGCCTCGGCACGGATCGATTCGGCTCCGTCCTCGGGGTCGATGCCCTCGGTCCCCGTCTCGGGGGTCCCTCCGCCTTCTTCGGAACCGAGGGATTCCTCGACTCGGGACCCGGGGGCCTTCGACCTTATGAGGAAGGTGTTGTCGACTCAGACAACCTCTTCAGCAGAGACAGCCTCTCCTTCCCATAAAGGCCCGTTATCCTCCTCTGCACCCATGGCTACTCCAAAGCGTCGAGCACCAGTGTCTCAGCCACTCCCAGAGGGAGCCCCTTCTTCCTCGGAGGCTTCATCGGATGCCCCCCCCGAGGAAGTTCCGAGGAAAAGATTGTGTAAGAGGAGACACTTGGATTCTCCACAAGAATCCTTAACATCGGACACTGACTTGGATGAGTCAGAAGGGTCCCCAAAATCACCCTCGGAGGATGTCTCCTTTTCTGACATCCTGGAGATCCTGAAACAGAGAGGTGATTGGCAAGCCCTATCCCCTTCTGAGGATGAGTCAGTCTTGCTGAAGGCATTCGGTGCTCGCCCTTCTTCCTCCTGGGTCACTCCACCCTTCGATGAGTTGATGGATTTGATTGCTCGAAGGGCGTGGGAGACACCTGACACAGTGGAGCCAGTCCCTAGAAAGCCTAATAAATATATTATGGCCCCTCAAGACAAGGCATATCTCACAAAGGGAGTTCCAGTGGATGCTATGGTGGTGGCAGCTGCCACTAAAAAGGAGATGTCTGAATCTTCCTCATCTGTCCATCCGCCTAACAGAGATTCTAGGACTATGGACAGGTATGGGAAGCGCATTTTTAGTACAGCGGCTTTTTCCATGCGATCGCTGAACTATTTGACACATTTTACACGTTTACAGAGGGATCTAGTCATAGAGTTGGGAGATACCCTCCAGGGTACTACAGATGCTGCTGTCGCGGAAAAAGTTACAGCACAGCTCAATACCCTTACATCAATTGTGAACTTGTCCATGAGGCTCATCTCGTATGCAGCCGAAGGATCGAGTAGGGCTGCGGCTTCAGCGATTGCTCTTCATAGACAATCCTGGATGCGCTTATGTTCCTTTGCGGAAGCCTTCAAGTCTTCCTTTACTAACGCCCCATTTGATGGTGCCACTCTCTTTGGCACCAAAGTAAAGGAGACCCTTACCCGGTGTGAGCAAGAGGGAAAGACTCTGCTGTCGGAGTCCGTTTTTCCACCCCATCCAGACCGTACCCCAAAGGGCAACGAGGTGGAAAAATGTGGTTTCGAAAACCCCAAGGCTCTTTCCCAGGCACACAGGGTGATGCCCCCTCCAGAGGCAGAGGGGGGGGGGGCAGAAGTGGAAGACGTCGCCCTGGCGGCAGAGGGGGTCCGCAAAACCAAGGTGACAGGGATACGCTCCCTGGGAAGCCTTTCCAGCACTCCTGAGAGGAAGCCCGACTGTCCTGCTCTGGAGGCAGTCGGGGGTCGCTTAGCTTTATACCCTCAGGCCTGGCAAAGTCTTACCTCAGACAAATGGGTAAAAAGCATTATTACCAGAGGTTACAGAATTCCATTTCTATTTCCCCTATTACCGCAAAAAAGACTCCCAGATGTACCGCCCCATCTGCGAGATCCTGCAGCTATAGAAATTTCAAAGCTGCTAGAAAAAAGAGTCATCCAACCAGTCCCGGCGGACCAAAGAGGATTCGGAACTTACTCAAGGTTCTTTTTAGTTCCAAAAAAGACAGGGGACTGGAGGCCAATTCTGGACCTAAGCAAGCTCAATACCTTCGTCAAGAAAGAAAAGTTCTGGATGGTCACGCTTCAATCGATCCTTCCATTCTTACAGAAGGGCGACTGGATGTGCTCAGTAGATCTCAAGGACGCGTACTACCACATCAAAATGGCCAGAGCGTCCAGGGATCACTTGCGCTTCCGGCTGGGAGCCAGTCACTTTCAGTTTCGGGCCCTGCCCTTTGGTCTAACCTCAGCCCCCAGGGTTTTCACCAAATGCATGGCAGTGGTAGCGTCTCACTTGAGACGCCTAGGATTCCAGGTGTTTCTGTATCTGGACGACTGGCTCCTTACTGCCACCACCGAGCGTCGACTGATTCAGGCCAGGGATTACACACTAGAACTTTGTGTTCATCTCGGAATTTCCATAAATTTCGAAAAATCTGCATTACAGCCATCACAGCATATCTCATTCATAGGAGCAGATTTGGATACCCGTTGCTTGATTCTAAGGCTTCCCTCAGAAAGAATAGCCTCTCTACAAAATCACATATCTCTTCTCCTGTTGTCCAAGAAATCCCCGGCCAAACTGGTTCTGAAAGTTTTGGGTCTCATGGCGGCTTCCCTCATTGCGATACCCTTGGGAAGACTGCACATGAGAGTTCTTCAGTGGCTGCTATTCGCACAATGGTCGTTCCAACAGTTACCGCTGACACACGAAATTCGCATCACAAACATCTGCAAATTGCACCTGTCTTGGTGGCTTCAGAATTGCAATCTCTCCGGCGGCCGACCATTTGTGCTACCCACTCCGACAGCTACGGTGACCACGGACGCTTCCCTGGTAGGGTGGGGGGGGGGCATCTTTCAGGGACAGACAGTCCAAGGCGAATGGACCAATCTAGAGTACAACCTGCACATCAATGTTCTGGAGATGAGGGCAGTGTTTCTGGCGTTGCAACACTTTTCTCCCCTTCTACCTCTAGGGACCACTGCAGTTCAAACGGACAACATGTCCGTAGTCTGGTACATAAACAAGCAAGGAGGAACCAAATCTTACCAGTTGTGCAGAGAGGCCATGAGAATTTGGCAATGGGCAGAGTCCACGGGTCACTTTCTGATAGCAATGCACTTCCCGAGGTTATCCAACGTCATAGCGGACAGGTTGAGCAGAGCCATCCTGTTACCTCACGAGTGGTCCCTCAAACAAACAATAGCGGACATGATATTCCGCAAGTGGGGCCAGCCTTGCTGCGATCTGTTTGCGTCTCCAATGAATGCCAAATGCAGAAGCTACTTCGCCCTATTGCCCCCGCCAGGGGAAGTCCCCAGGGACGCTCTGATTCATGATTGGCCCCCGGGTCTCCTATACGCCTTCCCTCCTATACCTCTGATTCCAAGATTTCTGCAAAAAGCCAAGAACCTGGAGAGGACTGTAATTCTCATTGCCCCATTCTGGCCTCGTCAAATTTGGTTTCCCTTTCTTCAAGCACACCAAATATGGGAACCCTGGATCCTGGACCCGGAGCCGGATCTACTGACCCACTCGTCAGGGGCTCCCCACCCGTCGCTCCTGTCCCTCAGACTAGCAGCTTGGCTGCTCCTCTTCCCTTCTTAGCCAGGTCTGATCTTCTTTCTCCTGCGGTTCAAAATATTCTAGTAGCTTCTCATAAAGCTTCCACTACAAAGATTTACACTAGTAAGTGGAAGCGTTTTGTATACTGGGCAACTACGCAACATTTGGATCCCTTAATAGCCCCACTAAACAAAGTCTTAGAGTTTCTATCCGTACTATTTCACCAAGGAGCTTCTCCTGCCACCTTGAGGGTTCAATTGGCTGCTATTTCAAGCTTTCATGTAGGAGAAAATGGAGCGCCTATTATGGCTCATAGGCTTTGTAAGGCTTTTCTAAAAGGGTCTTTTCATATTAGGCCACCAGTCAGGTTTCCTACAGCACCATGGAATCTGAACCTCCTGTTATCACAACTAATGCTACCACCCTTTGAACCAGCCTCTTCCTGTTCTTTGAAGTTCTTGTCATGGAAAACTCTCTTTCTAGTAGCTATCACTTCAACCAGACGAGTATCAGAACTTCAAGCTCTTTCCATTAAACACCCATATTTGATCTTTCACCTTGATAGGGTATCCCTTCGCACCAACCCATCCTTTCTTCCCAAGGTTTGTTCAATCAATAATATTAATCAGTCCATTGAGCTCCCCACATTCTTCAAGAACCATTCCAATAAGCTGGAATATATGTTACACAAGTTGGATGTTCATAGACAACTCAGATTCTACTTGGATAGAACAAAGGATCACAGAAAAGCAGATCAACTCTTTATAGCCTTTGCGGACAGCAGAAAGGGCATGGCAGTGACGAAGCGTACCCTTTCCAAATGGCTATCTGATTGTATTACTTTTGTTTATACTGCGACTGAGCAGAGTTTACCCGTCAAACCGAAAGGACAGTCTACTAGATCAATATCTACATCCCTGGCTCATGCGGCCTGCCTACCTTTGGACACTATTTGTGCGGCCGCCACTTGGTCTAAACCACATACGTTCATTACTCATTACAAAGTGGATAGGGTTTCCAGGGACAGGGCAACCTTTGGTTCCACTGTGCTCAGGAACGTTCTTCCGTGAGTCTCTCAGGGTCACGGAGCTAGGGACACTACCCATGTGTAAGAACAAACGGCGAGATTGAACACTCTCACATATAGAAGTTATGTCCTTACCATAACATTCCATGTGGAGTGTTCATCTCGCCTTTGTTCTTACATTCCCACCCTCCCACCCTCAGGTCAGGAAGAACATCCAGTTTAGATGTCTGGTTTGGTTCTCCCGCTTCTGATTCTCTCAGCTGTTACTGCTGGTTTCAGCTACGCCTTAGTATGTATGTTTGTATGTTTCATTCCCGTTGGGATCTGGTATTGTTTGCAAACTAGAGCTGAGGTAAAGGCAGAGGGAATTGTGGGAGACAGGTTGGTCTCGAGCTTCTTCTCGATGCAGAGCTTTGCCAAGCGGCCGACTCGGAGCTGAGGATCGGCTCCGTACCCATGTGTAAGAACAAAGGCGAGATGAACACTCCACATGGAACGTTATGGTAAGGACATAACTTCTATTTTCATGCTGTTTATAAGGTATCCTGGGATATTGACTGGGCCCGTTGATGCAGTGTTCTTGGCCTTAGAGAGAACATTAACAATCTGTTCCCTAGTTATTGCAGGGTGAGTTATATTTGATGGTATTTCCTGAGGGAAGGTTAATAGGGAGAGAGGGATACAGTTCGAGCTGAATTTGTCTGCCAGTAGGTTTGCTATATCTTTTGGCTTTTACTTTCTCCAAGTCTTTTGGCTTTCTGACGCCATGACAGGAATGGACCTCATTCCTACGTCAAAGTATGATTAAAGTTCATGAAATTAGTATTGTTTCAATCTTTGATGTTAGTCATAAGGACTCTTCGCAGCACCTGTAATGTGCCCAGTGTTGACTCCTTCTGCAATTTCTATGGAGTTTATTTATTTGTTTATTGACATTTGATTACCGGGAAAGTCCGAATGGATAGCACCCAGTTTTCAGGGGAGGTATGGGAAGAAAGCTCCAAATTATTACAAAACATTTTAAGACCAATAATTTTACAATCTTTAAAAATAAAACAAAAAAAATTACAGTTTAAATAACTATAACAAATTAGACATAATATAAAAACATTGGTTAAGAATTGATACAAAGTATATGACAATCATGTAACACTTGGAGAATTTTAGGCAATTTGTAAAGAAATTAAAGGTAAGTTAGTGTAATACAAATAGGAATTACGATATGAAGTGAGGAAAAAACAGGTTTATGGTATATTTAGAGAGAGAGAGAGAGAGTCAGAGTAAAGAATTATATAGCAGTAACAAAGTAAGTAAAGAAGGGAAAGTAAGGAAGTATAAGGAATGAAAAGGTATTTGTTCACATTTAGGGATATAGGTTATCCTGCTTTTGAGCAAGAACAGAGCCAGAATTTTGCTGGGAAGTATTTCAGAGTGGTTATAAAAGATGGGAGGGTGGGTATAGACCTGATGGATACAGATAAAGCATTCCAGTCCTTAGGAACCTTGTACAAGTATAGACAATGCCCAGCAGATTTGCTAGGTATACAGACAGACAGGAGTTTTGGTCACTTGATTGCATTGCCCCACTAGGAACATAGTTGTGTTAAATGTTTTTTTAGGGCTGAAATGGCAGATAGATGCTAGATAATTTTATAGGTGGTAAGAAGTTCGTGTATGTTAGTTGATATGGCAGTTGTAACTAATTTAGGCTTTTCAGTGCTATATAGTATTGGATTTTGAAAGGGATATGTGCTGCAAATTTAGCAACTTTGTTCAAATTTCAATTTTTGTGAAGACTGGAGGTTAGTAAGGATGGGAGCACCATAAAGCAGAGTGGGGAGGAGATAAGTAGGGGCAAATGTAGTTTTAGTTTCATCATTGAGAACATTTTTGGCTCTGTAAAGCGTCTCTAGTTTTTTATGTTTTTTTTTATGCAATTTTATATATGCAGGTCAAATGTAAGTGTATCATCTAGTATCAACCAAAATAGTTTGCTATGAGAAGTGATTTCAATGATTGTATTATCAAGAGAGAGGACTTTAAATTTAGTTTTTTTCATAAGAGAGGGATTTAGTGAAAATAGTAGTAGTTTGGTCTTTTTTGGGTTGAGCATGAGTTGTGAATTACAAAACCATGTTTCCGTGGCTGCTAAAGTTTCCTGAGTAATTTTTTGGAAGTGTAACACGTTGTCAGATGTGCAAATGAGAGTGGAATCTTCTGCGTATTGTATTAGGGTAGCCTGGTGTATGGAAGTATAGAGAGTGTTGATGAAAATGTTATAGAGGAGGAGACCAAGGACAGAGCCTTGTGATACACCGGTGGTGACGATAAGGTAAGGAGAGAGGGTAGAGTTCCACTTTACTGACTGATATCTTTTGAACAGGTAGCTTTTAAACCACAGAAGGGTGGGCTGAGAGAGACCTAGTGAGGACATTTGAAGACGTTTGCTGAGGGTGTGTGGCCAAGATGTGTTCTGGTTAACAGCAGTTTTCTTTAGCTGTGTCACTTCAAAGATTTCTGACAAGATTTATCTTTAAATAATCCTAAACGAGTTATTTATATAGAATCTGATACTTCTAAGTGCAGTATGGGTCTTTATCAAAAATATTTTTATATTTATTGCATTTTTCCTGTCAAACAACTTTCTGACAATTTCTTCTCATCATCCTGACTAAAAGATGAGTTTCTCTAAGGCTAATTCTTAGGATTCTTCATTTAAGAAAGTGTTTCAGTCTCTTCTAGCAAATAGCCAGGGTCAGTCACTGAAATTAGACAGAATGGATACAACATTAAATAACTTCAAGGAGAAGTTTTCAAAACAGATGGAGCTGATACAGGAAGATTTACAACTACAGAAATCCCAGATATCAGGCATTGAACGATCACTGAATGGCAAAGATGGAAGGCTACACAAAGGAGAGAATACTGAATTTTTGTTGAAGTGAAAATACTTTACTGCAGAATAAACTTGAGGATTTGGAAAATAGGTCTCGTAGAAATAATATACAGATTTTTGGTCTCCTAGAGAATATAGAAGGTAATAGCATGGTAAACTTTTTAATTCATGGCTGCCTAATTTTTTGGATCTTCCAGAGGCTTTTTCATATGGAATTGAAAGGGCACACAGATCTCTTGCTTCATCTCCATCCAAAGTAACACCTCCTCTAAATCAGTAATACTGAGATTCCTTTCTTCCCAAGACAAAGAACTAGTTCTTAAATCTTTGTGGACTAAGTCACCAGTTAAAATAAATGACAATATCATTTGTTTTGGCAATGATTACTCAGCTGCTGTTATTTCTGAAAGAAAACATTTTCTGTCTTTAATTAAAAAACTTAAAAAGAAACAAAGGTTAATCTTTTATTTCCTGCCAGACTGAAAATATTTCTTGCTGTTGGATTTAAGATTTTTGAAGACCTGGAATCAGCTGTGACATTCGTAAGATCAAACAAAATACTAGACAAAATAGAAGATATGGATTGGGCAGGCATGTCTCTGAAGAGAGTTACAGAAAACAAATGGAAATCAACTGACAATAAGAAGAAACTGAAGGATAAAAGACGTTTTACTTAACCTGTTTTTTTTTCCCTTTATTTTAGTTGTAAAATGTCACCTTTTTATTTATTGGCAAAAAGATTACTCATATCTGATACATATACTTCAAAAGGAGAAAAGGTATTTTGGATGTTATTAATTGAAGTTCCTGTTCATAGAGAATGTGTGAACTAACAGCATGCAAAAGGTACATTTTCTTGTTACTAAAGGTTATTTGTTTATTTTGTTCTTGAAATTAGAAATGAAGTATTTATTTGATTATTTTATAAATATTATCTTTTGCTTTGTGGTTGTTTACAAGTTTCATTAGTTAACGAGAGGTAACATTAGTTGCGGTTGCAGTTCCTTATCGTTTAAAACTCATTAGTGGTAGTAGTGAGCTTTGTTTTCCACTTTCAAATAATTTATGTAAAGCAATTCCCGCTAGAATGCTGTTTTTTTTCCTCACTTTTCAATGCTTACTCTTAGTTTGTGATGAGGTACATTGCAAGTCATTTAATACAGCAAAGTGTCTTCTACAGTACTTGTGACTGTACGGAAGAAACAGGAAGTGAAAGTCGAACTTTGACCCAACTGCAAGCAAGACTGATAGAATGTTGAAGTGGAGACAAAAAGATGTCTTCATCACTACTTTTTGATTTCAGCAAGTTTTCAGTAAAAGCTGATATGATTTATAGTATGCAATTATATATACATACACACACACACACACACACACACACACACACACACACACACACACACACACACACACACACACACACACACACACATTGATAACAGCATAGCAGTTCTGCACTAGACTTGTAACTCGGCAGGGATTTCTTTGTAGCCTGTGTCAGCAAAGTGGAATGAGTAATTGATCTTACAAATAGAACAAAATCATATAGCTGTAGCATTAATGACCATGCGGTTATTTTCCTAAGGAGAAAACAGAATATGCTTGAGCAGTTATTTACATGTGTAGGCATTTCTAGTACTCTGTGCCATACAGTGCAGTAACAGCATATGACTGAGATCCTTACTTTCAGATTGTAACCTAGTAACATACCTCTCAACCTGGAAACATCAAAAATCTAGACAAAGGTCCATGAAAAATAGGTGCACATCTGCATGCTGATTAACATAACATTTGTATATATAATTATGTAACCCCACCCACCCCAATGGAATTGTGGGATACCAACTTTCAAACGCAAACTGAAAGACAACCAAACTATGGCCCCAAAGTTCCCCCTTCAATCATAAGATCATAGGAGCTTACTAGGCTGATGGCCTTGGGTCCCTTACAAGCCTAGCCAAGGGTTTATCCCCAAAAAGAAGCCTCAGTCAACACCTGTCACCCTTGACAATGAGGGACACAGGTGGAAAAATTTGTGGTTTCCCATCCACTCATCAAGGTTGCACTTGAAGAGGGTCAGCAAGGTGCTCTGTCTCATGTGTATGGGAAGTCGATTCCAGAGACAGGGCAGGCTCTGGAAGACAAACCTGTCTCTGTAGCAGGTTTTGTTGATGTCACATATTAGATTCAGGCCTTTTGAGCTGTTAGTGCATGAGGAGTTAGACTTACAGATATGGAGCATCTCTAATAGGGCAGGGTCCAAGATTGCCTTGTAGGCAAGACACAGATCACTCCCTGAGCAATCTGTACGATACCAAGAAGAGTGATAGTGATTTAAGCCTGTCTGCATAGGACAAGCTCAAATCACTGTCTACACTCTTATATTCTCTGGCATAGACATTGTAAATCTGAAAAGTGATTAACATAATATGGATTGTTTTTGTCAGCTGTTTGTAAACTAAATGCCAAAGGACATGTACTTAAATGATTTTAACATTAAACACGTTTTAAAAGCAAACTTATTATGAATTATATTAGAACTATTAGAATACATATTAGACACATACACAATTTACTGGACAAGTTTTCCCCACTACCATAAACTTCCAAACACTTAAACAGTTTAATCTACAATTATTCACTAAAAATGCAAAATCCTATACATCACAAAGCATAGCTATCTGCTCTAAACCATTAGTTTTCCAAATTAACAGTAACATTTACTGAGCTGTTACTGCCCCATTCAAAAGAGCTTAAATAACCAATTATTTATATATAAATTTACAAACAAAGCTTGTATGCAAAGGTATTTTTAAACTTAAAAACAAAGCGTGTATGCAAAGTTATTCCATGTGCTCCTTCAATCAGTGCAAGGAACGCCAACACCTAATTTACGTTACAAATAAACAATGTGATTACCATGACCGGTCATTTAGACATTAGCCAGCAACTGCACTGCGTTATGTGTAGAAGAATATGTAATGGAATTTAAACCCATACTAAAATCATTTCCAAATCGTCAGTAATGTGAAAGTAAAGGACCCAACAACAGAAAGGGCACCCAAAACAAACTGACAGCAATGCCAGAATGGCTTTTAGCACTTTGCAACATTAACAAACACAGAGTTTACTGTTATATGCATACTTGGAAGTCCATCTTGTGCTCTATAAATTAATACAGAATGCCTCAAAGAAAGAAACACAACCATAAAAGACCATGCTGGGCCTGGGCATTAAGTCATACTAGTGAAAAGGCATGTGAAGGCATGCGCACTAAGCAACAGACCCGTACACAGCTCCCAATTTTTATTTGGCTTAAATAATAGAAACTTAACTCGCAGACTCATGGTCCTGGATATTGCTCCATTTTTCATCAGAGTCAGGGGAAAGGTTCCTGTCCCTACCCATTAACTCATCTAAAAGCTGTGCGGCAGAGAACATTTTCTGCCTGGTGTTCAAATGATTTACTCTACTCCAGTTAGCACTTCTACTATTTTAACAGTAACACACACTGTGACACATCATTCCAAAAGTCAGCAAATTGAGACCAGAAAGAATGGAACAGCAGCAATATCACCAAAAGAGTAAGTGCGACCAGAAAGACACACACACGCTGCATTCTGAAAGTCATATGCAGCAATAATATCACTTAAAGAAAGAACAGAACATCACAGTCTAATTCAAATGCATTTGTGCATGGCCAGAAAAGAACGGTCACGTACTCCCATTCTATATATCATTATCAGCAGCACATAGTATGTCATCAACAGCAGCACATAAGGATAAAATATCTGGCTCCTAACTGCTATAATTGTTGCTAAGACTACTCTGCTTAAATACTGTGCCATCAGCTTAAATAAAATAGCTGCTGCCAATATCTGTTTAAATAAAATAATGAACAGCTGTCAGCTGTGTACACTCTACTTAAGTAAAGACAAGAGCTCTTACTCTGCTTAAATACACTGGAGCTATACACACCGGAGCTGCACCGGTCAAGCAAATTTGAATTAGAATGCAAAGCACATTTGAATTAGAACGATACTGTGATACACCTGCCAATAACTCTGTTTAAATAAAATAATATGAATGAACCAGCTGCGAGCCACTGCCAGTAATGAACCACTCTGTCTCTACCATCAGATTTTAACAGCTTCTGCAATAGCTCTATTCAAATAGCTGCTGCCATGCCAATAACTCCGTTTAAATAAAATAATGAACGAACGAACCACAGCGGCTGCGAGCTGCTGCCAATAACTACTCTGCTTAACCTTAAATAAAGAGCTGCTCCCAGAACCACACACACAGAGTGTAAACTAGTGTATCAAGCACATTTGATTTAGAATGCTACAATGGAGAAGAGCGGTCAATAACTCTGTTTTAATAAAATAGCTGCTGCCAGTATCTTTGTTTAAATAAAATAACAAACAGCTGTCAGCTGTGTACACTCTACTTAAGTAAAGACAAGAGCTCCTACTCTGCTTAAATACACCAGAGCTATATACACCGGAGCTGCATGTCAAGCAAATTTGAATTAGAACGCAAGCACATTTGAATTAGACTGATACTGCAATACATCTGCCAATAACTCCGTTTAAATAAAATAATGAACGAACGAACCACAGTGGCTGCTAGCTGCTGCCAATAACTACTCTGCTTAAGCTTAAGTAAAGAGCTGCTGCTAGAACCACACACACAGAGTGTAAACTAGTGTATCAAGCACATTTGAATTAGAATGCTACAATGGAGCGGAGCGGTCAATAACTCTGTTTAAATAAAGTAGCTGCTGCTGCTAATAATGAACCACATATATCGAGTGTAAAGTAAACTAGTAGACAGTACATTCGAATTAGAATGGAGTGGCCTGTTTTCTCTTTTTTCGTACATGCAGCCCATTTCTCATCCTTACCTGCAGGTTGCGGCATGTGGGTGTGTGCTGGTTGGACTGAAACTTAAACTTGTATGGCTGCCAGTGCCATTGCTCCTATATTCCCTCCAATCTGACCAAGTCCAACGAAGCTGATGTCACATGCCCCTGCAGGCTGGTGATGCGTGATGACATCAGCCATAAATTTCAATTTGTAACACAAAAAAACTAAACAAAAAAAAAAATCAGGAATCAAAGGGGCCACTCAGGAATTCGTGGCACCCCATTTTTTTGCCCTCAGAACTGGTAAATACCACGGAATTTGGTACGGTTGAGAGGTATGCCTAGCAAATATTTCTTTCTTTCTCCCTATAACACTTTGCATTGGATATTGAGAGAAAATATTTCCATGTTATGAGTGAGTGAGTGTTGCATTTGGGTAGGGTCTTCTCTTCTCATGAAAACTCAAAGGGGACCCTGCATTTCCTGTGGTTCTGTCTGTAATAGTGACAACACTAATAATTATATGGGAAAGGGCCAGTACATTCATGATTTTAATATTATACTGGGGCAGAGAGCAATGAAACTGCATGTAAAGTGGACAAGCCAAATAACACATGCAGTAAGTATCACTTTAGAATTTATATAAATGGCTTTTTTTGGAAGTAGGGACTAACATTGTATATTTAAAGGCCAAGACATACAACAGAAAATTTCAGAGAAGAGATAGGTGATGTATCAACAAGAGAGTTATGGACGAAGTAGTTTTGTATGAGTTGGGAAGAATGCTGAAAGCAGAAATTTAGCATTCGTAGACATTTTATATGTTGTTCCGTTATTATTACACTAGTGTAAGCGGTTTTTTATATTCTACCTGTAGAGTTTTGTTTAGTGCAGCATTTCAGTAATGCTAGGAATAAATTAAAAAGTAGACAAGATATTGTTGTAGCTAAAAGGAAAAGGTATGTGGAACTGCTTATTATATAACAAAAAGATAATTTAATAAGGGAGGAGAACCTTCTGTATTCATCCATCTCCACCAAGGTCTTTATTTTGCATACGTACATGGAAGACAAAGTTTTTATTGAATGTAGTGTTGATGGAGCTGGTCAGTGACATTGGTATTACTGGTACACATTGCATAGGACTTTAACAAGCATCCAGTCACAGATTTAAAGGCATAGTAAACTTTTGTATGGTAGTGTATTACAGAGATAAATATGTTACGTCATTGCCATCATGAAGACTTCTAGATACATTTTGAATAGGACATTTCTTGAAATGTTTACTTTTTTAACATGCAATGGAGTTGGCTTGCAGATTAGAATTTAGAGTTAATTAATGGATGGCAGAGTACTACACACACACAAACACACACACACACACACACACACACACACACACACACACACACACACACACACACACACACACACACACACAGTGGATGTAAAAAGTTTACACACCCCTGTTAAAATGCCAGGTTTTTGTGATATAAAAAATGAGACCACAATAAATCATTTCAAAACTTTTCCCACCTTTAATGTGACCTATAACCTGTACAATTCAATTGAAAAACAAACAAATCTGTTAGGGGGAAAAAATATAAAAAATAAAAAACGTATAATACGCTGGTTGCATAAGTGTGCACACACTTAAACTAATACTTTATTGTGTGTGCACACCCTTAAACTATACTTTGTTAAAGTACCTTTTAATTTAATTAGAACATTCAGTCTTCATGGGTACACACCTATCATCAATTAAAGAGACTCTGATTAACCCCAAATAAAGTTCAGCTGTCCTAGTGGGATATTCCTAACATTTACTCTGTTGCCTGCTACAGCAAACTCATGGTTCGCAAAGAGCTTACAAAGCATCAAAAGGATCTCATTGTTGAATGGTATCAGTCAGGAGAAGGGTACAAATAAATTTCCACAGCATGGAACACAGAGAAAACAGTCATCAAAAAGTGGAGAGAATAAGGGACAATGGTGACGTTGCAAAGAACTGGACATCCCTCCAAAACTGATGAAACGACAAGACGAAAACTGGTCAGGGAGGCTGTCAGGAGACCTACAGCAACACTGAAGGAGCTGCAGGAATTTCTGGCAAGTACTAGTTGTGTATTACATGTGACAACAATCTCCCATATTCTCCATATGTCTGGACTATGGGGTAGGGTTGCAAGATGGAAGCCTTTTCTTATTCAGAAAAACGTCCAGGCCCAGCTAAAATTTGCAAAACAATACATCGTCTCCCAAAACTATGTGGGAAAATGTGTTATGGTGTGATGAGACCAAGACTGAACTTTCTGGCCACAATTCCAAAAGGTACGTTTGGTGCAAAAACAACACTTTGCATTACCAAAATAACACCATCCCCACGATGAAGCATGGTGGTGGCAGTATCATACTTTGAGGTTGCTTTTCTTCAGCTGGAACTGGAGATTTAGTCAGTGTGGAGGGAATTATGAACAGTTCCAAGTACCAGTCACTTTTGGCCCAAAACCTTCAGGTGTCTGCTAGAAAGCTGAAGATGAAGAGGAATTTCACCTTTCAGCACGACAATGACCCCAAGCATACATCCAAACCAATAAAAGAATGGCTTCACCAGAAGAAGATTAAAGCTTTGGAATAGCCCAGCCATAGCCCAGACCTAAATCCAGTAGAAAATCTGTGGGGTGACCTGAAGAGGGCTGTGCACAAGAGATGCCCTCGCAATATGACAGATTTGGAGCGCTTTTGCAAGGAAGAGTGGACAAATATTGCCAAGTCAGGGTGTGCCATGCTGATAGACTCCTACCCAAGAAGACTGATTGCTGTAATTATATCAAAAGGTGCTTCAGTAAACTATTAGTTTAAGGGTGTGCACACACAACAAAGTATTAGTTTAAGGGTGTGCACACTTATGCAACCATCGTATTGTATGTTTTTTATTTTTTATATTTTTTCCCCTAAAAGAGTTGTTTGTTTTTCAAATGAATTTTACAGGTTATAGGTCACGTTAAAAGTAGGAAAAGTTTTTTATTGATTTATTTTTATTTTTATTTTATATTTGTTGACCGGGAAAGTCAGACTGGAACGAGGTCCATTTACAGCGGAGGCCCGGTGAGAAAAGCTCCACATTAGTTAAACAATAATTGCAAAAGGTCATAAGACAAGCAAAAAAGAAAATCAAACATGAAATAATGCATGTTTACAATGGATTTGTTCCAAGCAAGCTTAAAATTGAAGATAGTTAGGCCCCAGATGGCAGTCAGCTGAGGAGTTAAACACTGTAGCATGTAGACAGTAGGAAGAGTAGAGAGGAAGGTAAGAAGGAGTGGAAGAGAGAATTAAAGTATTTATGTGATGCAAGGACAGAGCCAGGAATCCATAAGATGTGACTTAAGTGAGATTTTGAACTGTGATATAGATGATGCAGAAGACACATTATGGGGGAGGATATTCCAAATTCTAGCTATGGAATGAGAGAATAGAGCTCTGCCTGCAGTGTTCTTAGCATTAGATATACAGAGGAGAGTTTTGTTGGTAGAATGGAGAGGACGATTTGCTGAATATTGGGTTAGTAGTTGGTTTAGAGCTGGAGTTTTGTGAGGATTGCTTAGAATGTTGTAGGCAAGAACTAGTTGGTGGTAACTATGTAACTGAGGAAGTTCTTGCCACTGTAGTTACTTTAGGGCGAGGCAATGATGGCTTCTAAAAGCATAGTTATTGGCAAATTTTGCAATTTTATTGTAACATGACTCAAGTTTGTCTAGGTCCAGTTTCCTGACCTGGGTTAGGATTGGTGCTGCATACATCAGGGTAGACAACAGGTGGGTCTGGGCTAGGGTGACCCGTGCTTGATCTGATAGGAAGTTTTCGTGTTTGTATAAAGTTCCCATTTTTTATGTACTTTTCTGATGGTTTGAGAAATATGGACATCAAAATTACGATTTTTGTCTATTTCTACACCAAGGAGCTTAGTATGGGGAGAGGGAGAAATTACAGTGCCATTACTGGAGGTGATAGTGAAGGAAAGAGGAGAGGTTTTAGATTTGTTGGGGGTAAATAGGAGTAATTTGGTCTTGTTGGGGTTTAGGATAAGTTAGATATCAGTAATCCGTCTTTCCACGGAGCTGAAGGATTCCTGGGTAAGTTGTTGTAAAGTGGTTAGGGATGGGGCTGAGCAGATTAGTGTTGAATCATCTGCATACTGTATAAGTGAGGTGTGCTGGGTGGAGGTGTGTAGTTTGTTGGTGAAAATGGAGAATAGTAGTGGCCCCAATATTGAGCCTTGTGGAACGCCTATGGTAGTTGGCAGTAGAGGTGATAGCACACCTTGCCATTGGACAGAATATTTCCTGTCAGATAGAAGCGGGCAGTAGTAGAGGGGGCAAAGGAAAGGGAGGATGGATAGACTGTCTAAAAGTATGGTATGTGAGACCATGTCAAATGCTTTAGAGAGATCTAAGAATATAGTTGATACAAAATTGTTGTTGTTTCTAAGTTGGTTAACCTGATTAGTGAAAGAGGGAAGTGCAGTAGTTGTGCTATGGTTTGGGCAGAAACCATGCTGTGTGATGGAGAGGAGATTATATGAATTCAGGAAGTGCATCACTTGAGTGTGAATACATTTCTCAAAGAGCTTAGATGGGGGGGATAAGATAGCAATGGGACGGTAGTTTGATAGGCCATAGGAGTTGCCGCCTTTGTGAAGAGTGATAATATATGAGACTTTCCATAGCTGAGAGATGTATGCTTCCTGTATGGAGCAGTTGATAAGAATTGAGACAGGGTAAGCTAAGGATTCAGCTGCTATTTTTAGGAAATTAGCAGGTAAACCATCGGCTGCAAAAGTGGTAGGTTTCAGTTTTAAGAGTAGTTTTTTTTAATTATAGGGGTTGGTACAGGTGAGAGAGTAAAGGAAGGTATATTATCGTGACTTGTGGTGGGGGTGGATATAGAGTTATTCTTGGATAGTTGGGAAGATAATGACAGAATAGATTCTGTGAAGTGATAATTAAACTGAAAAGCTATGTCATCATTATTAGTGTTGGTGTTGGGAGCTGGGGTGGTAGTTTTGCCGAGTTTTAGTAGGGAATTCGTAGCTTGCCAAAACTTTTGGGAATTTTTGGAGTGTTTGTTTTGGATACGTAGGAAGTAGTTCTGTTTATCAAGTTTTGTTTGTTTTTTGGCCTGATTCCTAAGTTGTTGGTAGTTTTGTCTGTCTAGGCTAGTGTTGTTCTTTTTCCAGATCTTCCAGGCTTTATCTCTGGACTTTAGTAAGGCCCTTGTGCTCTTAGTTTTGAAATGATTTATTGTGGTCCCATTTTTTATATCACAAAAACCTGGCATTTTAACAGGGGTATGTAAACTTTTTATATCCACTCAAGTCTTTCGGCTTTTCCCGGTTAGGGGTTGCCACAGCGGAACTCCGATCCGCTCATGATTTGCAGTGGGTTTTTACAGTGCCGAGTTGCCAGCCCAATGCCCAACCATCAATGAGGGCATGGCCATTCACGCTCGCACCTACCTGCATGTCTTTAGCATCACTTGACCGCGGGGAGTACATGCAGGCTCCACACAGAAGGCGCTCCAGCAAGAATCGAACAGGAGAACCTCTTTCTGTGAGGCGACAATGCTAACTGCTGCACCACCGCGGCCTATATATATATATGTGTATATATATATATATATATATATATATATATATATATATATATATATATATATATATATTTATAGAGAGAGAGAGAGAGAGAATGATCTATATAGTTAAAGTATGGGCAACTAGCATAAGTGGGTAGGTCAGAGTAAATATATGTATATATATGGTTTCACTTCATAATCTTGAAATGCTGAAATCTCGAATTTCAGCATTTCGAAACTATGAAGCCTAACCATTCACAATCCTGAAACCCACAATCATGAATCACATAATCATGAACATACGTACACAATACACCACATAACACACACAACATTCCACCCACAGCACACAAACCACACAACCCTACACTACATATAAGCAGGGGACAAACCCTCCTGCACCCTCCATGTAGGGGGCGGTGCCCCCCCCACACTTATATATACCAAGTCCGAGATCGCACATAACGAAAAAAAAGAAAAACTCACACCATGGCATTCTACACTCGCTCACACACAAATACACATCACACATACACAAACACCAACAACTTCAACACACACACTCTTACTTACACCGCCATACCCTTACCCACACATACAGTGTACAAAAGCACTCACTTACCTACAATTTCAGACACCATACCAGCGAAACACTTCACGCAGCATTCCGGAAATGCATAAGCACAGATTCGAGATATTCAAATTCGCTCTTATGCACTTTCGGCATTTTGCATTTTCAGCTTTATGGTCTCAGAATGCTGAAATTCAAGATTTCAGCTTTTCGAGATTATGAAGTGAAACCATGTGTGTGTATATATATATATATATATATATATATATATATATATATATTTTTTTTTTTTTTTAAATATTGATACTCATATGATGCATATAGAATTGGAATGATGTTTTTGTGTACCTTTTTGTTAGATGTAAGTGGGTTTTAAAGTACTGTATACAAAATGAATAACTTATTGATTTGATGCAGCTCTGCTTTATTTCAAATGTTACTGATGCCTGATATAGAATTGCTTATAATTTTCAATTATTTTACGATGTTGTTTAAGGTTTTAGGTAGTTTATTTGAATGTAAAGTATTTCATTAAAACTCAGTATTATAGTTTGTATTTAGTATTACATGATACTTTTGATTATTAATATTAAAAGTGAAGGTAGCAACTAGTTATTTTTTCATTTGGAAGGAAAAGTTACACCCTTGTTTAAAGTATATATCACAAGTATTAATTAATTCTGTGTATGTTACTACCACTTCTCTTATTTTTGTATGGTACATGCATGTAAGTAGTCAAAATTAATTGTTTTTATTGAGATCCATCCTTGTTATTCAGCAGCAGAGTAAAAATTGCTTTTGAATGTGATGTGACTTGCTTGTGACTGTTTACATCCTGCAGTATGTATTTTGATTGTTGCATGTTTTTCTGTAAGCGAAATGTTGTTTTTGTAATAAGGTAATAGTAATTTATTTGAAATTGTCTCAGCTATCAGTCATATTTGTATGTGTTTTTGACTTTGTAAAACATGATGATACCAGTTCTAATATCCTATTGAGTTATTTATTGTTCAGATATAGTCTGTGGTAATCAGAATAAGTTACTTTATGATTTCTGAGTAGTTATATCTACTCTCACAGATTTTTTTATAATATTAACAAGAATATAATATAACCATTGGACAGATTATTATAAAAGTAAAAGGGAAAGAAAACAGAAAAGGAAGGGGAAAGAGAAAAATAAAAGAAAAACAAAGAAAAAGAGAAAAAAAATGTTATTGTCAGAATGCAGATTTCTGTTCACTTATTCTACTGACTTGTTTAATGTAATTGATGAGTCTATTATATTTTATATTATTAATTTATAAATAAATTTCTAACAATTGGTGGGGGAAAGTAAACTATTGTTTGCTGGGTGGTTGACTTGAGTAGTGAAGCTGTTCAGCTTAGGAGTTTTTAACTCCATGAAGGGGTTATTCGGTTACAGAATGTTATTTTTATTACATATTGTTTTTTGTGTTCTTTTCTGGTGTCTGCTACTTATAATTTTGATTCATCTTACTGTTTCACTTATGTTTCACCATAGGTTTACTAATATTCATATTAGTACTGATGGCGTGAAAACTTGTATTTGTTTACAAAACAAATTAATTGTCATATTACATGCAAATCCTTTTAATAGTCTACGTCTTACCTAAAATGTATATCCATTAATTTAAAAGTACTGCAAACACCGAACACGAAAAACAAACTGAAAAAATAGTGTCGAATTCCAAATGCTAATCCAATGACAACAGAAACCAAATGATTTTTAGCGCTTTCATTCACTATTTTATTACGTGAACTTCATCAGAAAAAAGTATGTTCCACCCAAACATCCTTTTATATCAAATACACAGGAAATGACATCATTAACTAAAAACTTTTCATAATTCAATTAAATAATTTAGATGAAAAACTGTATGTTTATATATATATATATATATATATATATATATATATATATATATATGTGAATTACTTGTCTATTTATTTAATAAAAAACATTTTAAATTAATAGACTCATTTAGTCCAGGTGCTTGATCAGCCCCTAAAAATAACTGCCAAAGAGTTTCTTTACATTATAAAATATTGTTCAAATCCCCTCCGAACACAATTTTCTCTATTTTTTTCTACTACAAAAAATTAAAACTTTTTAAACTCAGCACATCTAGAATCGTGCTTAGCCAAGGAATTGGTTGGGTCCTTATTTCTAATAGCTAAGTTGTGTTAGTAAATTCTACGTTTCAAAGTCCTAATGGTTTTCCCTACGTAATAATGTGCACATGATACACACTGCGCTATATATATACTACAAATTCTGTGTTACAATTATAATAGTCCTTGGCCCACATAGTGTAGTTCGAATGACTAAAGGTGACAAAGGAACTATTACTAATAAATCTACACTATTTGCAGTTCCTGCAAGCATATGTACCCTTCTTGGTACTAACTAATCTCACGTTGGTGTCATCTCTCCCTTTTTTTCTTTTTTTTTTTTTTCTAACATTGATTTTAAATTAAGTACTCTCTTATAGGTAAATTTAGGTTTATTACCTATTAAACTTACTAGATCTTTATTACCTAATAAAATCTTCCAATTATTTTCTATAATGGCTTTAATAAACCACATCTCGTTTACTATAGGTAAGGGAAAGGCAATACTGAAATTAGTGGAAGCAGTGGTAGAACCTTCTAATATTGAACTCACTTGGATGTCTCTAGACAATAAAATAGGTGAAGCCACTCCTAAAATCAAGACCTTAGATGTGAAGATCAAAAATTACAGCTGTTTCAAGGACTTTTTGGTCCTGTATAATGGGGTTGATGCGAAGGCCGACAGACATAGGGCCACTATAGTCTCTAGAAAACAATCTATGTTAAAAAGAGATTTTATGGCATATCAAGCCAATCGGGCCTACATCATGTTGGATAAGGGTATCGATCCATCGAGAACAGACTCTGAAAACACTGAAATTGTTATTCTTTCAGGGCAGATTTTAGAGACTGGTAACACTCTAAATGAAAAACCAGCGGTGGCAGACAGTACAGCGAGTGAAGTCATTTCTAATACAAATAATAACATGGGGTGTGAAGACCAATCCAACATTGTAAATAAAGACAATTAAATAGATCAAACAGACTATAATAAAAGGGCTAGTTTTGCACAGGTTGCTGCACAGCCTAGCCAGAGTCTGAACCAGGGTCCTTTTCCCTTGAACAATGTACCAAACAAACAGACTTGCAAATGGTACAACACCATTTTACAGTGAGCTTATCGAAGGAAGGACACTCAGCAAACTCGGAGCTACAATATATAACATTAAGTATCCTGTTTTTTGTTTATTTTGTTCTTTATTTCTTTGTTGTTTATAGCACTTTGTGTACTGTGTATTTTTTCTAGCTAGTTTCACTGTGTGTGAGGTATTAACTGGAAATTGTCCACTCTTATTAAGCATCTGTTGGGTTGTTTGTTTATGATAACTTGTTGCAGTTAAACTCTTTTTTTCTAGTGGCTCCTTTAGCTGTTTAAAACTTTCATTTAAAGGCTCACTGCTGCTTTTCAGCTGGGAGTAACACTTCTGCAGTTTGTTCTAAGTAGTGTGGATATTTGTAGCATTTCCATATTCAGGCTTGTATTTGGGCCTAGTGTTTGTGGAGGCTGTGTGTCTGAGTACATAATTCAGGGACATCTTGTTTTAGCCAAAGCCATCAGGCATTTCAGTGAGAGAGACTTGTTTGAGGTCATTGGCTGACTGAGGTCTCCTGGACTACAGCTTAGACTAAGCACCTCATTGGTTCTTTTGAGATTTCTTTCTTTAAAACTGTCTCAGGTTTCAACTTTCTGTTACCTAAGAAGCTCAGTTGTGAGTGTTCAGCCATTTTACAGTGAGCTTATTGAAGGAAGGACACTCAGCAAACTCGGAGCTACAATATATAACATTAAGTATCCTGTTTTTTGTTTATTTTGTTCTTTATTTCTTTGTTGTTTATAGCACTTTGTGTACTGTGTATTTTTTCTAGCTAGTTTCACTGTGTGTGAGGTATTAACTGGAAATTGTCCACTCTTATTAAGCATCTGTTGGGTTGTTTGTTTATGATAACTTGTTGCAGTTAAACTCTTTTTTTCTAGTGGCTCCTTTAGCTGTTTAAAACTTTCATTTAAAGGCTCACTGCTGCTTTTCAGCTGGGAGTAACACTTCTGCAGTTTATAGTTGGTGGCTTTGCAGTTGCCCGCCCCTAGTGTAAATTTGATCTGGGACCCTCCTCCCAGTCTAGCGTCATTACCTCATTCTACCCAGTACAGGGAGAGCATTTGAGAAGGCCAATCAGCTTAGTTTCTGCTACTCCTTTCTCTCTTTCCTTTCTCTCTTCAAAAAAAAAAAAAAAAAAAAAAAAAAAATATACTGTATTTGTGTTTTTTCTTACTTTATTTTGCTCTTGCGTCATCTTAAAAGTACTCAATTGTATTTATTACTGCTTGGTGTAACTCATTGTAAGCCTTTTAGTTTAAGCACCTGGGCTTCAGACCAGTTTTACATTAGGAAGGTTTGTGGTCTGCACTGTAGTGGCAGAACAGGTAGCTTACATCCTTCTAAGTTGGGAACTGCTGATTGAGGGCTCAGTGTCTGTTATTCTAAAAGTGTATTAATTCTGGTTTAAGCACTTGGGCTTGAGGCCAGTTATTTTACATTAAGAGGGTTCGTGTTCTGCACTCTTGTGGGAGGAGAGGCTGGACTCTGTCCTTCTGAGCTGGGAATTTCTGGTTAAAGCTTATAGTGCCTGCATATTTGAACTGCTTCTTACTGAAATTGGTACACCTCGTTTGGCATAGACTAGATCCAGACCTGCTGAATCTAGCTTTGTTTGTATAACTTGAGAACTAATCCAGGCATTTTTTAAAGTATTCAGTTGTATTTATTACTGCTGGTAGTAACTTGATTAAAGTGTAGCTATCATTTCTAAGTCTTTTGGATTAAGCACTTGGGCTTCAGACCAGTTGTTTTACATTAGGAAGGTTTGTGGCCTGCACTGTGGTGGCAGGACAGGCAGCTTACATCCTTCTAAGTTAGGAACTGCTGATTGAGAGCTCAGTGTCTGTTATTCTAAAAGTGAATTAGTTCTGGTTTAAGCACTTGGGCTTCAGGCCAGTTATTTTACGTTAGGAAGGATTGCGGTCTGCACTCTTGTGGGAGGAGAGGCTGGACTCTGCCCTTCTGAGCAAGGAATATCTGGTTAAAGGCTTATAGTGCCTGCATATTCTGTTTCTTACTGAAATTGGTATACCTTGTTTGCTGTAGCATAGACTAGATCCAGGCCTGCTGAATCTAGCTTTATTTGTATGCTTGTTTGTTTATTTCCCTGAAACTCTAATTCCACCTAAAACGTGGCCTTTTAGCACTTCTGTGGATCCCTAGTGATATCTGCATTGCTTACTGTACTTATTTCCTTGTTTCACTTGTAAGAAAGTTACTGTTTGTCGTTTTTGCATTTAGGTTACCTGTAACACATTGCATTTAAGTTACCTGGCACTTGCTCACTAAAGCAATTATATAAGTCAGGTCTAAAAAATTAAAAGCACTACACCCTCACAAACTCCCCTTGAGTACCTTGTTCCCCATTGGCCCTTTTTTTCAATTATAAAGGAATTCCCAATACTATTCTAGCATGTCCAAAGGTCAGTTATCAATCTCCTCTCCGGTCCAGCAGGTGAATCTGGGAATCTTGAGGCAATGTTACAACTGCCTCATGTACACAGACAACCCTCTCCTCCTCCCAACAAATTCCAACACATGTGAGAGATGCAACCATATAGCCAAACTGGAGGCTAAGCTCTCTCAACTCAGTACTGGCGTAACCAGTCAGGAGGAGAAGGAAACCACACTCACTACAATTCCAGTCTCACATAGACCTACCACGACAACAAACCAAACACATAAACACACAAAAACATACTCGGAGGCTCTAAATAAAAATCTGCCTAAGCAGCAAAGACCTCCAAAGCAGACACCCAAGCAACCGCTACCCCAAAAAAAAACACGTGCAACACATAACTCACAAAGCCAGTGTGCCGAACAGTCACAGCCCTTAAGGCTAAACAACACACCTGATACACTTGTAATAGGTGACTCTATCGTCAGGCACACTGACGTCCCGCTCACCAGGCTGAACAAGGAAAGGGTCACGGTGAGCTGCCTGTCAGGCGCTAGGATCCGCCACATAACACAAGCACTCAGGTCACTCCAAGGCAAGTACAAATATGACTCAGTCATTGTCCATGCTGGTGTGAATGACCTGAGACGTACCTCCCTGGACTACATGAAAAGAGACATAGAGGAGCTCTCTGAGCATGTAGCCCAGGCCGGTATGACCCTGACCTTGAGTAGCATCTTACCCTCACCAAGAATGATGCCACAATATGAAGACAAGATGATCAATTTCAACAATTGGCTTAAGTGTTGGTGTCATTCAAAGGGGATCCAATGCCTGTCAGCCTGGGATGACATGCTCAACAAGCCACGATGCTTCGCTAGGGACGGCTTGCACCTGTCACCCCTGGGATTCGGATATTGGCAAAGGCTCTTGCTACCCCTATAGTGCCTTTATTAGGCAAGGCTCAAAAGACAAACCCACCTCCATAGGTATCACAAGGGATAAGAAACTAAGAGTAATGCTACTCAACGCCAGAAGTCTAAACCTCAAGATGCACGCACTCAAAACTCTCCTTAGCATGGAGAACATCGATATCTGTGCAGTAACAGAAACCTGGTTCAAGGCTCCCGAGAGCACCCCAGCACTACCAGGTTATACCTCATACCATACTTTTCGCCCCAAAACTTGGACCAAACCACAAAAGGAGGGGGAGTATCAATATTCGTCAAAGATATCCACACCTCCAGGTTGGTGGCACAGCACGAAGCATCAGAGACTATCCATGTGCAACTAACTGTGGGTAAAACTGCCTTCCAGTTTATAGCCTGCTACAGACCACCCTCCCAAACACAGGAACCCCACTTGGCCTTCCTGAGAATACTGGAAAATATGAAGGTCTCTCCAAACACCATTATATTGGGCGACTTCAACTACCCAAACATAGACTGGGAGCATTACTCTAGCTCCAACACCCTAGCCCAAAGGTTCCTAGAATTTATAAACTCAAATGCTATGGAACAACTTGTTACCACTCCCACAAGAGGGGAAAACGTACTGGACCTGATCATCACCAACATGGGGACACTATGCTCCAGACCAGAAGTGTATCCCTCACTGGTAAGATCAGACCATAAACTAATCTCACTGGATATTCACATCCCGACCCCACCCGCTGCCCAGAAAACCACAGTGAAAAACTTCTCTGAAGCAAATTTCACACGCCTCAAAACCGAGGTGAAATCCTTCAAAGCGCCCGGGCCTGTGGAAAAACAGCCCAGACCACAGAATCCTTTATAAACACATTCTATGAACACCTTCAGGAATGCATGGATCATGCAATCCCAAATAAAACCAAGACCCAATCCTCCAAAGGCAGACGTCCTGTCTGGTGGACCCCAGCCATAAACAAACTATACAATAGAAGGAGGAAGCTACTACATGATAGAGCAAAATCCCAAAAAGGGAAGGCATCTCTGATTAGTATTAGCAAAAAACTACGGGCACTCATAAAATCGTCTAAGGCCAGCTTCGAGAGAAAAATTGCACAGGACACTAAGGATAATCACAAGGCTTTCTTTAGTTATGTTAGGAACCTGGGTGGGAATTCCCAGATATGCTCAGAATTAGTCCAAAATGACAAAAAATACACCCAGCCCACAGACATTGCCAACATCCTAGCTGACAGATTCAGTGCAAACTTCTCCCCCCTCTCCTCACCAAAAGGGCAAATATCTATCCCAACAGAGTGCTGCCCCTGACATCTCAGATGCTCAGGTAAGAGCCGCCTCTCCAAAGCAAAAACACAGCATCAATGGGACCAGATGGTGTCCCGGCTGCGCCCTACATGAACTCCAAGAAGAGCTAAACCCAAACATAAAACTACTGTTCAATCTTAGCCTTACTACAGGATATGTACCCAAAGAGTGGCGTACAGCAACAGTGGTCCCTCTCCACAAAGGTGGTGCCTCAACGGATCCTGGAAACTATCGCCCCATAAGCCTGACTAGCTTGGTCTGCAAAGCAATGGAAAGGATCATCATAGACCTCATAAATAAAGATATTGGGGACCTACAGACACTGGATCCTACCCAGTTTGGCTTTGTTAAGGGCAGATCCTGCCTCTTAAACCTGGTTGATTTCTTTGAAACAGTCACCAAGGCCATTGACGAGGGGAAGGTGGTCCACACAGCCTACCTGGACCTCGCAAAAGCCTTCGATACAATACCCCACTCGGCATTATAGATAAGCTCACCAGCTTAAATATAAACCCCTATGTCACTAGATGGGTTGCAAACTGGCTCAAGGACAGAACCCACATGGTTAGAATTGCTGGAGCCATGTCAGACTCCAAACCAGTTACAAGTGGCGTCCCACAAGGCTCAGTCCTGGGACCTCTCTTGTTCGGTATATATTTCTCGGGTACAGGCCAACACAGAAGGACTGTGGCTGACCAAGTTCGCAGATGACTGCAAACTGGGTGCCATAATCAACTCTCCAGCCGACACAAGCATCCTCCAAAAGGGCCTCATAGAAACAGACAACTGGTGCCAGAGCCATGGCCTCAAGCTAAACGCCAAAAGTGTATAGTCATCCCTTTGGCAAAAACAAAGTGCCCACAAATTACCACATAGGTGGTAATCCATTAAGTACAGAAGAAGTCATTAGGGACCTGGGGACCCAAGTTGATAGCAATCTCTCATTTGACAACCATGTGGCCAAAGTGGTTAGAAAAACATTTTATATAGCCCACCTAATCATGAAGGGATTCACATCTAGATCAGGGAGGTCATCGTACCTCTTTACTCATCCCTCATCAGGCCCATAATTGAGTACAATGCCCTTTTGGGATGTACCTTACCAGACACCTGCAGCAACTGGAAAGACCCCAAAAGTACCTCACCAAGAGGATCAAAGGGCTCAAACAGATGCCATATGCTGCCCGGTTAAAGAAACTCCAGCTCTACTCAGTGGCATACCGCCTGCTCAGAGGCGATCTGTGCCTGACGTATAAAGCCATGTCCAACCCAGAATTAATGGACATGCTGCACCTCAGAAAATCCAAATCCCATCGAGCTACGCGCTCGAGAGACTTGAACCTCAGCACTGAAATAAATAGGACATGCTGGAGGGACAGATTCATAACCCAGAGGCTCCCTTCACTCTGGAATAAAATCCCAGTCCAGGTTAGGCAGAGTCCCACATTGACTCTCTTCAAGAGGAATCTTGATGAGTGGATGGGAGATCGTAGGTTTACCCCGGCTATCATTTCTGTGTCACTGTTAGACAGAGGCACAGTATACTAACCTCAAAAAATGCATAGCAAAATTAATTTAAAATGGGTGGCGAAAGCCAAACACACTCTGGCTAGGCTTATAAATGCCCTAGGGCAGATAGCCTAGTATGAACCTATGAACCTATGAACCTATGAACCACTCAATTCAAGGGGAAGGGGAAAGGGAGAGGGAAAAATCACAACAGGAAAACCAAATGGTAAGCGAAGAACATGGACAAGAATACTGTATTGATGTTATTAATTTGTCTGATGTTTCTTTATCAAGTGATTTAGAAAAATGTCTTAAAAAATGTTTTTCTTTTATACCTGCAAGCAATATGAATTTAGGGAGATTGCTGGTGGATTTTAGATTGTATTTAAGAAAGTTGAATTTAAACTACATTATGCATGATGTGTTGGAAGGACCAACAGAAAATTTAGTATATAAACCAAAAAAGTCTAGTACTTTTAATCCACCCCTTCATTTTACTCTCCAGGCTTTTCAAAATTTATGTGAAAAAGATTTTAGAAATATCAGTTATTATAACTATCCAGAAAATTTAACTGCGGGAGAAAAAAAATGAGTTAGTTGTGTGAAAATTCTAAAGTAACGACAATGAAAGCAGATAAAGGGGGAAAATTGTAGTTATGAATACTGAAGAATATGATAGTTCGGGTCTATATTATATCCTCGAACGCTTAAAAAAGCGAACGCTGATTGATCGAACTTATTTTCGCAAAACTGCAAAATCTCGAAGCAGCAGAAACTCGAATTTTTTCCTAGGGAAAGAATTTGGTTGTCCGTTTCTGTTGCTTCGGTGTTTTCAGTGTGATGGTGGATAGTTACCGGTCGGATTCAGGTAAGTGTGCGATTGTGTGGATGTGAGTGTTAGGTTGATTTACGTGAGTTAGGGTTAGGACTTGGGTTAGGTGTGTGTGCGATTGAGTGGACATGAGGGTTAAGGTGGATTTAAGTGAGTTAGGGTTAGGGAGCAGGTGAGGTGAGTGTGCGATAGTGACGTACCTTAGGGTTAGGGTTTGGGTTAAGGTAAGTGGGTAGTTAGTGGTGTGTGCATAGTTTAGTGTAGGGTTAGGTATTAGATTTTAGGTGTATGTGTGTGGATTTCTGTTTGTTTGGTGTGCTTGTGTTGTGTGTATGTGTTTTGGATCAGCGATTTTTTCCCTGGGAAAAAAATCGCTGATCTGACAGTTCGAGATTGTAAGCTTTCGCTTAAATTAGGTTGATCAATTAGCGTTCGCTTTTTAAAGCGTTTGATGATATAAAATAGACCCGATAGTGCTTTAATAACTATGCTAGAAGATCAGAGTACCTATAAAAAAGTTAACATTAAAGAGGTTAAGTGTAGTTACCAAAAGCTGGATGTAGTGTTGTTTGATATGTTCAGTCAAGGTGAATTGGACTATGAAAGTTACAACTACTTATTAGTAGAACATCCCAAAATGGCTTTGTTGTTTGGTATACCAAAAGTACAGACTAACCAAAAAAATCCACCTTTTAGGACTATAATTTCAGCCAAACATTCTAAGACTGAAAACATATCTATTTGGCTGGATTATATGCTTAACCCTGTTGTTCAGAAATCTAGATTTTACTTAAGAGACTCGTGGCATTTATTAGAAGTACTAAGAGATTTTGACATCATAGGGGGACCAGTTAGTTTTGGAACTTTAGATGTAAGGTCTTTATATACTTCTATTAATCAAAAAGGAGTTGAAACTTTACTGATTTTGGTAATATACAGGTGAACACTGTTTGCAGTTTGATGGAGTTAGTTTTAGAAAACAATTTTTTCAAATTCAACAAGAATTTTTACCAACAAACTTCCGGAGTGGCCATGGGAGCAAGGGTAGCTCCAACCTTTGCTAATTTAGTCATGGCCAATTGGGAGTTAAAATTTCTGATTGGACATCCCAATTATTCTAAAGTATTGGTTTATTATAGATTTATTGATGACTTGTTTTTCTTGTGGAAAGGTACACAAGAAGAATTTTTGGAGATGATAAGGGACCTTAATCTCTCCACTAATTTTTTGGAATTTAAGGTGAGTGGATTTGGTGAATCCATTGCTTACTTGGATTTATATCTAAGTTTAGATAGATAGAAAAACAGGATTGTTAGTAAGGTTTATAGGAAGCCAGTCTTTGCAAACCAGTATCTACATAAAGATAGTTTACATCCCCTTCACATGAAAAGGGGAGTAGTAAAAGGCCAAATCATACGACTTAGTAGATTAACAACTGATGATGATGTATTTTTGGAAGAGGTTATTTTTTGCGGAAATTACTTCTCATAAGAGCGTATAATTTGGAATGGTTAAAAAAGATTGAAAAGGAGGTTATAATGCTTAGAAAAGGAGTGGCCATTTTTCTGATGAAGTTCACATAATAAAATAGTGAATGAAAGTGCTAAAAATCATTTGGTTTCTGTTGTCATTGGATTAGCATTTGGAATTCAACACTATTTTTTCAATTTGTATATCCATTAATATTAATGGTTTGAATAATAGTTGCAAGAGGAGTAGTTTACATATATGCTTGAAATTATTTAATTCCGGAATAATATGTATGCTTGTTGTACCTTTAAGAAGCATTTCCAAGGATAGCACATGCGTATAAATAGCAAACACGTGCTAGCTTTAGTGCCATTTTGAGAGTGCAGCCAGAGAGTGAGCATGTATGAAAGAGAGAGAGAGAGAGAGTCACTTTGTTTATAAGTTTATCTAAGTTAGAGTTAATGCCTCATTCCTGATGTGTTTGCACATAATAAAGCTGCTTGAACAGAACCTGCGCATGTCCGTCTGTTTTATCCTGACCGGATGAACGACATGGTGCCTGAACCCGGATTCCAGAGACTGCTTTTCAGAGATACGAGGTGCAGAATCAATAGTGAAGGTAAAATAAGAGAAACAAGAGCAAAAAAGAGCCAGAAACAAGCTAAAGGTAATGAAAACTTGCACAGATGATTATTTTATTAGAAAAGATAAAACAGAGTATTACAAGGGCACAGAACGCATTACTAAGCAAATGAATAGCACAGAATATTTATTAAGCAAACAAAAAGCATAAAAAGTTTATTAATTGAACAAAATGTTCAAAATTAAGATATTTGATAAAACGATTATCAGAAAAGCCTATAGGAGGTTCAGAGTCACCTCGGAATTGCAAAACAAGCATGTTTAGAGTAAAACGAGCACAAGAAAAGAGATTAAATGGGCAAAATTAATATAATAAAGGGCAGGAAAGGCATATTAAGCATAAGTAAAGCAAGGAAACTGCATGTTTTTTGGCATAAACTACTATTTTGCATTGACTAAATCCCTGAATAGCATATCTAGTGTCATTTGAAGTATTGCAGCGTATGTAAAAGTGCTTATAGTGTATGTTTATTACTGTGCATTTATTCTGAAAAGTTTATTGTGTGCAAAGTGCAGCTGTTTTGTGAAGTGCAGTCAAAATACAGCCATTTCCAAAAGTGTCTTGTGTTGGGTGTGTCTATTCGCAAAGGGAAGCCATTACAGAGTATTTCTTGCACTATAAAGAGTTATTTAGCAAAGTACAGCCATTTTGGAAGTGTTTCAGTGTGCTGTGTACTGTTTATTCGCAATGTGCAGTTACTTCAAAATGTTTCTTACTCTGAACTTCTTCTACTGCCCTGTTTATTTACACACTGCAATTATTTGAAATGTTTCTTACACAGATAAGAGGTGATTTCTCGAAATACAATAATTTCAAGAGTGTTGTTGTGCCACTGAGACTTATTTCACAAAGTACTTCACAGAGTTCAATTACTTAGAGGCTTATTGTGCTGTTGGGTGTAGTTACAAGTACTGGCTTAAATTTCTGGCATATATATGTATGTGTATGTGTTCATCCATACTTGCAAAAGCCTTCATTGATGTGTTAATACGGCAGAGGCATTTCACAGAGCAGGTCCACTTGTGTTTGATCAAAATATTGCAGAGAAATGGAGAATATTAGAGCAAGAGTACAATATTTTCATACAAGAAGCTTATTCAGATAAATAAGCATGCACCAGGGCATTCATTTTGCTAAACCTAGCTGGGTCAGAGGCCATTGATAGAGAGAGTTCATTTGTGTATGCACCAGCAGTGTATACAGGAGAAGGAAGAAAACATCATATTGTTGTTCAGGCTGAATCAAGGGAACACCCCAAGTGTTTAAAGCATAAATTCAGTGAAATGTGCAACCCCCAGACAAATGTTTTACACAAGAGACTAAAGGCCAGGAGAAAGATTTGCAGCTTACATTGAGAAGCAAAGCTAATACTTGCATATTTGGTGATTTAAAAGATGACCTAATAAGTCTTGTGTGTAGTATTACTAGTGTTGCTGTGAGAAAGATTTTGCTTTGTGACAAGAGATTTAACGTTGAACAAATCCATTGAGATTTGTCAAATCCATGAAGTTGCAGAAAAGCACACAAGTATGCTTGCTAGTGACAAGAGCTTGGTTTTAGCAGGCTCCAGAGCAAATGTAGACAGCATGCAGCATGCAGCAAGCAGAAACAGGCCTAAGCACATGGCAGCTGCAGCCCCTGAGGATGTGACAGGGAGGTCCCGTAGTTTTCCAGCAAGTTCTTGGACTTAAAGGAGCATGCTCAGTACAGCACAAGGGTGAGTCAGCAAAACCCAAGTCAAGCTTCATTGTTAACTGTCGTTATTGTGGTCATGAGTCTAAAAGAGAAAAGTGCTTAGCATTTGGTCAGCAATGTCACAAGTGTAAAAATGGAATAATTTTCAAAAGTTTTGCAAGTCAAGTAAACCTCACTCAGTAGCAAAGAAGAGTCACTTAAAAAAGCAAGTTGATCATATAGAGAGCTGCAAGCCTACTTTCTACATAGATAGTATCAGTATTTGGTGAAAAGGTTAATGCAGTAGATTTATTAGCAAAGGGCAAAGTGTTTTGTACTGTCCTGATCCATGGTAAACCCAATGAGCTCAAGGTAGACACTGGTTCAAAGTATAATGTTATGTCAGCAGAAGCATTTGGCAAAGTAAGGGCTGGTAAACAACTCAATGTGGCTAGTTGTGTGAAACGTGTTGCCTATGGAGGTGAAGAAATTCAAACCAAAGGCTCAGTAGAGCTTTCATGTTATTTGGCTGGGACCAGTTACGAGTTGTTGTTTTCTATAGTCCAAAGACCTGTACTGTCATTATTGGGTCTCAGAGATAGTTTGAGAATGCACTTGCTTTCCTTTACTAATAAGGTTCATCATATATCACATGTCCCAGTTCCAGTTTCACTGAGGCTATTTTCTCAGAATATGCTGATGTTTTTGATGACAAGCTAGGCAAGCTTCCAGTTGTGTATTCCATGAAGTTAGACCCAGAAGTCAGGCCAGCAAGAAGAATTCCAATAGCCATGCAGAGCAGAGTTAAAGCTCAAGTTGGATAAAATGGTGCAAAAAGGTATAATTTGTCCAATTACAGAACCAGCTGAATGGGTGTCGTCTCTGGTGGCAACTCACAAAAAAGGCTCAGACAAAATCAGAATATGCATCGTCCCAAGAAGCTTGAATAAGGCATTAAAGAGACCTCATCATCCTATGCAAACAGTCAAGGAAGTCACAACCCTGATACCAAATGCCACTGTATTTTCTGTTTTGGATCCAAAGAGTTCATTTTGGCAAGTGATGCTGATGCTTAATCGCAAATCTTCACCACTGACTACATTCAGTACCCCATTTGGAAGATACAGATTTCTCTGGATGCTATTTGGAATAAATTCTGCAAGAGAAGTCTTTTAGCATGCAATGGAGCAGATCTTTTCAGGTTATCCCTGTGCCATAATAGATGATTCGGTGGTTGGAGGCAGTAGTGAAATAGAGCATGACAGACACCTCAGCAAAGTTCTTGACAGAACATGTGAAGTGAACTTAAAGCTCAATCCTCTAAAGTGCAAATTCAGACTACCAGAAGTCACATATGTAGGTCATTTACTTACTAGCACTGGTTTACAACCAGACCAATCTAAGCAAGCAGCTGTTCTTGAGATGCCAGCACCAGATAATGTTCAAGCTCTACAGTGTTTTCTTGGTACGGTCAACTATTTAGGCAAGCTTATACTAGATTTCAGTGAACTGGCAACACCTTTAAGAGAGATGACATGCAAAAATGTTGCATGGTCTTGTCTAGAACAGCACCAGAGAGCTTTTGATGATCTTAAGCAGAAAACTGCTACTCTACCTACACTAAGATAGTATGATGTCAATATGCCAGTTACTCTTTCCTGTGATGTTTCAGTTTGGTCTTGGCACAGTTATTCTTCAGGAGGGCAGACTAGTAACCTATGCATCTAGAACTCTTACCCAAACTGAAATGCAATATGCTCAAATTTATGGTCGAGATATCCAGATTGAAACTGATCATCAACTTCTAGTTACTATTTTAAAGAAGCCTATGCATTCCGCTCCAGCAAGATTGCAAAGAATGATGCGAAAATTACAAAAGTACAACTTTAAAATGGTCTATACAAAAGTCAAACTTCTTTATCTGTCTGATACCTTATGCAGCTCACCCAGAAATACAATGGAACAGCTTGATGCAGAGAATTTTGACTTCAATGTCATGGAAGTGCGTAATTTTTCTACCACTAGACTTGGTGAGCTGAGAGATCATACAAAGACTGATCCTGTTTTGCAAAAGCCCAAACACTCATCCAGGTAAGATGGCCATCAAAGCAATCCAGTGTACCGCCTGAAGTGCAGCCTTATTTTCCTTATAGAGATGAGATGTTAATGGAAATTACATTATTTTCAAACATCCTAAAATTGTCAGTCCTGGTTCCTTACAATGTGAATATATCCAGATTTTGCATCGTGGTCACCCAGGTTCCAAATCTACCAAAAGAAGGATGAAAGGGCTAGTATTTTGGCCTTCTTCAGCAAAAGACATTGACAACGTGCTTTCTTCTTGTTCACTATGCAGTAGTACTTAACTGCATCTGCAAAAAAGAGCCACTTCACTTAAGTCAAGTTCATTAACTAACTTGGTCAACAGTAGCCACTGACATGTTCAAGTGGAACAATCAGCATTACTTAGTGTTGGTTGACCTTTATTTGAACTGGTTTGAGATAAATTTGTTGCCTAACCTAACGTCCACTACTGTTATTACTAAGTTGAAACATAATTTCTCATTTAATGGTAGTCCACATAAGCTTATCTCTGACAATGGCACGCAATTTACCAGTCAATTGTTTCAGAAATTTGCAAAAGAATGGGACTTTGTACATGTTACTAGAAGTCCTGAATACCCACAGTCAAATGGACTAGCTGAATGTGCAGTACAGAGTGCAAAGCAATTACTAGAAAAGTTAAAGCCTGACAATACCGATGTCTTTTTGAATTTACTCAATCTCAAAAACATACCCCGTGACGATGTACTTGGCTGACCTGCTCAAAGACTTATCTAGGCAAACCAGAACAACCTTACCTATCACCAATTTATTGAGGCCTGAAGCTAAACAACAGAGCAATCAAAGCCGAACTACTCAGATAACTTTCTTTTCAGATGTCCAGTTATGGTAAAATGAGATTTCTTCATCAATTGAAGGAAGGAGATACAATCAAGATACAAACAGCAAAAGGTTTCGACCAGATTGGTCAAGTAACAGGTTTGTATACCAAGCCAAGATCCTATTTTGTGGAATCTGAGGGTATGAAGTACAGGAGAAATTGCAGACATCTTCTTCCTGTATTAGAACCAATATTGCAACATTGTTCCTATGATACAGACTCTAGATCTCAGAGCAATCCAGACAATGTTCTTGTTCCAGAACATGTCTTAACTTCCATTACCATTTCTGATGATGTTCCTGATGTCCCCAAGTTTGAACATTCAGCAAAGACAGTCCCGCTTGCTAGACCTAACTTTAAATTATGTCACACAATTTGACATAGATAAACTTAATACTAGAAGTTATTCTGTGCTATCTAGTTCTCACCATTTTCAAAAGAAAAGAGGAGTAGCTATACTATGGAATACTTCTTTACCTATTACTAGAGTTATTGATACATATAAAGGTGATAAAGGCATGTTTTGTGTAGTTATGTTGGAGTTTAATAGAAAAATGTATACTCTAATATCTATTGGATTATAGGAATTGGGATTAACACTGTTAAATGACATTTAAATCAGATAGTACAAGTATCTAAAGGAAACATTATTTTAGCAATGGATTTTAGTTGTATTTTAATAGACAGAGATACTAATGTTTCTAGTAAAAGGAGAATTTTACCTTCAGCCAAGAATTTGAAGGATTTTACTGATATATTTCATATTAGAAATATTAATGACTTTTCTGATCCAGATTCTCTCTTTTTCACAAATTTTTCACATAGACATAGCACATATTATAGAATTGATAGAATATATGTCTCAAATCAGTTGATTAACAGTTTGGGTAAGGTTAAAGTAATTTTGGGCCCCTTTTAGATCATAATGTTATTTCTTTTGAATTACTAATTAGTCTAAACTATTGTGTTCAGACTAAAAGAATTCCAGTCTATATAACCACACTAAAGATTTTAAGGATTTCATTACATCAGAAATTCACATTTTATTAAGTCCAACAGTACTTGTGATGCACCGGATATATATGTATGGGATGCATTAAAAGCCTATTTGTATGGGAGAATTACTAGTTGGTATGCCAATAAGAAAAAGCAATGGGATAGAGAAATAAATGAGCTTCAAGAGAAACTTTATAAATTAAAACTGCTCAGCCAAAAAGGTAAAAGTAATAAATTAGAAGAAATTAATGCTTTAAATAGCAAATATTTAGAAATTTTAAATCATACGACAATGATTAACCTAGGTTCGCATTATAAACTTTTCTATTAATCCCAAGTCATTAAGTAACTTGGCTGTCAAGACTAAGAGACTTAGTAAACTTAGTCATATTAAAGAGATTTACTTACCTAATAAAAAGAAAAATGTTACTGAAATAGGTGATATATTAACGAAATTTAGAGAACATTTTAATAAAATTAATCATAACCCAATTTTATTATATTCTAAAGAAGTAGTTAGATCCTTTATTAAAAAATACACCAAAATAAATTATCAGAATTAAAGGTTGATGCACTTGATAAACCAATCTCAATGTCTGAAATTCGGTTTCATATTAATACTGTAAAACAAAGTAAGGCTCCTGGTAATGATGGAATTATTCCTGAAATTTATAAAATAATGCACAAAGAAGCTTTGACTACTACAAAAAGTATTTTCCTTATGTCAAGATCTAATCACTGTTCCTCCTTCTGGGAAATATATTTTTATTTCTACAATATTAAAGACCGATAAGGATCCTACTAGATGTTCCTCATATAGGCCAGTTTCTCTTAAACGTAAATTACAAAAATGTTTATGCCTGTTTATGCTAATAAGCTGAAGACATTCCTTCCATTTTTGGTTGATGGAGACCAAACAGGTTTTATTTTAAATAAGAATATATATGACAATATTAAGAGAGTATTAACCATAATTGATCCTGCTTATAATTCAAATTTAACTCTAATTACCTTGGGTATAAATTATGCTTTTGACTCTGTTAATTGGGATTATCTTTTTTGTGCTTTAGAAGAACTACATTTTTCTAACAATCTTATACAAGTTATCACCCATCTCTATAGAGGATGTCAGGCTTATATCAAGATAGTTACTTACACTTCTCAAAACATTCAAATATGTAAAGGAACTAAGCAAGGCTGCCCTTTGTCTCCTTTGTTTTTTACTGTTATGGAGCATTTAGCTAATTTTATAAGGAGGAATTCAGATATAGATGGCTTCAAATTAAGTCTTGATATGACTTCTAAAATTCAACTGTTTGCAGATGACATCCTCCTTACTGTTAAATGAAATAATGCTTCTCTTTCTGGTATTTTTGAAACTATGGAAAACTTTCAAATGAAATCTGGTCTAGTTTTTAATGATAGTAAAACAAAAGGACTTCCTAATTATTCTAATGTTAATTAATTAATTAATTAATTAATTAATTAATTAATTAATTAATTTAACATTTGTTTACCAGGAAAGTCCGACTTGGAACAAAGCCAATTTTCAGTGGATGCCCGGGGAGAAACGCTCCAGATGCATGTATTTGTAACATGGGAGAAAAATGGGGCACCCAGAGGAAACCCACATGAATGCAGGGAGGATATGCAGATTCCGCACAGAAGGCACCCCAGCCAAGAATTGAACCAGAGAACCTCTTGCTGTAAGGTGACAATGGAACTGCTGCACCACTTAATAATTGGAATGAGAAGTTTACTAAATATTTAGTACAAACAGATAAGTTACCATACTTAGGAATAGTATTAGCTAATAACATTAAGGACATAATAAACTTTAATTATAACAATAGTTTGTCCTCTATAAAAAATCTTATAAATAAATGTAATAAGCTCTCCCTTACAATGGAAGAGATACTTTATGTAATTAAAATGATTAAATTGCCAAGGATGCTATACATAGTGTAGTCCATATCCCTATTGCCCCCTAAATCATATATAACATAATTCAATTTAGTGATTTCAAAGTTTTTGTGGTTTCCAGATAAACCCAGAGCAGCACTAGCACATCATATGAGAGACTGGTCTACTGGGGGAAATTGGTTTACCGGATCTGGAACTGTACTCAAGCTCTTCTGTGATAAAACTATTTGTTTATTAACTAATAAACATCATTCTGCTAAATAGAAAAAAGTTTAAAGAATCTCTTTGCTTTAATATTAATAACATATCTAATCATCTTCTTTTAGCTTTTCCCAGTTAGGGGTCGCCATAGCGGATCACCTGTCTGCTCATGATTGGCAGTGGAGTTTTACAGTGTTGAGTTGCCAGCCCGGCACCCAACCTTCCACAGAAGGCACACACACACACACACACACACACTCACACCTAGGGCCAATTTAGAGTGTCCAATCCACCTGCAGCATGTCTTTGGGATGTGGGAGGAAACTGGAGCACCCGGAGGAAACCCATGCGACCACAAGGAGGACATGCAGACTCTGCACAGAAGGCACCCCAGCCGAGAATCGAACCAGAGAACCTCTTGCTGTGAGGCGACAATGTTAACCACTGCACCACTGTGGCCGCCCATTAATAACACATCTAATAAATTGTTAATATTAAACAAATTGTTTATTTGGGTCCTAAAAGATTATTTTACAACAAATACTCTTCAAATTCATATTTCATACTACATGTCACTTTTACTAAAGACATTTGCTAAAGACATTTAGAAATTTTATTATAGAAAACCAGTCTATAAAGCCTGGATGTTTCTTCTTTTTCCTATTTTTTTCACATAAATAATATTTCTTCTTTAAATCTTGCTAAGATGATCACACTCAAGGAAAAAAATCTTATTTATTGGTTTCAGTTGTTCACCAAGAACAAATTGAATTCTGTAGATTATTTAATCATTAAATATGACTTAAGTAAGGATATGTGGTTGGAAATGCAATCCTGTAGACAGTTTGTGATTAATAAAATTGACCTAATGTCACCAAGTACAAGAATTTCTGTTTCTAAGTTATTAAATCTTCTGACTATATTTATACAGCAGAATTTACTTAAAAATAGTTAGAAATGAACCAAAAATGTATTTGGAGAATATTGGAACTACTTCTTTAAGTTGATAATAATCCACCTACTGATAATGATAAGAAAATAATATTGGAATCATCTAAGCTGACTACTTCTTCACTTAAATGGAGACTGTTCTCTTGGAAATTTATGTACAGGTCATTTTTTACACTTCACAAAATGGAATTAATTAGTAAGAAAAAAAGTTTTGTGTTGGAGATGTAAATTGAAGACTAAGGCAGATTGTTTTCTTATGTTTTTTGATTGTGTATTTCTTAAATCATATTGGGATAATATTAATAGTTTCCTTCAAGCTTTATTTTCAGATAAGTTTGTTTTATCCAAATCCTTGACTCTGTTTAATACTCTGGTTCCCGGTTGTGTAAAAAAAAAAAAAAAAATATATATATATATATATATATATCCTTTGTTGTGGTCCATTTTGGCAGCTGTCAGGAAGGTTATAAGTAGAAATTGGAAGACTGAGACTTCTCTCTCTTTTATGGAATTCAGGAATATTACAACTGAATTATGTCTCTTGGAACAGATGACCATTAAATCAAGATCCATCAGAAAAACTTCATCTTATAACCTAAGGTCTAAGTTAAAAGACTTATTAGACAAACAGTTACCAAACTTTCAAGAATAATTCAAATGTTTAAAAGGTTTTTGTAAATTTTATCTAGTGGACACGTTTGTAAATACTTTAGTTGTTGTGTTTCTTGTTTTTTGTATTGTCATTTAATTTCTGTATTACATTTTATGTTAATGATTATGCTCTTGTTAAAATTTTAATAAAAATGTTTAAAAAAAGAAGTTTGCTGGGACAAACTGTGTCAAAATCTTTAGACAATTGTATAAATAAGGAAGAGACTAGTTTGCCATTATTTCTAGCTTTATTGACAGTATCTATATAGTGCTAGTACTGTGGGGAGGGTGGAAGTCATGTTGTGTAGGGGACAGGAGTTCTTACAGGAGATAGTCTAGCAATTGTTTTTGAATACATTTTTCAAGTGTTTTGGCAAGGGGAGACAAGATTGCTGTAGGTCTAAAGTTATTCTATTGAATTTCCTCCTTTGTACAGAAGGATAATTTGTGACTTTTTCCAGAGAAACAGAACATGGGATTCCTCGACTGACCTATTTATAAGGATTGAGACAGGATAAGCAATGCTATTGGTTGCTATTTGTAGGTACTTGCTTGGAAGGTCATCAGCTAAAGAAGAGCATGGTTTATGTTTGTTTAATAGTAGTTTTGTATAGGATGTGGGCACAGGTTTGAAGGTGAAAGTGGATATGGTTGGGATTAGGTGTTGAGGAATCCTTGGTTAGAGATGCTATATATCTATAAAATAAGAACTGAACTGTTTTGCATTTTCAAGTGGTGAGATATTGGTAGTGGGGTTTGGGATGAATTTTTGGTCAGGATGTAAGATTTCTGTAATGGATGTCCAAATTTTTTGAGGGCTGTGTTTATTATTATTATTTTGGAAGTTATTATAGTATTTTGGTTTTTGTCTTCAATGATTTGCTTTTAGTTTGACTGCAAAGCATTCTACTGTTTTGGGATAGCCAAATTGCATTATTTGTTTTCAGTCTCTTTCTTCTAGGCAGTGCAGGGCTATTTAGGTTATTTATAAAAGTTGTATTTGAATTCAATTACAGCATCTTCTAAGGGAAGGATTTTTAGGAAGTTCCAGTTAGTAGATGATAGTGTAGTAATGAGCATTTGTGGGTTAAACTTGAAAAGGTTATTTGTTGTTTTATAACTATACTGTTTAACTGGATGTGTGAGATGTCTAGTCATATAGATTGAGAGATGATCACTGAGAGAGTCTGACATTGTACCTGTGGTGGAGTATTTGCTAGAGTATGATTCTAGGATCTAGTCTAATAGAGAATTTGATGTCTTGCTATAATGTGTGGGTTTTTTAATTAGTTGTGTGGAACGATATACGTTCATGCTAGATGTAGGGGAGTTAATAGTTTATGTCAAACAATTGACATTCACTTCACCTAGTAATTTTTTTTTTCTTGTGGAAATGTTATTGATATCCAATGTAGGATATCTTTCATTAGAGCTGTATTGTCACCAGGAGGGTTTATAAAGGACAGTAATGAATATTGGTTTATAATTGTTAATTTTGAGGAAAGCAATAAGCAGCTTTGCTGAGCTGAATTTTGGTGTTGGTTTGCTGTAAGGGGAAATGTGCTAGGTATTGAAGAATATTAAAGCAATACCTCCACCTTTCTTTTTTATATGGTCATTATGGATGATATAGCCCAGAGGTAGACCTTCATAGTAATTTATGCTGTGTTTAAGCCAAATTTCGGTTGTGTTGAGAGCATCAGGCTTATGCTGGGTAATTCAGGCATTTAGTTCAGCAGTTTTCTTATACTTCTAACATTTACTGCAGCAAAAATGAGATCACCAGGGTTGGGGACTGGCTTTTGTTGGGTTACATTAGTATATGGAACAGAATTATCTTTGTGTTCATTATGATAGGTAGGGCCAGGATTAGGGTGAATATCTCCTCCTAGAAGAATTTTGGTATATTGGGGAATGATGCATACTTGGTTTTTGGAGTGGATTCTTGTACGTAATTTTGTTTTTGTTTGAGTTGAAGTGCAATTAATTAGCCTACATTTGGAATAAAGGTGAGGGACAATATTAAATAGGTTTGGTGCAATGTGTGGAGAGTGAAAAGAAGTAGTACGGAAAGGTGGTTGGGACAGAGTTGGACAAATATTGCAATATATTATTGAGTTGCATGTACTGGTAACATATCTAAGTACAATTGTAAATTCTATTTTATAAGACCCATTGCTCCTGCTACTATTGGAACTGTCTGGGTATCCTTTCACATTGCCCTCATTTCTGCCTAAAAATTCTGGTATTTTATTACTTTGTGTCTCTCTGTACATAAGACACTGTAGTCACTTGGTGTAGCAGTTTCAGTGACCATTGCTACTTTTGTCTTCTTTTCATGGACTACTATATCTGGTTTTCTTGCACCTATTTTTTGAACTGTTGCTAATGGGTGATCTCATGTGATATAAGCTTCATTATTTTCTATAATGCTTTGTGGCTCATGTTTCCAATGTTTTTCAGCTACTTCAGTATTATAATGTTTGCACAATTCCCATTGCAGTAGTCTTGGCCACATTATTCTGCCTTTCAGTATACAGTACCAGCAGCAAGATGTGTAACTGTTTCCAGTTCTGTTTTACAAAACCTACATTTGTCCGTTTCTCCCTTGTATTCAATGGATGTTGTAAACCAGTGTGTGTGTAGTCCACCATCTTGGGCCACCAATATTAACCTTTTGTCTTTTGGTTTGAATTCACCTCTCCTTAACCATTTCTGTGTTCGATCCTGATCAACATGAGATTGTTGAAAGAGTTTTCTATACTTGCACCTATATTTATGCATTTTCCACATTTCTTACCTGCTCATCTGATTCTTCACTTTATATTCTTTCTTTTGTTTTTTTTTTTGGCACATTCAGTTGCTGCCTGATTTTTATCTGCTTTTGGTTTGATTTTCATTCCTGCATGACACTAATATGCTTCTGCTAAACTAAGCCAGGAAGTCATCTTAGATTTATTCTCCTCATGTTTTAAAACTTTCACTACATTTGGGTCTTATGATATCAACAGACATATATGCATTCCTAATAGTGCAGATCTGTACATGTAATCAATTTTGAGGAGGCCCATACCTCCGTCAGAATGGGGAATATATAGTCTTGGTATACACTGACTTTTATAAAACATTTGATAAGCATGTAGCATCTTTCTTGTTTTCCTGTCCAACTGATCCAACACCTTTTGGGGCCAGTCAGTCACTCCGGAACTGTAATTTATGACTGGAAGGGCAATTTGATTTATACCGTGGACTTTGTTCCTAGATGTCAGCACTGTTTTCAGTATTAATTTTAGTCTTCTAAAATATTCCTTACTAAGCCTTATTCTCATTTGTTCATATTTTATTGTTGATCCTTTATCATTTCCCAAATACTTATACACTCCCTCTTGCTCAAGTTCGTTTATATCACATTCCTATCCCAGGCTGATGTTTTCTTGCTGCTGCAGCTTTCTTGCTTATAGGTTGCTTTTGCACATTTATCAAGGCCAAGTGACATTCTTTTATCATATGGGAAAGTTTTGACCACTTGCAGTTCTGCTCAGTATAGGTAGTTCTATTTACAATGAGATCTGCACACAACTGTGTATTGCCTTTGAGGTTACAGAGATACCTAAAGAATACCTGTGGTTGTCCTTGGCCTGGGCAGCCAAATTTACTTCAAGTTTGGCTTTGGTAGACTTTATTTCCTCTGAGTTATTTGTTTAGTTTGATGAGAGTGCTTTTATCCTGCTCGGTACTGCACCTCCCAATTTTTGCCATGATTTTCTTCCTTCTGATATTGATTCCACCAGGATGGCTTGTTTTTGAGTTAGTTCTTTATTTCTTCCTGCTGCCTCTATACAGTTATTAGCATGCTTGTATAGGGTTGAAGAGTTCTGCACAGGGAGCAGTGTCCTCGGGGTTTATAGGGGCTAGAAATTTTGCCAGATTATCACTTAAGAATAAGAATTTAGCCTTAGAGTAGTTCCTGAATATTCCAGGGTTAGCTGGGGTTCCAGACTTTATTTTTACTTCAAAGGAGACTATTTTCTGGTCTTCCCTTACCAGAGAAGACATTACACTAGGAGATGTACAGTACTCTCTCGTATTAGTGAGGAGCAGATCCAGTAAGGATGCCCCCCTTGTTGGTGTATTGACATTCTGGTCCAGGGAGTTTGTGTTTCCAAAATCCAGGAATCTTTGTGCCTGTCCATTTGGTGTCATATATGATTCTCAGTTAGTAATGCAGTAATTAAACTCAATATGGTATTGGGTTGGATGGTGAGTGTTTCCAATACGTTTAAGTACATGGTATGGGTTTCCTGGGTCATAGAGCGGGACCTGTAGCTTGCAAGGAAGTGGTACTGGATTTTGCCTATGGTGATTTGAACATGGAGAAGCTCAAGTGGATTGTCCTGTATGACCATCCTTGACATATATTTTTTGATGTAAATGGAGACACCTCCACCTGTAGTCCCTGTATGTGTAGTAGCTAGTCTTAAAAGTGTGGAAGGCATTGTAACATTGCACTGTTGGTGTGCTCTCCGTGGCTTTAAAACATCTCTCAGTGACCCACACAGACAGAATTCTGTAGGGTGAACAGAGCTTCTATGGAGTGGAGTTTTGTGTTTAAACTCATGGCATTGAGCAGTAACACCTTTACATTTTCTTGGTTTTGATATGATGCATCTGGGTCTTTTTGTAGTGGTTGTTTGTTCTAAGCACATTTTCCAGGCCATCTTTGATTGCAAAGGGCCCTTCTGCACTCTAGTGAGAGAAGTATGCTGATTGGAACTTATCTTGTGAATGGTGGTTGGCCTAGGGCTTGGTGTAACCACCCTCATTGGCCCTTTTGAACTTTTTAATTTTGTAGCTTCTGGTATTTAAGCCCTGGGTTTGAGCAGGTTTCTGCTTGATTGTACCGAGGTGAACTGAGGTAGGCTACTAACCACAACTCTGAACTGAGATGACTAGAGGCTTCTGAGGTTCCCAAAAACCATAAGTTGTCTTTTTTTTTTTTTTTTTTTTTTTGCTTGAATATACTATTTACTGCACTATTTATCGTTGTCAGCTACTTTAATACTGTATTTCTATACTGTGTATTAAACTGCTATTATCTGCTTTACTGTGCCTGTTAAATGGTATTTTATTGCTGTTTCCACTATTTGCAAAGCTCTTTTTGCTGTTTTCACTGTTTGTTATGTAATTGCCTTTACATTTCACTGTTTGCAGTGCAATCTGTTCTGCTTGCTCTGTTTTCCTGCCAAGCAGTATTTAAATAAATGATTTGTTTGCTGTTTAAAACATTCTTTAGAGTCGCCTTGCTGTTTTTTGGCTGTTTAAATTTTTTTTTAGTGTCTCACTGCTATTTGTCTGCTGTGTTAAACATTCCTTTAGTGTTCCCCAACTAAATTAATGTAGCTAGGAGCTGTAGCATAGTCAAGATACAGGTTTGCTGTATGTAGGTCTGTTTTTAGTGGCTGCTTGTTCTGAGTAAATTTTCCAGACTATCTTTGATTGGAATGGGCTTTTCTGTACTCTAGTGAGAGAACTGTGCTGATTGGAACCTGTCTGGTGAAGGGTGGTTGGTCTAGGTCTTGGAGTATGCACCCTCACTGGTCCTTTTGAACTTTTTAAGTTTTTTTTTTTTTAAGTTATTAGCTTCCAGTATTTAAGCCCAGTGTTTGAACTTGTTTCTGCTTGTTTGCACGTTGCTCAGCACCACATGATTGTGTGCCATAGCCAGACAGATAACTTCAATAATTTTTCCCTTAGTTGCAGCTGCAGTACATTAGTGTAGTCCTCATCCTTAGTACTTTTCTTGTCTAAGAAATACTGATAGTGAGCTGTGTCCTGTTAAACCACCAGCAAAACCTCCCCAGCAGCAATATCCATCTACTGAGCACCTCCTTGATCAGTCCTAAAAAGCCCCCCCCTTTGTGATAACAGTTCTTCTACCTAGTATTATGGACAGTTGGACTACCCTTGTTTCTCCTCCCAGCCTTGTTGACTTGCGTCTCCTGAGGCAGTGTAGTAATTGCTTTATGTACACTCACAATCCTCTACTAATACCGCAGAGTGCAAGAGATGTATCCACATCAAAAATCTTGAATCCCTGCTTTCTCGCACTTGAAACAGTAACACTGTAGAGGTTGCCAACCCACTCACCACTACTCAATGCACATAGTACCACTACTTTTACACATAGTATGCATCAAACACATAAATCAAGATATGCGGAGGTTCTGTCAAAAACTTACCAAAACACCAGAGACTGCCAAAACACAAGACTGCTACAACTAACACATTTCCCACAATACCCATTACACATAGCAACACCGATGTCTCACCTACCAAGACCATAAGGCGTAACCCTCAAAAGGTAAATTTTCTTGTCGTTGGAGACTCTATAGTGAGACACATGAATGTGCCACTCACCAGTTTGGGCAAGGAGAAAGTCACAGTCACCTGCTTGTTTGGTGCCAGGACTCATCAGATCATGCATACACTCAGGTCTCTCAGCAGCAAGTATCATTATGACTCTTTCATAGCCCATGTAGGAGTGAACGACCTGTGACATACCTCACTGGACTATATGAAGAGAGACATGATCGAGCTCTCTGAATATGTGTCCCAGGCAGGTCCCTAGCCTTGAGCAGCATACTACCCTCACCTAGAATGATGCTATAGTATAAACAAAAAAAAATGATTGATTTTAATAACTGGCTTAGTTTTTGGTGTCATTCAAAGGGGATCCATTAGTTTTGGTGTCATTCGAAGGGTATCCAGTTTCGTTCAGCCTGGGAAGTCACGATCGACAAACCTCAATACTTTGCAAGAGACGGTTTGCACCTGGCACCACTAGGCTTTCAGCTGCTGGCAAAGGCTCTTGTCTCCCCCATAGTGCCTTTTTTTAGGCAAGGTCTCGAAAGCAAACTTACTGATGTGAAATTTGCCAACCATAACAAAATAAGAGTTATGCTGCTAAACACTAGGAGTTTAAACCAAAAACTGCACACCGTGAAAGCACTTCTGTCACTGGAAGATGTAGATATCTGTGCAGTCACATAAACCTGGTTCAATGCCTCAGAGAGTACCCCAGCCTTGTAAGGCTATAGTGCCTTCCACACCTTCAGACCACAAAACAAACATGTAAGAACCAAAGTAGGTGGTGTTTCCATCTATATTAGAGATAAATGCACCTCCCGTCTAGTTAGACTGGACAACTCCATGGAGTTACTCCAAGTTCAGGTTACTGTGGGTAAGACCGTATTCAAGTCATAGCCCGTTATAGATCCCCTTCATGGGCCATGATGCGCATGAAGCCTACTTGACCAAACTGCAGTCAATCCAAATATTGCTGAGCACTCTGGTTGTGGGGGGTTTCAGTTATCTCACCATCAACTGGGAAACCTACTCTAGCCCAAACTCATATCACAGAAGTTCCTTGACTTTTATTAACTCAAATGCCCTGGAACAAATTGATCAAACCCCGACAGGGAACAAACATGCTAGATCTGTTCCTCACTAACATGTCAAACAAATGTACTACCACAGCTGTTGGACCCTCATTAGTTAAATATGACCACAAATGAGTCGGCTTCAAGCTGGCACTATCACCAGAACTCACAAGGAGTGAAATCAGACTAAATAACTTCACCAAGGCAAACTATACCTTCCTAGGGGTAGGTATAAATGCATTCCAAGCCCCACCCCCAGCTGGAAATGGTAACTGAACAGAAGCTTACACTAAAGCCGTGTACAGTCACTTGCATAAGTGCATAGATTTAGCTGTTCCAGAGAGAATCAAAGCCAGAGCCCCAAGTAAAAAAGCCACCCTGTTGGACATCCAGCATTAACATACTTTACAACAAATGCAAACATTTGTTGTCCAAGAAAACCAAGCTAGGCCCCAACAATGGGAAAAGCACCCTCCTCAGCCTTAACAGACAAAAAAGACAACATGTCAACTCCTCTAAGGGCATCTTTGAGAATAACCTAGCTAGGACAACCAAGTATAACCATAAGGCCTTTTACAGATACATAGGTTCATAGGTAGGTACTAGGCTATTGGCTTTAGGGCCTATATAAGCCTAGCCAAAAAGGCACCCTGGCTTTCGCCACCTAAGAAAATGATTTTCCTGTGGCCCTGTCGAGCAGAGCCACAGAGGTGTTCCCCGGGGTGAATTTCCTATTTCCCATCCAGTTATCAAGATTTTTCATTGGAGAGTGCTAATGAGGAGCTTTGTTTGATATAGATAGGTAATTTGTTCCAAAGTATGGGAAGTCTCTGGGACATACAAAGCCTAAAAGGTAGGACCTAAGTATGTGCTGAACTTGTGACTAATGGTATCACACACACTGACCCTGCAGAGACAGCAAACTGCTAGTGGACAGATTTGGTGAAAACTTCACTTCCTTATCCCCTCTAATCTTATCACAAATCTTCCCCACAACTTTCCCCCCACCCTACATATCTGAAGAGCAGGTCATTAAAGTCTTGTCCAAGGCAAAAAAATATAGCCTCAGTGGGACCAGACGGCATCCTAGGTTGTATTTTAAACAAGCTAAAACATGAACTAGTAATACCATTAAGTTCCCTATTCAATCATAGCCTAACCACAGGCTTTGTTCCTGTGGAATATTCCCCTCCAGTCTCATTTGTAAGGCCATGGAATGTATCATAATGGACTTCATTAATTAAGCAATAGGCGACCTCTAAACCCTGGATCCAACCCAATTCAGGTTCGTCAAGGGCAGATCCTGTCTGTTAAACTTGGTGGATTTCTTTAAAAATGTGACCAGGGCCATTCTCGAAGGCAAATCTCTGCACACACCATACGTCAATGTGGCAAAGGCTTGTGACACAATCCCACACTCAGGCATTACTGATAAAAAACTTAGCAAACTGAATGTAAGTCCCTTTGTTGTAAGATGGGTTGCAAATTGGCTAACAAACCAGACACATACTGTCAAAGTGGGTGATTCTATATCAACCAGAGGACCTGTCACCAGTGGGTTGCCACATGGGTCAGCGTATGTCCCCCTACTGTTTGGAATATAATTCTCAGAAGTTCAGGCCAAAACTTAGGGGTTGTGGCTGACTACATTTGCGGACGACTGTAAACTAAGTGCAGTTACTGAATCCCCAAATGATGTCAGCATACTTCAGGAGGGTCTTACACAGACCAACAACTGGTGTCTTAGTCATGGTCTCAAACTGAATGCAAAGAAATGCATCATTGTTCCATTTGACAAAAACAATGTCCTTTCACACTATCAAATCAACAACAATACCCTAAGTACCTATGAAGTGGTAAGGGATCTGGGATCACAAGTTGACTGTGACCTTAACTTTGACCACCATATGTCTACTGTAATAAGGAAGGCTTTCTACATAGCACACTTGATCAGTAAAGGTATCACCTCTAGAGCAGAGGAGGTTATAACCCCTCTATTCTCGTCACTAATCAGGGTCATAATTGAGTATAACACCCCTTTTGGCATGTACCATGCAAAACCTCTTCAGCAATTGGAGAGTCCTCAGAGGTTTCTAATGAAGAAGATCAAGGGACTCCAGCACATGCCTTACACAGACTGACTGGTGTCCCTGTCACTATACTCTGTATCATATAGACATCTTAGAGGAGACTTATGCCTGGCTTACGGAGCAATCTCAGACCCAAACCTGATGTATTTGCTACACATCCATAAATCAAACGGGACTAAAATTACCCATTCCAGGGAACCTAAATATGTCCTGCGACTTGAATAGGACATGCTGGAGGGACAGATTTGTCTTCCAGCAACTGCCACATCTTTGAAATAGGCTACAAGTTCATGTGAAGCAGAACACCTCTATGACACTGTTCAAAAGGAACCATGACGAGTGGATTGGGCACTGTAAATTCTTACCAGGGATAATGTCCACAACCCTCTTGGACATGGGCAGTCATTACTAAATGCAGTCCTGGGTATTGACTATAGTTTCTGTGGTATTACATTGGGGTGAACCGGCTAGGCTTAAAATGATCTCCGGGTCGATAGCCTAGTAAACTCTTATGATCCTATGATCCTGTGTTGGAAGTACTTTGCATTGCCTAAAAAAGGCACTAATGGGGGAGGACAGTGTTTTAGCCAATATTCAAAAGTCCCAAGAAGAGAAGCAGGCAAAGCAGTATGATCTGTTCACCATCTTCTTACATGGTGACAAATATTGCACCTTCTTAGAATGACACCAGAAACTAAGCCAGTTAATGAAGTCAGTATTCTTTTGTTCTTACTTTGCTACTCTGTGCTAGACCATACCAGCCTGGGACACATATTCTGAGAACTCCATGATGTCTCTCTTCATATAGTCTACAGAGGCACATCTCAGGTCATTTACACCCACATGGATTATGACTGAGTCATATTGGTACATGTGGTTCAGTGACCTGAGTGCGTGGGTAATGTGGTGGATACTGGCCCCTGATAAGCAAGTGACCGTGACTTTTTCCTTACTCAGCCTGGTGCGAGGGACATCAGGGTGTTTCCCAATGGAGTCGTCATTGACTAGACTATTAGATTCTGTGGTAGCTTGTCTTTTGGACGTAGAAGTAGACGCTCCATGAAATGTGGCTGTACGTGTTGATGTGGGTGTTGTTTTTAAAGAGTGCATTCGGGGTTGCTGAGGGTGTTTGTTATGTGTAGTTTGTTTAGGAGGTCTTTGGGGTTTAGGAAGGTTACATTTAAGTGCCTCAGCATATGTGGGTCTATGCATTTGCTTTGAATTGTGTGAGATTGGTGTAGCATGTGTACTACTGACAACCTATTGACATTAGGAGTGCCTTTATGTGAGAGCTTTGCCTCCAGTGACATTCTGTAAATACACCTCTCACATACTATATCCGTTTCATTGAGAATTAGTTGGTTGCCAGTAAATGTGAGGCAATTTCTACATTGCCTCAGGATGACCATATCCACCAAGCTGATAACGGAGATAGTGGGAAAGTTCATAACCCATGGCAACAGATCCTTTTTTATTGATTAGACAGTTGGAGTGAGAATGTGAAGTAATGTCAGGAGGATTCGGTTTACAACTCTGGGGGCAGTGCTTGTCACTGCAAGCTGGTTGTCCTAAGTGCAATTAGGTATTGGTGAAATTTCAATGGTGATTTTACAGGAAAAATGTCAACTCAAGGCATCTGTGGCTATAGAGGGCACTGTTAAACACATAAGGGGAAAGTAATAAGTAGAGCCTGATGATTTATGAATGAAGTATTTAGGCAGGTGTTCTGAAGTTAGAAGCAAAGCAAGCAGTACTTACTGAAAAGAAAGAATTAGTTTGTCAGGACTTATGAAAACGGGAGTCAACTGAATAGCTGCTGCCTATTACTAGTACTGGTCTCACCACAGCTTCACTCTGCTGGGATACAATGCTCCTTTGCTTCTTATCTCACCAGAAGCAAAATAGTAACACCAATCACAAGATGAGAAGCAGGCCACAGCCTGTTTGGTGATCCACAGTCTTGTCCTAGATGATGTAAGGGTCTGTAGGCTTGTTGTAGCCTTTTCCTGCTAGATGCCTTGAATAGCAACCAGATCAGTTAGAAAGGTCAAGCACAGACACTCATTTCCCAACCAGAAAGAGTCAGGAATTTATGCACTCTGCTCCTTCTCACCAGGAGCAAAATATATGCACAGATTCCAAAGTGGCACCTATGGAGCAGTTATTAGGCTTTCCAGTGATCAGCAGCCCCCAGGCAATAATGTTCTTATGCTCCGTCTCTCATAGGAACACAACAGAAGTGCTAATTCCAGGATGATTACTGAGAGGCAGAATGTGGGCTGTCCAGTAACTGGTGGCCCTGGAGTAGATGTTGTAGAAGTTAAAGATAAGATGGAAAATGGGTTAATACCCTAAGAGCTGCAGTGTGCACTAAGCAGTTAGCTATGAAAGAGGGGTAACTTAAGCTTTAGCTATGTAAGTAGAGAACCACTAGTTTTAAAAAGATCAAGATAAATTGGAAGGGGTGAGCACTTTGTATTCTGGTTCTATGGAATATAGTGGGATGGCAAATAAATTTAAATAGTTGAAGGGGAATGATTTCACAAAATGATAATTTTGTTCTTACAACAGCCAATGAAAGAGGAGAGGGAATGAGCTGTATGGTCAAATTAGCTTAAGGGGCAGACAGCTAGAAAGACAGCTGAGTTTAAAAAAGTGGGGAAAAACTTAATTTCTGTGTGACTCACAAGATACACAGCTGAGGTTGCTTTCATAGTTTAAATATGCAATTAAAAGCAAAAAACAAGTAAAACACAGTGTAAAGAAAATGAATCACAATATACAATATTAAAAGTCAATAAAGCAACTCAAAATACAAGAGAGAAAAAATAACTTTTTCCATTTTTTTTAATACCCAGATAAATCCACAAATGGTTTTGCATCATCTGTTATTAACTACATTAACAAAAATACATTAAAATCATGAAGCATGCTTGTACTAATTGTATAAATGTATTAACCCACTTCATTATGTTGTTTTTATTTTTTGTTTAATAACAGTACACCTATGTACGGAAGGATACTTGTCTCTGAAACTTATGCACTACCACAGACTTTTATAGTTAAGAAAAATCCGTGAGGACAGTTATTCCAAGTTTCCTCTAATATTCATCACAACATAGTGTCAAGCACATAGACTGACAAAATGCTAACGTCATCTAGAAAATAATTTCCATTGTCTTTTTTTCAGTGATGATCCACTTGTTTTGTCTCTAACTAAATCAAAAGAATTTGATGAACTGTTCCACTGGAATAGTATGAAACCACTATCTGATGAGTATGATAGAACAGCATGTGATAATGGTAAGAACTTTTACAATTATAGTTTTCCTGAAGATGTAAATAAGTACAATATAGCATAAATTTCTGGTTCCAGCTATTCCCACATTATTAGAATTTAGTGCTTCATTAGGGAGATACGCCTGACAGAAAGATCAGCTGAAAAGGATAAGACTGAAACACTGACAGAGTTTGTTCAACTGAATATCACCTTTACTGTATTGCACTTTTATTCTGATGTAGGCCCACTTTCCAAAATGTTGGGTAGTACAGCAGAGCTTATCTACTGATAATGAATCACTGCCTCAAACTTCTGATAGCGCTATAACCCTCAGTAGGAGGAGGAGTTAGTCTAAAGGGAGCCGCAAATGCTGATGTCAGTAGCAGAGGTGTGTGCCAGCTTCTTACCGGAGGAAATAGACACTTCCCCAGAGTGTTATGACATGGTGGTGCTTTTACATAATGAGAACCTGTACCAAGTATGGCACCCCCGGATTCCTGACAGGATACCATAGGAAAAAATGTCTTGTATTATCCTGAGAAAAATATTGCATGGAGCATTCTGTTGCCATTTAAACATTACTAACTGTAGCACAGCTACTATCAGTTAAATATAAAACCTGGTATTAAAAGCATAACCATTTTTGGGTAATTATACTGGGTAATTCAAAATAACAGCCCATAGCATGATGAAAAAGTAAGTAGATAGATTGTGAAGGACACACACACACACACACACACACACACACACACACACACACACACACACACACACACACACACACACACACACACACACAAAATGAAAATGAGGGTGAGTAGTTGAATGGTATATAAAGATATAGCCAATGCTATCCATAAAAGTAGAGCTTAGCTTTGACTCTACTATTCAGTGACCTGGCTTATAGTATAGTGGTGAAAAAGTAAAGTTCATAGGTTCATAGATTCATGGGTGTTTACTAGGCTAACAACCACAAGGGCCTTTTTAAGTCTAGCCATGCATCCCAAATCTGTGACAAGTTCTGATACCCTTGATAAGTGTAAGCAGGGGCTTGGGAGATGAAACATTTACAAGTTGCGGCGTTGGGAGATACCAAATAATACAGATACCACCCAGAATGATACCACAGTACAGGGACAAAATGATTGACTTCAACAATTGGCTAAGCTTCTGGTGTCATTCTAATGGCATCCAGTATCTGTCTGCTTGGGGTGACATGGTCGATAGACCACGGTGCTTTGCCAGAGATGGCCTGCACCTGTCGCCCCTGGGATTCCAGATACTGGCTAAGGCTCTTGCCAACCCTATAGTGCCTTTTTTAGGCAAGGTTCAAATGGCAAATTCACCACTGTAACAGGTACAGGCAAGCAAAAACCGAGGGTAATGCTACTGAAGTCTAAACCTCACTTGAGGCACTCCTTAAAATAGAGAACATCGATATCTGTGCAGTGAATGAGACCTGGTTCAAGGCTCCATATAGCACCCCTGCATTACCAGGCTATAATTCATACCACACCTTTTGGCCATCTAACCTGGACCGGAACACTAAAGGTGGAAGTGTGTCCATATACATTAAGGATATCCACACCTCCAGGCTAGTTGCTCAGCATAATGCATCAGAGGTTATCCAAGTGCAACTAACTCTGGGCAAAACTGCAATCCAAATTGTAGCTTGCTACAGATCTCCCATTATGCCCCAGGATTCCTACTTCTCTTTTCTTGATATACTGGAAAATAATAGGGTTCAACCAAACACTCTAATAATGAGTGATTTCAACTACCCCACCATTAACTGGGAAAACTACCCATGCACCAACTCCTTTGCTCAACTCTTTCTGGAATTCATAAATTCCAATACCCTGGATGAACTTATCCACACCCCCACCAGGTGCAACAATATCCTAGACCTAATCATTACCAACATGAGTGACTGGTGTTCCACACCTGAAGTCAACTCCTTGTTGGTCAGATCCAACCATCAGCTAATCACCCAAGATATCCACAACCTGCCCCCACCCCTCCATTAAGGAAACCACCTTAAAAAATTTCTGCAAAGCCAACTTCATGCTTCTTAAGGCAGAAGTGGCAAACTTTATGACAATCATGCAGATGGACAATACAGTTATGACTGCTGAATCCTACACACTTACACGAGTGCATGGATCTTGCTATCCCTAACAGAATGATGCTATCTTCCAAAAAAAAGGAAGCCAATCTGGCAGTCCCCTGCCATAAACAAACTCTACAACAGAAGGAAGAAACTGCTGCAAAAGAGAGTAAAATCCCATGAGTAGAGGAGCTCCCTGGTCAGCCTCAGTAAGAAGCTGAGATCCCTCATTAAATCATCCAAAGCTAGTTACAAAAACAAAATCACCACTGATTCTAAGGACAACCACAAAGCATTCTATAGCTATGTCAAGAATCTCAGTGGCAACACCCAGATCTGCACTGAGTTACAGCAGAATGACATGAAAATTACAGAACCAACTGATATTGCCAACATCCTGGCAGTTAGGTTCAGTGCTAACTTTACTCCCCTCCACCCCCTAAAGGGCCCATATCTATATCGGAAGAATGCAGAGTCCTTGTAATCACAACTACACAGGTAACAACTGCACTCTCTAAAGCCAAGAACACAGCATCCATGGGACTGGACAACATCCCAGGCTACGTTTTACATGAACTTCAGAATGAACTGGATCCCCACCTAAGTACCATATTCAGTCATAGCCTCACATCAGGCTTTGTGCACACTGAATGGCGCACAGTGACAGTTATTCCACTCCACAAAGGTGGAGCCACCACAGACCCCAGGAACTACTGTCCCATTAATCTGCAAGGCCATGGAATGTATCATCATGGAACTTATAAACAAAGACATTGGTAACCTCCAAACTCTGGACTCTACTCAGTTCAGGTTTGTGAAAGGCAGATCATGTCTCCTGAACCTGATTGACTTCTTTGAAGCAGTCACCAAAGCCGTAGATGAGGGTAAGGTGGTTCACACAGCCTATCTTGACCTCGCCAAGGCTTTTGACACCATCCCCCATTCTGGAATTATGGATAAACTCACTAAACTAGTTATAAATCACTATGTCACAAGATGGGTTGCCAACTGGCTCACTGACAGAACCCACACTGTAAAAGTTGCAGACTCCAAATCCGACTTCAAACCAGTGACAAGTGGAGTACAACAGGGTTCAGTCCTGGGATCTCTCCTGTTTGGTATCTACTTGACTGAAGTACAGGCTAACACAGAAGGTCTCTGGCTAACAAAGTTTGCAGATAACTGCAAACTAGGAGCCATAGTCAAGTCCCCAAATGATGTGGACATCCTACAGAAGGGCATCACTGAGACAGATGCCTGATGTCAGAGCCATGCCCTCAAACTCAATGCCAAAAAGTGCATTGTCATCCCTTTATGTAAAAACTCTGTACCCATGAACTCCCACATAAGCGGCAGTCTACGTAACACTAAATGTGTGATAAGAGACCTTGGGGCCCAGGTGGACAGTAGTCTCTCCTTTGATAATCACATCGCCACCGTGGTCAGGAAATCCTTCTATGTGGCACACCTCATCATGAATGGGTTCTCATCCAGGAAAAAAGAAGTCATTGTTCCCCTCTACTCATCACTAATTAGACCCATTATAGAGTTCAATGACCCTTTTGGAATGTACCTCACAAGACATCTACAACAACTGGAAAGGCCACAGAAATACCTCACAAAGAGGATTACCAGCCTCAAATAGATCCCCTATGCTGACCGTCTCAAAAAATTCCAGCTTTACTCCATAGCATATCGGCTACTCCGAGGTGATCTCTCCCTAATATACAAAGCTATGTCAAACCCAAAGCTGTTGGACATGTTCCACTTAAAGAAATCCCAATCCCTCTGAGCTACATGCTCTAGGGACCTAAACCTTATCACCACAATAAACAGAACTTGCTGGAGGGATAGATTCCTGTCCCATAGACTTCCCATACTCTGGAACAAGCTACCCATGTATATCAAACATAGCTCCTCATTAGCACTCTTCAAGAAGAATCTTGATGAGTGGATAGGAAATGGGAAATTCACCCTGGGGACCACTTCTGTGGCTCTGCTTGACAGGGGCACAGGAAAATAACTATTGGGTGGTGAAAGCCAGGGAACCTTGTTGGCTAGACTTACTCAGGCCCTTGGGCTGGTAGCCTAGTACCCACTTACGAACCTATAAACTTATGAGATGAACTGTTTATAGGTTGCCTGTGTCCATTAAAGACATAGGTACCAAACCAAGGATGAATTTCCTGTTCCCCATCCAGTTGTCCAGGTTGTACTTGAATTGGGTTAGGAAGAAACTCTGCTTCACATGGATAGGGAGCCTATTATACAAATTGTGCAGGCTGGACTGTCTTCTATTGGGCATAATTCTGATTGTGAAAAAGAAATGGGGAATAAAGTCTCACAATCAGGGACAGATTTTAAATGTTGCTCTTATAAACTTAGAAAGTTTCTAGAATAACAGGTTTTGCATTATTGCAAGCATTTTTTCTAAAGGATATAAAGTCTGAACTTCAGATATTTTTCATTAATTAGTGACTTCAGTTCTCTGTTATTTACAGAAAGCCAAATCAAATTTTTTCAAGAACAGACAGAAATATGAGGTAAAAATCTAGATGTTCGGCAACATTCTTAACAACTGAGAGATATATTAGACAGGTTAATTAGTGTGGTTATTATTCGATACAGGTAGCAACCGTCTAAAGGGAAAAACAATTACATCTTGCAAAGTTAAATGGACATGATTTGAATTTCTTTTGAATTTCTTGGTTTACTAAAAGTGTTTTCCGATCACCTTGAAGGCTATTCCATATAACAAGCCTCACGATAAAGAATGAAGGATCTACTGTGTTTAGGCTTTAGTTTGGTACAGTTTAGCAGTTTACAAGGATTGAATAGGTGTTAGGTTTCAGGTTTCTAGTGTGGTATTCAGGGTATGGAAATTATCATTTATACCATTACATGCCTAGCCACTAATCATATTAGAAATTTCCCTCCATCCTCAAGGAAGGCAGCACAAGATAGAGCTGGGGAGAATTAGAGGCAGCCCATCGATTTCTTTAGGTTTGTCTCAAAAGTGGCAAGGGTACAACTGTGCTTGACATGTAGTGGAAGTTTGTTTCAGAGGTAGCGGATACATTGTGATATGAATCTGTCATAGCAGTATATCTGATGTATCTGTGTATGAGGGTTTAGTTCCATTAAATGGGTGTTTGAAGAACCATTTGTTCTGCAAATGAGTAGGAGGTTAAAGGGAATCAGATCCTTCATGACAAAGCAGTCTGTAAGAAACTGAATATATATATATATATATATATATATATATATATATATATATATACATATATGTGTGTGTGTGTATAGATAGATATAAATATATATATATATATATATATATATATATATATATATATATATATATATATATATGGATATATATATATATATATATATAGATATATATAAAATTAACCGCACTCAAAAAAATGAATGATGAATTTTAACTAAGAAATGAACTTTGTGACAATAACAGCATTCAAAAAATAGTAAATCACACCAACAACTCTTGTAGTACTTTAGCGCTTTCATCTTATTTATTATCAAGACTTCTTCAGAAAGACATGTTTCATAACGTTATGAAACATGTCTTTCTGAAGTCTTGATAATAAATAAGACGAAAGCGCTAAAGTACTACAAGAGTTGTTGGTGTGATTTACTATTTTTTGAATGCTGTTATTGTCACAAAGTTAATTTCTTAGTATATATATATATATATATATATATAGATATATATCTATAGGGAGAGAGAGAGAGAGATGGCCGCCAGTCTGTCTTGATAACTTCTTTTTTTTGAGGCCTGTGATCTTTTTTAGTTATAATTCTCTGAGATTTCTCAGGTTGAGTGATATGTTTAAATAAATACATGACAAAGGAGTAGCATATTCAGTAATGAGTCTTTTGTGATATAAGTAAAAGGGAATTTAAACTGTTTTTGGCTCTAGAGGAGAGGCTTTCTAAACTGTTGTGGAGGGGTTTATATGACTTTATTGAACTACCATATCATCGAACCCTGGAACACTAAGACGAAACTAAAAAAACGCAAAACTTAAGTATCACAATCTACATCATCAAATGGATGACAGGCAGAGGCAGGACAACACCTCTAACACCTTAGTAACACACAGTCACCAAATATCCCTGAAAACAATGCGTATGGATTTAGCCAGTATTAGATGTCAGCATGGAGAACGGTACATTGCATTAGTACTTGCATTTCTATACTGCTAAGGTGTTAGCAGTATTGTCCTGCCTCTGCCTGTCTTTCATTCGATGATGTAGATTGTGATACTTAGGTTATATATTGCTTTTATGTTTTGGTGATCTCATCTCAACATTCCAGGGTTCAACAATTTGGTAATTCATTATCTAATTAGAAGGGTGTGTCACATATATGCTATGGGAAAATGTTTTGTTTATCAAAATAAACTGTACTACATTTTTTCACATTTAATTTGAGACCATTGCCCTTGAACCAAATGTTAACACAGTCAAACCCATTTTGGCGTAATGGTGGTGAATCAGTGGAAGGCTGAATAACAACAATCAATTTACAGGCAAACTTAGGAAAACATAGCCAGGACTGTTTCCTGAAGGTTTGAAAACTAGATGCCAAGTGGCAGAGGACATCACCCTGAGCTGTGTAGTACACCAGTGGAAACCTTTGATTTTAGAAGTGACACCTGTGACCCTAACCACTTGGGTCTAACAGATGACCAGTTAGCTATCCACCATACAACTTAAAGATTTATATTCAGAATTACAAGCCTGTCATCAATACATACAGTGGCAAAAAGTAGCCTACTTTCTTATAACTAAAAATAATTAGGGGGTGCTTAACTCTGTGCTCTGTTATGATTTGTTTGTGTTTTTCTGGAATTATACTTTGGTGATCGTAGACTAGAACGGAGATGTAATCATTGTATTTTTTGTGAAAGTTTGAACTTTTTGCATATTCCTTTGAAGTAACGTATGTGGTTAGCACCATAGATCCCATCAGTGGTTTGAATGTATTGTTTAGAAACATCTTTATTAAATAGCAACTAAAACAGTGGCATGGATACACATTAGTTACTATACAAACACTAACATTTATGTCATGCACATACATGCTTCCTTTTTAACAATTATTCACTCTGACATAACATAAATTGTTCAGTTCCTTCCTTTAAACTCCATTCCTCCACCTTAACATTATTCTGAATGTAATATTCCCATAGATTCCATTTAATTTTATGTGATTTCTGCTTTCTTTTTTTAAGGATCCTTCTTCCATTTCCTTTATCTCCTTTACAGTATCAGTTCTTCGGTTACATTTGTTTAAATTTTGATTTTCTAGTTATTGCTTTTTTGGCAGCCAGTAGCATTAAACTTAGTAAGACTTTTACTTTGCCTAGGCAATTCAGAATCTGTGTCTCTGCTCAAAAAAAACATTTCTTTAGTACAACAATTTGCTCCCCCAGCATTTTTGACAAAAGACTTTGTAGGGAATTTTTAAAATCTGCCAACCCATTATATTGCTAGAACACATGCTCTCAATTACTTCAGTCTTTCTCATTAGATGGCCAGCATTTGCTATCTACCTGAGGAGAAAATTCTCTGAAGTCTGCTTGGGAAATAAAACTATCTAAGCAAACATCACTAAGCAAAAATCTTAAACATTCTGGTCTTTGTTGCATACTTGAGAGCCATACATATAATGTTCCATTGTTCCTTGGTAAATTGCCTTTCCAGTCTCTTTTCCGAGTTTTTTTCTAACCTCCTCTAACTGATTCTTATAGCCATCATACGTTTTGTATGCCCTGCTAATTATCCTTTTTAACAGCTGCTTCTGTTCTAGACTCAACTAAAAGCTCCACCATAGATAGTCTTCCCTTTAGCACTCCCCCATCCCTTGCTGTTTACCTGTTTTCTAAGTCCCTGTCATGGAAGCCAGTCTATAACCTTCAGTCCAAATTTCTGCTTGTCCTCAACCCATTCAGTGATCTTTCCCTTCCCAGTTATTTGCTCCATGGTTCCTTTGTTGATTTTATGAAAGATTCCATCTCCCTCTTGCCTATTTTCTGTACCCTTACTTACACACATCCTTATTGGTTAAATCCCAACTCTATTTCTATGTCGGCTTAGTTCTTAGAATACTTTGTCACTTTATAAAAATAACATCCTGTATTATTTGTCTTCTTAAGGACCTGCATCCAATAATCCTATTCTATCCTCATTTCTTCATCCTATTTCACTTTAATTCATAACCTTCTGCTTATATTATGTATAATAATCCTTGACTGTGTAACTCCAAAGTAATCCTTCAAACCAGGTAATTCTAAACCATCTTGTTTCATGGTGAGACTCAACTTATTCCACTTAATTCTTTCCATGGTCCCTTTCCAGATAAATTCCTTCAACCTTTTATTAATTACTATTCACAACTTCTTCTCTCGTTTATAAAGATATACTCAACATATATATATATATATATATATATATGTATATATAAAATTAAAGGGACTAGAGCATTTTTACTGCTTTTATCTTACTAGCCATAGCCATAATCAGGAGGTTCCAGTTTCTGTGTTTTTTATGTTATTTTTGCTTAATATCTTCCCAAGTATTATTAGCTTTACAATGGAATCCTTTTTAATTTATATACCTGAATACTTCATCTTATCAAGTCTTCTTTAATAGGTGTATTGATGAACCAGTGCATGTGTGGGTACATAGTTTACCTCTCTATAGCCTTGTTTTAATGTCATTAATTTTATATCCAGAAAAGTGCTGAAATTGTATCAAAATCTTCCACAAAACCAGTTGGTCAAATACACAATGTTATCATTTGGAGCTTTCCATAAATACTATACCAGTTATATCCCTGAATTTTGAGTCTCTTATTTTCATTGCAAATTACAAAGGGGAAAAACACATCCTGTCTGGTTCCTGTGTTCAAACTGAAGTAAAAGCCACAAAAGCTCAATGGCTTAAAAGTTCTGATCTGTTCAAAATAACAAGATACAAATTTCCAGAAAATATTGTGCAGTAGATAAGACCATTAAAAATCTCTGTAATAAAAATTGTTAAAATCACTTTTGTTTTGTTCTACCACAAAACTTCATCAGATAATTGAGCTAGCCTCCTCTATCATGGGGCTAGAGGAGGACAGTGGCACCTATTTTTAGAAAGTAGAGAAGTATTTTGGCCACTGGTTTTTCAATTGATGTTTGGCCAGGCATTAATGAAGGCATCTCCATTTCTAGTCTGCTGAAATTAAAGGCTTTAAGAAGATAGAGCAAGTATGCCTTTAAGGGGGGGGGGGGGTGCCGGCTCAATTTTGATATTTTGATTCGCTGCTGAGGAGTGATGTCTTATATGCATTCCTGGCCCTACTTCCTTGGATTTATCTGATGAAGTTTTGTGGTGGAACAAAACAAAAGCGCTTATCTTATTTTTAACAATTTTTATTAAAGAGGTTTTCAATGGTCTTATCTACTATGTAACATTTTCGACTACATACCATTTTCTGGAGATTTTTATCTTGTTTTGAACAGATCAGGGCTTTTAAGCCATTAAGCTTTTGTGGCTTTTACTTCAGTTTGTGGTTTAGTTCTTTTTTCACTTTGTGAATTTCCTCTGTTCAAACACAACTTGGAGAAGACACCTTTCTCCTTAATTCTTACATCTGGCCTTATAATTCTATAAGGGAATGCAAACTCTTTCATTGCCCTACTCATAAAATCCCAGCTGATTCTATCAAATGCTTTGTCTGCATCAAAGTTCTTTTTGTAAAATCCCAGTTGACTCTATCAAATGTTTTTTCTACATTATGCTTATGTTCTAGATTCATCTAAGGCTTCCTTCTGGATCATCATTGTTCTGTTGATGCTTTCCCTTTAGTACTCTGCAGTTGCTTCTCTTCCTGCTCTGTGATTCCCTTTATTCTGCAGTGCTTTAACCTTTGTCACCCCTTCTAAATAATTCCTGTTACTTCTTTCCATATCTGTTTTGGGTTTCTACCCTTTTTTTAATTCTGTTTTTATTTTACCTCATTCACTATCTGTTCCTTGTGAAGAAATTTCTATCTTCCCCTGTAACTTTCATATAAGTTTCACTATCCATTTCTTAAATTTTTCTCTTTGTAACAGGTAAGTAGGAAAGTACTTGTGTCTCAATTTTGCTAAATTATCTTGTGTCTCTATCTTAGTTTTTAGTGGGGCATGATCTGAAATGGTTATTGGATGCATGTCAAAGCTCCCAGTCAAATACACATGCTCTTGTAAATATAATTTCTGTCCAACCTAACCCAGTTGTTGCACCTCGGAGAATAATATGTAAATTATGTCTGAGTCTCTGCTACTGAATTCACATCTTCTACACCAAATTCATCCTTTCATCCACAACCTTTTTTCCCCATTTTTCTTCAGAAATTTGTGCTGTCTTGTTTTAGATTCTCTTCTAGGTCCTTCAATAAATAATCAATATTGCAAACCAAGTTCCAATACCCACAAATAAAAATATTGCCTGCTGAAAGCTGATTATTTCTTCCAAATTTCTCTCAATATTCATAGTAGTAGATTTAGGTAGAATATGAATATATGCCAGTGTAATCATTGTCTTCTGCCAATAACACCTTGCTACAACAAAGCCACCATTCTTTTTTTCTGTTCTGTCATTATTGAAGCCCTTTTAGCAGTCTGTATTGTAGCTCCACTTTTCTTTTGTTCCTGCTATTCCGCCCCTCATATCCTTTCTTTGTCAAATTCACAGGCTCATTACTATCAAAATGTGTCTCCTGCAACACTGTTATTTGCACCCTACATTTCTTGATATAATTTGATACACTTTGCTTTTTCTATACCCGTAAGGCTATTTATACTCCATGATAAAATGGACAGAGTACCCACTGTAATGGAAAACAATTACTCCCATGTTATACACAGCAGTTGTTTTGAAAGTATATATCTGATGTTGTAAATCTTTGTTCATTAATTACTAATAGGACCTTGGTGGTTCCGTCCTTGGAACCGATGTGGCCATTTCCAAGCTCATGCCAGCCAAAAACTCTCAGCTAAGACCTACTCATAATGCCCGTCTCCTAGTTACTCCAGATCTTGTTTGTCGTGTTCCTAGTCAGACGTGCTAGCCATCTCTCTCAAAGCTAAGTAGAAAATTATTTTTAAGACAGTTTCTCTTCAAAATTGTTTATTTTTTAGTCACTTTAGACTTTTCTCACTGTCGGCTATAACCTAATCCTATTCCCTACCCTTTACTTTGGTAATTTAATTTCTACCACTGTTGGTACTGTCCCTCTTTCCTGCCTTTGACAGGCCCTTCCTTACCACTTGTGGTATTTTTTAAATACCGTCATTGGTATCCTCTCCCTTTTTCTCTCCCTTATTTTGTTTTTTCTGTAGAATAGCCTTGTTACCTTACTATGTCAGACAAAGCTAAGTTGGGGTTTAAGCAGTGTGACAAGTGTGGGCATAAGATGTCTAACTTGGATACACATGCTCGTTGTGTCTACTGTTTGGGCTTGGATCATATTAAAGCTGACTGTGACATTTGTGCTAGCTTTAGTAATCGTACACTAGCAGAACATAAATATAAACTTATTTTAAAATGTTTACTCAAGACACCTTTTTCAGAGGCTCTATCTGGGTTGGAGGTCTCAACCCCTCCAAAGACCAAAAAAACATAAGGAAAAACAGAGTCACTCGGTCCCTGCATCTCAGTTATGGAACTGAGTCGGCTCCGTGCTTCGCTGGCACCCTCGGCGCAAACCTCTTTCGCACCAGGATCTGTGTCCTCTCCCTCGGTGCTGTCCATGATATTCACCCGTATTTTGGTTCCAACCTCGGCACCACTGACTTCGGTGCAGTCCTTGGATCCGACATTGGCCCGAAAGACTGTACCTGCTTTGGCACCATCCCCGGCCTTGGTGCTGACAGTTTCTTCGGCTCCATCGGCTCCAAAACTTGAATACCTGCCAAGGACAAGATACTTTCCAACTTACGACCCTTTTTTGGGGCAGAGGTTTAGCCCCTTTCTAGAAAGACCTGATTCTCTTTCAGCAGCCTCCTTTAGATCCACTAGGAGTTTTTCTGAATTAGATCTAGTGCGGGTTGTGGACCAGCTTCTGGCAGCTAGGAAATTGCTCATTCCAGCTAGACCTTCCATCCCTCCTGGCTCGGAATCTTTTACTACATCTTTTCCTGTTTATCCTCCTCCGGCCTCTACCCAGGTCCCGGAGATCTCTGTACCAATATCCACTCCAGTGCATACTGTCTCGGCTCCGACAGTAGTGTTTCCCCTGTCAGCACCAACCACCCTTGCTGCATCAGCTCCAGTGGAGCCGATGCTCTCTCGGAGCAGCGCTTGGACTGTCCGTACCTTGGTACCTAGCTCAGTGCCTATTTTCTCGCTGGTGCTGTCTATGTCCACGGCTCTGATGGCCTTCATTTCTCTAGGAGCTCCTCACCTGGAGGTGGGCTCCACAGGGTGGGGTGTGACCCTGGTTCCGAGGTTGTCCCTCCTGGTTCCGGGCTCCCATCCCTCTTCGAGTGGGCCTGCTGTCCAGGTGATGGAGAAGGTCCTCCACTCTGAAGGCTCGCAGTCAGCACTAATGACATCAGTATCAGAAACCCCCCCCCCAGCATGCACCTCTCCCAACCCTCTAGTTTGGGACCCTGGGCATGGGAGTCACAAGAATCCCCTTCAAAGGGAACCCTTTCTCCAGAGTCCTCCTCAGAAGATCCCACTGGGGAGCCACCCCGGAAGAAATGGTCCTAGAGGAAGTACCTTGATTCCCCGGAGGAATCTATCACCGAAGACATTGATTGTGATGAGGGGGAAGGGTCCCCACGGTCTCCCCTAGACAACATCTCATTCGGAGACATTCTCAAACTCCTCAAGCAGCGGGGAGACTGGAAGTCCACTAACCCGTATTCTGTGGAATCGGCGTTCTTGCAGGCCTTGAGTGCCCAGCCATCTACTTCCTGGGTGACCCCACCAGCAGGTAACCTTGTTAAACCCATTGTGCAGTGTGCCTGGAAGGCCCTGGACAATGTAGAACCTGTCCCCCGGAGGCCAGTCAAAATTTTATCTACACCTGAAGACCATTCCCACTGGTCTAAGCAGCTGACAGTTGATTCTATGGTCGTGGCGGCGGCCACCAAGAGGGAACTGGCAGAAGATAGTTCCAATGTCCATCCTCTAAACAGGGAGTCGCGGACCACGGACAAACTAGGGAAGCGGACCTATGCTTCACCGACCTTCGCCATTCGGTCGCTGAACTATCTGGCACACTTTACTCGCCTCCAAAGAGAACTAATTTCCAAAATGTCTTCCTCTTTGGTGGGGGTACTGCCTGATGAGGTGCATGATACTGTTGCCTTGCAGCTAGCTACCCTTGAATCCATCTCAAATTCCTCGATATGTTTGATATCTCACACCACTGACGGGGCAGCTCGAGCTGCCGCATCAGGCATTGTCATGAGACGTAATGCTTGGATGCAGTTGTGTGACTTCGCAGACCCCTTTAAATCTTCCTTCTTCAATGCACCTGTCAACGAATCTGCACTTTTTGGACCCAAAGTATGAGACACACTTGCACATAGTGAGAAAGATGGAAAGATCTTGTCTGATGTGGGCATATGCTTTTCTAACCCCCAGAAGTCCTATTCCAGGAACCAGAAGGGAGGAAAAATGTGGTTCAAGAAATACTAAGGATCTTTTTGTGACACTTGTGGTGAACAATCCCCCCAGAGCAGAGAGGGCAACTCATATGGAAGATGCCCCTTTCGGGGTAGAGGGGGTCCGCATAACCAGGGCACTAGAGATTCTTTCTCCGGTAGACCCTACCAGTGCTCCTGAGCAGTGGCCCGATTGCTTTCCTCTGGAAGCAGTCGGGGGTGTTTTTTTTCTGCATCTTCCAGCCTGGCATCTTATTACTACTGATGTTTGGATGCAGAGAATAATATCCAGAGGCTACCAAATACCATTCGATTTAACTTCCAGACCTGTCAAATGAATCCCCAATGTACCAACCAATCGGAGGGAATTAGCAGCCTTAGAAATAGAAAAGCTGCTAAGAAAAAGAGTCATCCAACCAGTCCCACCAGACCAGACAGGATCTGGGTTTTACTCGAGGTTCTTTTTAGTGCCAGAAAAGACAGGGGACTGGAGACCAGTCTTGGATCTCAGTCTATTGAACAAATTTATCAAACCTCAAAAATTCTGGATGGTCACGGTACAGTCCATTCTTCCCTTCCTAGGGAGGGACAAATGGATGTGCTCTATAGACCTCCAGGATGCATACTACTACATAAAGGTGGAGCACCACCTCCCATTGATATCTTCGCTTCCGGCTGGGAGCCAATTACTACCAGTTCAGGGCACTGCCAGTTGGTCTCTCGACAGTCCGCTGAGTGTTCACCAAATGTATGGCAGTTGTGGTAGCTCATCTTTGACTACAAGGATTCCAGGTGTTTCCCTACCTAGACAATTGGCTCCTTACCACTCAGACCAAGAATTTCCTAGTCCGCAGCCTCTCTTACACTCAAGGTCTCGCTCTCCGCTTGGGGATTACAATAAACAAAGACAAATCTCAAATGTCCCCAGTGAAGAGACTGGAATTTATTGGAGCGGTCTTTGACACAACATCCTGTCAACCTTCTCTCCTCCCTCACAGACTTTCAAAAATAAGACACCAAATCCAAGACCTTCTTCCTCAGATCAATGTACCAGCACATCTTGTACTGCAGCTCTTGGGCTCCATGGTGGCTGCCATTACGTTAGTACCAGTAGTGAGACTACACATGAGAATCCTGCAGTGGCTCCTTTCTGCACAATGCTCGTTGCTAACTCATCCACTCGACCACATGATATGTTTTACAAACCGTTGCAAGGAAGAAATGCTATGGTGGATGAAGCCACAAACGAATCATTGGTGTTGATCATTCTGTCTTCCCCAGCCCACGGTCATGGTGACCATGGGCACTTCCCTGTTAGGGTGGGGTGGAGGGGCATTTCCAGAGAAAGACTGTCCAAGGCACCTAGTCCCCCATGGATGCCAATTTGCACATACATGTCCTGGAATTGAGGGCAGTTCTCTTAGTGTTGCAAGTGTTCCATGCATCCCTACCCTCTGGGACCATTGCAATTCAGTCAGACAACATGTCAGTCATCTGGTATATCAACAAGCAAGGTGGAACCAGGTCTTACCCTCTGTGTCGGGAAGCCATGAGGATTTGGCACTGGGTGATAGCTTCCAACCGCTTTCTTATAGCAACGCACATTCCCGGGAGCTCCAACCGTATTGCAGACAGTCTGAGCAGGAACATCCTGATGCCTCACGAGTGGTCCCTCAACCCTGTAACAGCGGATCGGATCTTCCAACGCTGGGGCAAGCCTTGCTGTGACCTGTTTGCTTCCTCCCCTAAACTACAAATGCAGAAGCTATTTTGCCCTGATCTCCCCTCAGGGGGAACCACCGAGGGACGCTCTAATGCACGATTGGCCCCCGGGTCTTCTGTATGTCTTTCCCCCATTTCCCCTCATTTCAAAATTTCTCCAGAAAGCTCAGAGGTTGAGAAGCAAAGTGATCCTCATTGCCCCCTACTGGCCCCATCAAGTCTGGTTCCTGTTTCTATGGCCTCATCTGATTCACAGCCTGTGGATCTTGGATCATTCCCAAGACCTGTTATCTCATCCTCAGGGACTGATTCATTCCAACCTGCACAGTCTCAAGCTCACAGCTTGGTTCCTCCATTTCCGATGATTGCCAGGCTGCCTTACATCCCATCTTCTGTTAGTGAAATTCTTCTGGCCTCACACAAACCTTCCACCAGGAAAGTATATTCTAGTAAATGGACTAGGTTCTCTATTTGGGCCAAAGATCAGAACTTAGACCCTTTCTCTATGCCTTTTCAAAAGATCCTACAATACCTGACTACTCTTTTACATGCAGGAGCCTCAGCATCGACAATCATTGTACATTTAGCAGCTATCGCCAATTTTCATAATGGACTTGATAATTCTTCAGTTATGTCACACCGCCTATGCAAGACCTTTTTGAAAGGAGTATTACATGTTAAACCTCCGGTCAAGCTTCCCTTAGAACCCTGGAACTTAACTTTGGTACTTCATTCTCTCACAGATCCTCCTTTCAAGCCCTTTGATTCATGTGATTTAAAATTTTTGTCATGGAAAATCTTACTTCTAGTAGCACTTACATTAGCAAAAAGAGTATCTGAGCTGCAGGCCTTGAGTGTCAAGAGACCTTACTTGATCTTCCACACAGATAGGGTGTCCCTTTGTACTGACCCTTCTTTCTTGCCCAAGTTCATTTCTGTTTTTTCCATTAACCAATCTATTGAACTGCCGGTTTTCTTCCTTCAGCATTCTAATAGAGGGGAGTACCTTTTGCACACTCTTTTGATGTGCATCGGCAGCTCCGTTGTTATTTGGACAGAACTAAATCTTTCCGGAAAACAGATCAATTGTTTGTGGCTTTTGTAAGACCCAGATTGGGTAAACCTGTTTCCAAAGTGACTTTATCCTCCTGGCTTAGAAACGTCATTACTTTTATCTACCAACAGAATAAACTATCCTTACCTTCCAGAATAAAGGCTAATTCTACCAGGTCTATGGCTACTTCTGTAGCATTTCAATCCAGAGCCTCTATGGATGATATCTGCACAGCAGCCACTTGGGCAAGATCTCATACCTTTATTTCTCATTACAAATTGGATTTGGCCTCCAGGGGACGAGCAGCTTTTGGTTCTATGGTGCTCAGGAATATCCTTCCTTAGGGCCACCCAGGACTCAAGTAGCTGGGGACTTGGTCCTTTTAGTAATTAATGAACAAAGATTTACAACATCAGATAAAGAAGTTATGTCTTACCATAACGTTCCATCTGTGTTGTAGATCTTTGTTCATTCATTACTTCCCGCCCTCTTTCCCCTGCCTGGACTCCTGGTGGACTTTAAGAACTCCTGGTTAGGGTATTTGCTCAGACAGAGCCTTCTACTATTTTTTCTGTTACTATGTCTGTTATCTAGGGGCAGGCAAACTCGATCTGGAGTAACTAGGAGAGGGGCATTATGGGTAGGTCATAGCTGAGAACTTTTGGCTGGTGCCAGCTTGGAAATGGCCGTATCGGTTCCGAGGATGGAACCGAGGTCCTATTAGTAAAGAATGAACAAAGATCTACAACACAGATGGAACGTTATGGTAAGACATAACTTCTTTTTCCAGCTTTTAGCTTACTTCATTCACGAGTGTTTAGCAGACTGAACTGTTATGTAGTTGTTTCTTGTCACACCACTTGAAACGGTCATATTTTTCAGAACATTGGACTTAAGTGAAAACACTCAAAACAAACTAAATACTTTTTTCCGAATTCCCCCATCCCTATTTAATTTACCACAAACATGCAAAACTGTGTACACTTTCAAAAATGAAGTGTACCCCTCCAGATAGGAGCAGTTTCACCCTTTTCGATGACTGTGCCCATAGGTATTATCTGCGCTAACGTTGAGGTTACCCATGCTGAAGCACGTTAGACCCAGTGTTCCTTTTTCATTGATTGATGTCTCTCTTTTCTTACCTATTTTGCCCTCCCACATGTGAAAAACAGTTTCATTCTTTCAGTAAACATTAACTTTTAGCCCTAAGAAAAAGTATATTGGCTACATGCAAATAAACTAAACTGTTTACGGTTATATGAAATGCAATGATGTATTAAGGCTGCAGGGGAGGCTACTACTTGCATATCTTATACTTGCCCCACAATTTCAAATGTAATCTATTTTTCACTAAAATGATTGCCAGTGTACTTTTACATGTTAATTACTTTGTTCTGAGAGACATTTATGAAGTACAGTATTTTCAGAAGTCTAATGATTAATTGCTTGCACCTTCAGGCATCTCATCTCAAAATAAAAGCAAAGATTCAAAGTAAACTATATTGTCATTTAGGACTACATGTGTAAACCTAAATGAAATTATGAGTATCAGATCACCATGCGAGTGCAGAAGAAGCATAGGATACGACAACTACAACATTAAGACATATCAAGTAAAGGAATTAGAGACTAATGACTATGCTACAAGAACAAGAAAAAAGCTAACCCCCCCATGTAGACATATAAGTACTTTACAGTAGCAGCATGACTGGTAAGATTGGTTATTGCACATAAACTAAAATTGTCTCTCTTTATGTGTTATTACATAAAGCAAGTAACAGACAATTGCACTTGAATGTAAATATATAACTAAGTAAATAAATAAATATTGCACATTCCAAACAAAACAGTTATTTGTGGTGGAGTCACTAGGGCTGGTGTCTGAGTTAACAAGTCTCATCATTGTTGTGTAGAAGCTGTTAAGAAATCTGGAGGTCCTACAGCGAATACTACGGTACCTCCTGCCAGATGACAGTTGAGTAAACTGGGTGTGAGGTGTCATTAAGTATTTTGTGGGCTCTTTTAAGGCTCCTTGCTGTGAATAGCTGTTGGATTGATGGTAGACTGGTGCACATGATTTTCTCAGCAACTTTCACCACTGTCTGCAGTTTCTTCCTTTCAGCTACTGTAAAGATGTTCTTCGTGTTTCACTGTTGCAGTCATTACACTTGGGTTATCTGCCTGCAGGTAGCCCTCAGTCAGCCCGAGTACCAGAGACTTAGTATTTCTTCATCGGTTACTGTCACTCCAGGACTGATGTCAGGTCATCAGGGGTATAAAAATAGGCAGCCAGCGCCATTACATCAGTCTTTCTTGCCGAGGAGCCTGAAGCAGAAGCAGTTCGCAAGTGCCGGTCGGCCACTACCTGAATTTTTGTTTACAAATTGAATAATCCTGAAGTCTTCTAAAGCTAAGTACCCCATTGAGGATCCTTTTTTTCTTGCTCTAACCGATGTCAGAAAAACGTTAACAATTGTCTTGCCTGTGAAAAGCAAATAGCACACACAGATTTTCATTCTTACTGCATCACCTGTTTAGGCCCAGACTACGACGTACCTCACTGTTGGTTTTGTGCTTTGTTCAACGCCCAAACCATTCGTTTTCAGGCTCTCATTGTTACTAAATTCTTTCGCTCTTGATCTCCGTATTCCGAAATGGCTTTGGTAAGCCACGTAACTACCAATATTCCGAAAAAACGTAAGCATAAAGACAGAGACAGACCACATAGGTTCAAAGCTGCCGATGACGCTTCTGCTAAGCTAGTCACCAGTTCGCTGGTACTCAGTGAGGCGCTTTCCCAGCCCCTGATGCCCACTTCTGTGGATTTGCAGGCCTCTACCAAGACCCACTCGGAGTCCAGTATGCTGCAAGACTCTTCTTCGACTATGGAACCAGTGGATGTCTCTATCTTGGATGGGTCTGGAGACACTGTGCAGGCACCGGCTTCTGAGGCAGATGTTCTTTGTGTTTCACTGTTGCAGTCATCACATTTGGGTTGTCTGCTTGCAGTAGCCCTCAGTCAGCCCGATTAACAAAGTCTTGGGTCCTGCATCGGTTGCTGTCTCTTCTTCCATGACGTCAGGTTGTCAGGAGTATAAAACAGGCAGCCGATGCCATTACATCAGTCTTTCTTGCCATGCAGTGCCCGAAGTAGAAGCAGTTCACAAGTGCTGGTCGGCCAACTCCTGAAATTTTCGTTTTCGAGTTTGAGAACCGAAGTCTTCAACTAAAAGCTAAGTACCCTGTTGGGGAAACCTTTTCTTGCTCTAAACCGATGTCAATAAAAGTAAATAATTGCATTTCTTGTGGAAAGCAAATACCTCATAAAGATTTTCATTCGTACTGTATTCCTTGCCTAGGCCCTGAACACGACATACCTTGCTGTCGGTTTTGTGCCTTATTTAAACAATGAACTATCCATTGTCAGTATATTTAAGCTTCTAAATATTTTGGTGCTCAGTTCAATTATCCAGATATGTCTTTGGTAAGCTGTCCGACTACCGACATTCCGAAAAAACGCAAAGATAAAGAAAGAGACAGGCTGCCTAGGTCCAAAGCTGCCGACGTCGCTTCTCCTAAGCCAGTCGCCAGTTCACCGGTACTCAGTGACGCACTTTCGCAGCCCCTGATACCCACTACTTCAGATTTGCAGGCCTCTACTGAGATGCTTCAACTGTGAAACCTGCGGATGTCTCTACCTTGGATGGGTCTGGAGCCGCTGTGCAGACACCGGCTTCTGAGGGAGTATTCAGGCCTACTGACTTGCATATCAAATTGATGCCATCTTCTTCTTCAAGTCCTAAAACTCGAACCATGCCTAGAAAACCGACGCCTAGACCCCATGGTCAGGCCTCTATGCCTAAAAAACAAATGATAAGAATGGCTAAAGACATTATTACTTTAATCAGGAGAAGCCAACCTTCCCCCTCTAAGAGACCTAGGACTGAGTTTGCTTATGATACTTCTGACCAGGATTCTGAAATTTCTGTTTCCTCTGATGACCAGGATTTACCCTTATCTACCTATGAGGATGGATTCTGATGCTGAGGACTGTATTCCCTCTGCTTCCCCCCAGAGGATTTCTCTTTTGTTGAGATCTCACATACTCTTAGGGAGCATTTTCATTGGGAAAGTCAGGATTTCTCTGATTCTAAAAAGAGGCTTAGGGATTTCTTACTCCTGTCCCAGCACAGGCCTTTAGCTATCCCTCCTGTACTAGACATTGTTGATGATGCCTTTTCAGAATCTAGCTTGGCCCCTGACTCTTTACCTCCTGCTCCCAGAAAACCTGATAGATATTACAGGGTTCCTGACTCTCACAAGTTCCTTTTCAAAAATCCTACTGCAGATCCTGAGACCATTTCACAGGGACCCAAGGGCATTAAAGCTACTACTGCCAAAAATCCTACCCCCTCTGATAGAGACTCCAGGGTGCTGAATAGATGGGGTAAAGAAGATATACACTTCTGCAACCTTGGGCATTAGGGCCTTAAACTGCCAGTTTCATACATTAAAGTTTCAGCAGCGTATTATTGGATTGCTTAAACAGAAAATGATGTTGATTCCTGATTGTGCTGAAAATAAGGATTTACAGGATTTAATGCAGTTTGCTGAACAGGTTGGAAAAAAAACTTTGCAATGTGGTTTTGATTCACTAGAGGCATCTTGCAGGGCTGCTGTCAATGGGTCTGTACTTAGAAGGCATGCTTGGCTTAGGGAGCAGTCCTTGCCAGATCATGTTAAAGCTAAATTACTGGATGCTCCCTTAAATCAGGACCGCCTGTTTGGCAACAAAGCAGAAGAAGTTCTTAAAAAGAGGGAGGAAAAGCTAAATCTATGCAAACTGTTAAAGATTTCTTACAAGTACAACCTCTAAGATTTAGTAGGCATTGGCCCTCTTAAGAAATGGTCCTTTCTTGCCTCTTCCAGGCCTTCTCGGTCCAAACCCAGATCCAGCAGAACACCCAGGCTTTAGTCCCCAGGTACACATAGGTCTAAGCAGTGGGGGGCCCCTACTTCCAAATCTGGGAGTAGTAAAACTCCCCCCTATGGTAAACTGTTTCAATGACATCTTTAAAACTTCCAAGCACTTCTCAACTGATTGCCCCTTTGGGGGAAGATTGCTCTACATGCAAAAAACTGTGAATTCATTACCCATGACAAATGGATTTTAAATATAGTTTCCCAAGGATACAGATTTCACTTCCACATTTTACCAACCCCAAATGTTTGGACAGATCTACCCCCAAATCAGTGGGCAGAGGCTCAAAAGCAAGTACTCTCTCTCTCTCTTCAGCATAAAAGCTATTCAAACTGTGCCAGAAGAGGAAAAGGGACAAGGTTTCTACTCAAGACTTTTCCTGATACCCAGAAAAGACAATGCTTGGCGTTCTATCCTGGACCTGTCTACTTTAAATACCTTTTTGGTGATTCCAAAATTCAAGATGCTAACTCTTCACCAGTTGCTTCCTATGCTAGGCAAAGATGCCTGGTTGGCAACACTCGATTTAAAGGAAGTATACCTACACATCCCAATCAGGGAATCTTGCAGAAGATACCTACACTTCAAAGCAGGCTACATACACTATCAGTTCTCTGCACTGCCCTTTGGCTTATCTACTGTGCCCAGGGTATTCACAAAGTGCCTAACTCCAGTCATTGTTTTTTGCAGGCAAAGAAATATTCAAATATACCCATACCTGGATGCTTGTCTAATTCAGGCAGAAAGCCAGGGCATACTTTTGAATCATCTAGCTTTTGTCAAACAAACAGCAGAGAACCAAACCAGGAAGTAAATGCACACACAGCCAGGAAATGGAACAGCTTGTTGTAAGTTCACCAAGGCAGATTCAGTAAATCCAGGTAGGCACCAAACGAATTCAAATAATTCCTTTATTCAGAACCACAGAATAATAACACACAAGCGCTTTCACTCAGAGGAATTCTGAGCTTTATCAAGTGACACCATGCTGTTGAATCAGGTGTCTTATATACCTTGAAAATCCTAGGTTAATTAGAAAGCACTACCAATTAACATTTTAAAGAGACTGTGCACTATTCCACATGCTTAAAAATTCCTTTAAAACAAAATATATAAAAAAATATAATGGATTGCTTAAAATAATGCATTAATGCATCTGTCACTACTAAAAATGCTAATAGCTTAAAAATAAACAAAACATTGTGCACTGTTTCCATAGTGTTTAACTTTGTAATAAAACTTGCTTTGTGCAAAAAGTTGCACTTCTTTTGAAAATTGGAATAAGATGGAGTGACTTGACGTACCAACTGTTGTTTGTGTAAGTATAATATAAGGCTAATGCCTAGTATGGGTATGACAATATTTTCCTTTTCTTGGTCTTGTTGACAACCCTGCTGGAAAAAGAACACTATATCTTAACCAAGTTAAACTATGCTGTACAATAGGTCTTTCCTTAACATAGACTTTGTATAGTGTAGCATTAAGTGAAAATCATGCCCATGTGTATGAGTACTTGCCATAAGTAATTGTGTGGGGAATGTCAAACTAAAGTCTTGCCCTTCTTAGTTTCAATAGCGGCTTGATACTGATCAAACCGTTAAGCCCAGGGGTTCTCCCAGCATCTAACTTTAATTGCCAAAGGAGTTCTCGATATTCTAAAGTTGATTCCCAATCACCCCCTGGCATCAGGCTTAACTTGCTCCAGTACCATAAATTTCAGTTTTATGTTTGGACACGTCAGGGAGTGCTTATAAAAAGTGTTGGTTTCCTTCTTTTTGTTTATATCATAAAATGTTCATATATCCGCTATGGAATTCCCTTTCCGTTTTGCCTACATAGAAACTGCTGCATGTGGTGCAGAAGCCTAAATAGACCACCCCCTTACTACCACATGTGAAATGGCCTGCGGGGTAGATTTTAAACCTTCTGGATGGAATGGTGATACTTTTTTCTTCCAAGATGGCATGGCATTGGCTACATGCCCCACATTTAAATGTTCCCTTTCTTGCTGGGTTAGTTTTCCTTGTAATGTTCTGCTTTTTCTCAAACATTTCCTTGAGATTGGTACCCTTCTCCTTACAAATGAAGGTTGGTCAGGCAATAGCCCCTTAAACTCTTCAAAGAGGGCAAGTACAGGCCAGTACTTTCTTACAGATTCCTCCATTTCCCTTGAGTGCAAAGAGTAGGTGTAGATAAAACTGTTCTTAAATTCATTGTTGATAACGGAACAGAGCTGGCTGGTATGCCCGCTCCTTACCCAGAAGGTGGATAGACAGTTCCTCTTTGGAATTTACCTCCTCGACCAGGCTTTTGAAGAGGTCCAGAGGATAGCCCTTTCTAAGAACAGACTTTCCAAAACCTGACCTCTGCCATGTAGTCATCATGTCCACTGCAAATCCTGCTTGCCCTGATGAGTTGTCCTTTGACAATGCCTTTTTTCTGGAAAAAAGGATGTGCACTCTCAAAGTGCAGAACAGAGTTGGAAAAAGTAGGTTTTCGATACAGCTTAGATTGAAAACTGTTCTCCGAGTAATTTTTGTATATGGTGACATCCAAATAATGCAATTGGTCTGGATCGGTGGAGTGAGTGAACTGCAGAAAATTGGTACTTGCATTGATGTGAGCAAAAAACTCAAAAGCTCATCCTCAGACCCTTGCCACAAGATGCAGATGTCGTCAAGGTTACGTCTGTAGAGTAGTAGATGTTGCTCCCAAGGGGGGATCAATACAAACTTGTGCTCCCATATGTGAAGCACCACGTTGGCGTAAAAGGTGGCACAGGATGCCCCCATTGCTACTCCTTTACTTTGCTTGAAGAGTTCTCCATTGAAAAAGATGAAGTTGTTACGTACGATTTCCATGAATTCAATGACCAAGTTGCTTAGTCTGTTGTTCAAATCGGTTTCATTGGTGAGAAACTCACCAAACCAGTCCAGACCCTCATCATGTGGAATGCTAGAAAAGAGATCCTTGATGTCAATGGTCACCAGCAACAGGTCAGGAGAAAACTTGGTAGTAGGAAAATCACACAGAAAGTTCCAGGAGTCCTTGCATACATGCGTAAGCAGGGGGGTGAATCTCTTAGTCAAACAATCAATAAATTTACCGATGGGTTCCGTGATTCCTCCTGCCCCTGCCACTATTGGCCTGAATGCTGGTGGGTTAGTTCCCTTATGAATTTTAGCAGCACCAAACTTACATCAGATTCTGCAATACTTAACTGAGATGCTTCACAAGGGCCTTTCTTTTTCCTCCATCAAAATTCATGCCTCAGCCATTTCAGCTTATTATAACACAGAACCTCCCCTCTTCTCTCACCCACTGCTCAAGCAGTTCCTCAGAGGGGCCAAAAATTTAAGACCACCCAGGAGAGCCCCAACTCCAGCCTGGGACCTTAACCTTGTACTGGAGAACTCACTCTTCCTCCTTTCGAGCAGCTGCTACTGCAGATTTAAAATTTCTTTCTTGGAAAACAGCCTTCCTTTTAGCAATCACTTCAACAAGAAGGTATCTGACTTACAGGCCCTTATGGCACTGGAGCTTTTCATCATCTTTCATGCGGACAGGGTGTTCCTCAGAACCAATTCCTCCTTCATGCCCAAGGTGGTATCCAGTGTGGCTCTTAATCAGTCCATTCATTTGCCAACCTTCTTTCTTATTCCACAGAACAAAGGGGAACGGATACTGCACTTCTTAGATGTGCACAGACAGCTTAGATTTTACTTGGACAGGACTAAACCTCAAAGGAAATCTGAACAACTGCTGGTGGCATTTGCTGCAGGATCAGGGTCAGAGGGGAAGGCTATTTCAAAGCAAACCATTTCTAAATGGATAAGCCATTGCATTCATTTCTGCTATAAGTACCATGGAAAACCTATCCCACAGGGGATCAGATCCCATTCATCCAGGGCTGCATCTGCCTCTACAGCATTTCTCAGAGGTGTCCCTTCCAGGGACATCCTAGAAGCTGCTACCTGGAGTTCTGTACATACTTTCACCAAGCATTACCATTTGCCAATTTTCACTAAATCCACAGCTGGCTTTGCCACTGCAGTCTTGCAGGGCCTTGTAGCTGGTCCTAATGCTGTCTAAATTCCTCCTCCCATCCTTAGCTTTGGGAATCTACCCAAATGTGATGACTGCAACACTGAAACACGAAGAACATAGTACAGTTGTGTATACTTACCATAAATGTAGATGTTCGAGTGTATTCACTGTTGCAGTCCTGGTTACCCACCCACCAGCCCCCTGACTTTTTTTGGGTATACCTCTACTCTCCTTTACTATGCTTAAAAGATTTGTGGTGTATTTGCTTTTTTATTGGAGGTATAATCTTGTACATACATATGTATATATATATATTATTATATTATTGCTTCCCATTAAGGGGAACCTGACATCTAGGGCAAGAAAAAGTGATGTGCTACTGCAAGCAGATAACCCAAATGTAATGACTGCAACAGTGAATACACTCGAACATCTACATTTATGGTAAGTGTACACAACTGTACTTTCTTCGCCCTACCGATGTTCGAGTCAAACTGATGACTTCTTTTTTATCTAAAACTACCGGGTTTCTTAGTCCTAGAGTACGTGCTACACCTAGAAAGGTTACGACCAAAGTACATGCACATCCTCCAATGCCTCAAAGACAAATGCTTAGAATGGCTGAAGGCCTTATTACGCTGATTAGGGTAAGTCATCCTTCCCCTGCTAAGAGGAAAAGACCAGTCCCCTGCAGCTTCAACAGACCAGGAGTCCGATGACTGAGTTATCTGATTATGAAGACATGCCCTTATCTGCTTATGAGGTTTCAGATGCAGAGGAATCCATTCCCTCTGCCTCCCCTCCAGAGGAATTTTCTTTTGGTGAAACCTTACATACCTTAAAAAGAGCATTTCCACTGGGAATGCCAAGACTATCCCCAGTCCAAACAGAGACGCAGAGAATTCCTAGATTTGCCAAAGCACAGGCCTTTAGCAATACCCTCTGTCCTGGAGGTTATTGATGATGTTTTCATGGAATCCAGTCTTACTCCTGATACTTTACCTCCTGCCCCTAGGAAATCAGGCAGGTACTGCAGAGTACCTGACACTCACAAATTTCTTTTCAAGAATCCTACTGCTGACCGTGAGATCATTTCCCAGGGGCCTAAAGGTATCAAGGCAACTACAGCCAAGAATCCCACCCCTTCGGACAGAGATTCAGGAGCTTTGGACAGATGAGGTAAGACGGTATATACCTCTGCTACTCTTGCTATTAGGGCATTCAGTTGTCAGTTTAACATGCTGAAGTACCAGCAACATATTATGGAATATATTAAACAGAAAATGACAGACTGTGCAGAAAATAAGGAATTGCAGGAGCTTATGCACTCTGCAAGCCAAGTCAGCAAGCGTACTTTGCTATGTGGCTTTGACACACTAGAGGCATCTTGTCGGGCAGCAGTCACTGGTTCTGTACTGAGAAGACATGCTTGGCTCAAGGAGCAGACCTTGCCAGACCAGGTCAAGACACTCCTTTGAACAAGAACAGTTTGTTTGGCACCAAAGCAGAAGTTCTTAAAAAGATGGAAGAAAAAGCTAAGTCTATGCAGACTGTTAAAGAATTCTTACAAGTACAACCCCCTAGATTCAGTAGGCATTGCCCTTCCAAACACTTGTTCTTTCCAACCCCCTCCAGGCCATCTCAAACCAGACCCAGGGGAAACAGACTACCCAGATTACAGTCTCAGGGTATGCAGTGATCTAAGCAATGGAGTGCCCCCACCCCCAAAGCAGGGAGTAGTAAGCCACCTCCCTATGGAAAAAACTCACAATGACTTCCCCACTCCACTCCCCACCTCTGCCCAATTGCCTGTGCCCCTAGGAGGAAAACTTGCCCTTCATGCAAAGAACTGGATGTCCATCACACAAGACCAAGTGGTCCTCAACATTGTATCCCAGGGGTACAAATTTTACTTCCACTCACTGCCAACCCCAAGAGGGTTCCCAGAACTTTCTCCAAACCAGTGGGCAGAGGCTCAAAACCAATTTCTATCCCTGCTATCCATCAGAGCTATTCAGCCAGTTCCAGTGGAACAGATAGGTCAAGGATTCTATTCCAGGCTTTTCCTGGTACTCAGGAAAGAGGGCTCTTGGCACCCTCTCTTGGATCTTTCAATTCTCAACACCTTCCTGGTGGTACCAAAATTCAAAATGTTTACCTTACAACAACTCCTACCCATGCTAGCCAAGGATTTCTGGTTAGTCACCCTAGACTTAAAATAAGCCTGTCTGTACATCCCTATAAGGGAGGCTTGCAGGAAGTATCTTAATTTCAGGGCCAGATCAATGCACTAGGCTTATCCACTGCACCCAGAGTATTCACAAAATGTTTGGCTCCAGCCATTGCATACTGCAGGTAGAGAAATATCCAAATTTACCCATACTTGGATGACTGCCTGATTCAGGTGGACAGTCAGGAATTGCTGTTGCAGCACCTGACATTTGTGAAAAACCTTCTCACTTCCCCTGGGTACACCATCAACGAAAAGAAATCAAAACTGGTACCCAGTCAAAAGATTGTATTCCTAGGAGCAAGCTTGGACACAACATCCCAGATGGCATTCCTCACTTCAGAAAAAAACAAGTTTATCTGACAGTCTACTTCAAACAAATGGCCACAAGAACCCAGCTATCTGCAAGAAAAATTCTGCAGGCTCTAGGATTCATGGCCTCATGTATACTGCTAATTCCATATGCAAGACTGCATATGAGGAAACTTCAATGGTACTTAAAAAGTCTTTGGTGCCAAAATTCTCAGGACCTGGAAACAGTCATTCCTATTACACCTTGTCTAAGGACAGAGTTTCTTTGGTGGGCAGATGCATACAACCACAACAGAGGACTGCCCTTTAATCAACCCCATGCCACCCAGACTCTGACCACAAATGCATCAGACTATTCCTGGGGGGCACACATGGATGGCAACTGCATTCAGGGCCACTGCAGCCCAGGTCAAATTCATCTGCACATCAACCAAAAAGAGATGCTAGCGGTGCAGCATGCTCTAACAGCTTTCTGATCCCTACTCTCTCCAGGACACCTGTTAATAAAAACAGACAACACCACAGTTATGTGGTACATCAACAAGCAGGGGGGAACCCATTCTTATCCACTCTACAGGGTAACCAAGGCCCTGTGAAATATGGCCTTGGACATGCCGGTCCATCTAAAGCTCAATTCCTGCCAGGCAAGCAAAACTCACTGACAGATGACTTAAGCAGAAATCTCCTAGACCCACACGAGTGGCAATTAGAGCCCAGCATCTTCAACCTTCTGATTCAGAAATGGGGGACCCCAGAGGTGGATCTCTTTGCCTCCACCTGCAATCAGCAGCTCACCAAATTCTACACCAGGACATCTCACAGCAGGGCCTGGAAAGTGGATGCGTTATCCTTCCAGTGGGTAAATCTCTCAATCTATGCCTTTCCCCCTCTGCCTCTTCTCTCAAGAGTATCGCTCAAGATAAAACAGGACAGACCAATGACAATTCTGATTCCTCTGGACTGGCCATGCCAGCACTGGTACCCACTCCTGTGCAGCCTGTCACCAGTGCCAACCTGAAACCTACACCAAAACCCAACCCTGCTCTCTCAGCAGGGGGGGACAGATCTTGCATCCACAACTGCAAACCCTAAATCTTGCAGCCTGGCTTCTTCCTTGAATTCTTCCCCAGTAACCAGCCTAGGCAAGCAGGTGCTGGACGTCATCCCTGAAGCCAGAAGACCCAGTATAAGGAAATCCTATGCTGATAAGTGGAAAGGGTACTGCTCCTGGGTTGAGTCCAAAGGGGAGGACACAGCTCTGCCCTCCCTGCCTTTGATCCTAGATTACTTAGCAGATCTACTCCACAGATGCCTATCATTCTCCTCCATTAAGATCCATGCCTCTGCTATTTCAGCTCATTGTAGCACTGAGCCACCTCTTTTCTCTCACCCTCTTATCAAACAATTCCTGAGAGGGGCTAACAGCTTAAGGCTTCCAAGGAAAGCACCCACCCCTGCTTGGGACCTTAACTTTGTACTGGAAAAGCTCATGCTACCTCCTTTTGAGCCTGCAGCATCAGCAGTGTTAAAACTCCTCTCTTGGAAAACAGCCTTGCTTCTGGCCATCACTTCAGCTAGAAGAGTGCCTGAGCTACAAGCACTTATGGCTGTGGAACCCTTCATTATTTCCATGCTGACAGGGTTTCCTTCAGGACTAACCCTTCCTTTATGCCTAAAGTGGTGTCCAGTGTGGCTGTAAACCAATCTATCCATTTGCCAACTTTCTTCCCTAATCCTCAAAATAAAGGGGAAAGGATTCTGCACTCCTTGGACTTGCTCAGATAGCTCAGATTCTACCTTGATAGGACTAAGCCCTTCATGAGATCTGACCAGTTACTAGTCAGCTTTGTGCTAGGTTAGAGGGCAAGGCCATTTCAAAGCAAACAATTTCCAAATGGATAGCACACTGCATCCATTTCTGCTACAAGCACCATGGGAAACCAACCCCTCTGGGGGTCAGAACACATTCCACTAGGGCAACTTCTCCCTCTACAGCATTCCTCAGGGGACTCCCTACCAGGGACATCCTGGAAGCTGCTACCTGGAGTTCAGTACACACCTTCAACAAACATTACCACCTGCCTATCTTTTCCAAATCCAGGGTGGGTTTTGCAACTGCAGTCCAGCAGGGTATATTAGCCAGCCCCAATTCTTCTTGACTGCCTCCACCCTTCTTTAGCTTTGGGAATCAACCCAGGTGTGATGACTGCAACAGTGAAACATGAAGAGCATAGTACAGTTGTGTACACTTAACATAAATGTAGATGTTCGAGTGTATTCACTGTTGCAGTCCTGGTTTACTTCCCTCCAGCCCTCTTGTCTCTCTCTATCTCTATCACCTCTCTATGTCTTTTACTCAGGGGTTTTGATATTGGTATTTACTTTTTACTGGATTTTTTTCTCCCCACCATAACTTAGCTCCCTATTTGGGGGGCACCTGATATTTGGAGCAAGAAAAACTGATGTAATGGCATCGGCTGCCTGTTTTTATACCCCTGATGACCTGACGTCAGTCCTGGAGCAACAGCAACCAATGCAGAAATACTAAGTATTCGGGCCAAGTGAGGGCTACCTGCAGGCAGATAACCCAAGTGTGATGACTGCAACAGTGAATACACTCGAACATCTACATGTATGGTTAGTGTACACAACTGTACTTTCCAAAACCAAACAGTGAAGCTACAGGTGAGAATGCTTTCAATAGCTCCTCTGTAGAAGGTGGGAGAAAACAGTAAGTGGGAGCTCTCCCTTTTGAGCTTCTCAGAACGTGGAGACGTTGATGGGACTTTTACACCAACTGATCAGTATTCCCAGTCCAGGAGGGATCCTCTGAAATGTGTACTCATAGAAAGTTTGCAGTTTTAACCCTTTCACCATTAATAGTTTCATAGTTTCATAGTATAGTACTAGGCTATCTGCCCTGGGGCTTTTGTAAGCCTAGCCATAGTGATGTGGCTTTTGCCACCCCATGAAATGGTACAAAATGTACAGAATAAATCTAGAATACTGTGCCTCTGTCTAGTAGTGACACCGTGAAGGTCCCCTTATATAATAGACTTAGTTTACTGTGCCCCTGTCTAGCAGTGACACAGATGTGACCCCTGGGGTAAACTTACGATCTCCCATCCACTCATCAAGATTTCTCTTGAAGAGAGTCAGTGAGGGGCTCTGCCTAATATGAACTGGGATCCTGTTCCAAAGCATGGGAAGCCTCTGGGTTATGAATCTATCCCTCCAGCATGTCCTATTCATACTTGTGCCGAGGTTTAAGTCTTTAGCTCTCGTGGTCCTGATGGATTTCGATTTTTTGAGGTGGAGCATGTCCATCAGATCCTGATTGGACATGGCCTTGTACGTCAGGCAGAGATCACCTCTGAGCAGGCGGTATGCTACTGAATAGAGCTGAAGTTTCTTTAGTCTGGCAGAATAAGACATATGTTGGAGACCCTTGATCCTTTTGGTGAGGTACTTTTGTGGTCTCTCCAGCTGTTGCAAGTGCCGGGTGAGGTACATACCAAATGGGGCATTGTACTCAATCATGGGCCTGATAAGGGAGGAATATAGGGGTACAATGACATCCTTGGATCTGGATGTGAAACCCTTCATGGTGAGGTGTGCAAGGTAGAATGTTTTTTTAACCACTTTGGCAATGTGGGTGTCAAATGAGAGGTCGCTGTCTACTTGGGTCCCTAGGTCTCTGATTACTTTTTCTGTACTCAGTGGGTTGCTGTCTATGTGATAATTTGTCGGTACTTTGTTTTTTCCAAAAGGGATGACTATACATTTTTTGGCATTTAGTTTAAGGCCGTGACTACGGCACCAGTTGTCTGTTTCAGTGAGGCCTTTTTGTAGGATATGTGTATCTGCTGGTGTATCGACTATGGCGCCTAGTTTGCAGTCATCTGCGAACTTTGTCAGCCACAGCCCTCCCATGTTTGCTTTAACATCTGAGAAATAAATGCCGAACAAGAGGGGTCCCAGGACAGATCCCTGTGGGACACCACTTGTGACTGGCTTTGAGTCTGACATTACTCCAGCGATTTTAACTTAATGGATTCTGTCCTTTAGCCAGTTTGCAACCCATCTAGTGACATAAGGGTTTACTTTTAAGCTGTTTAGCTTATCTATGATGCCTGAGTGGGGTATTGTGTCGAAGGCCTTAGCCAAGTCCAGGTATGCTGTATGGACTGCTTTGCCCTCATCAATGGCTCTAGTGACTGTTTCGAAAAAGTCAACCAGGTTTAAAAGGCAGGATCTTCCCTTTACAAAGCCAAACTGGGTGGGGTCAAGCGTCTGTAGGTCCCCTATGTCTCCGTTTATGAGTTCCATAATGATTCTTTCCATAGCTTTGCAGACCAGGCTAGTCAAGCTTATGGGGCGGTAGTTTCCAGGGTCTGTAGAGGCACCCCCCTTGTGGAGTGGGACGACTGTTGCTGTACGCCAGTGTTCAGGTACATATCCCGAAGTAAGGCTAAGGTTAAATAGCATTTTTATGTGTGGGTTTAGCTCCTCTTGGAGTTCACGTAACACGCACCCCGGAATACCATCAGGTCCCATTGATGCTGTGTTTTTTGCTTTGTTTAGGGCGGTTCTCACTTGGACATCTGAGATGACAGTGAGATTACATTCAGCTGGGATAAGTATTTCTTCTTTTGGGGGTGAAGGAGGCGAGATATTTGCACTGAACCTGTCAGCCAGAATGTTAGCAATATCTGTGGGTTCAGTGTATTTTTAGTTGTTGTGAACCAACTCTGAGCATATCTGAGGGTTTCCACCCAGGTTTCTAACATAGCTGAAGAAGGCTTTGTGGTTATCTTTAGTGTCCTTAGCGATTTTTCTCTCAAAGTTTGCCTTGGATGTTTTTATGAGAGAACGTAGTTTTCTGCTAATGTTGATCAGAGATGTCTTCCCTTCATGGGATTTCGCTCTGACGTGCAGTAGCTTCCTTCTTTTGTTATACAATTTGTTTAAGGCTGAGGTCCACCAGACAGGACGCTTACATTTGGTGGAGAGGGACTTGGATTTGTTTGGGATTGCATGATCCATGCATTCTTGGAGATGTCCATAGAAAGCATTTGTGAAGGATTCGGCATTGTGGGATGTGGTATCCACTGGCACAGTGGGCTTAAAGGATACCATCTCAAGTCTTAAGAAGAGTGAAGTCTGCTTTTGAGAAGTTTTTCACTGTGGTCTTTTGTGCTGGGGGTGGAGGTGGGATATGTATATCCAGGGTGATTAGTTTGTGGTCAGATCTCACTAGTGAGGGGTATACTTCCGGTGTGGAGAATTTTGTCCCCATGTTTGTGATGATCAGGTCTAGTATATTATCTTCCCTAGTGGGAGAGGTGACTAGTTGTTCCAGTGCATTTGAATTTATGAATTCCAGGAACCTTTGGGCTAGGGTATTAGGGCTAGAATAATGTACCCTATCTATGTTTGGGTAGTTGAAGTCTCCCAGTATGATGGTATTTTGTGATACATTTATATCCTCCAATGTCTTCAGGAAGTCTGAGTGGGGTTCTTGAGATTGGGAGGGTGGTCTGTAACATGCTACCAGTTGTATAGCAGTTTTGCCTATGGTTAGTTGCACCTGTATGGTCTCTGATGCTTCATGTGTTGCTACTAACCTGGAGGTGTGGGTGTCCTTTATGAATATGGACACTCCTCCTTGTGGTTCGGCCCGGTTTTGGGGCCGAAAAGCATGATACGAGGTATAGCCTGGTAGCGCTAGGGTGCTCTCTGGAGCCTTGAACCAGGTTTCAGTTACTGCACAGACGTCGATGTTCTCCATGCTGAGGAGTGCATCAAGTGCCTGCATCTTGAGATTTAGACTTCTGGCGTTGAGCAGCATTACCCTTAGTTTTTTTCCATTTTTGTTTTCTAAGGAGGTGGGTTTGTCTTTTGAGCCTTGCCTAAAAAAGGCACTATGGGGGTGGCCTTAGCCAATATCCGGAAGCCCAGTGGTGACAGGTGTAAGCCATCCCTTGCGAAGCAGCGTGGCTTGTCCTACATATCATCCCAGGCAGACAGACATTGGATCCCCTTAGAATGACACCAGTACTTGAGCCAATTGTTAAAGCTGATTATCTTGTCTTTGTATTGTGGTATCATTCTTGGTGAGGGCAAGATGCTGCTCAGGGTCAGGGTCATACCAGCCTGGGCTACATAATCGGAGAGCTCCTCTATGTCTCTTTTCATGTAGTCCAGGGAGGTACGTCTCAGGTCATTCACACCAGCATGGACAATGACGGTCATATTTGTACTTGCTTTGGAGTGACCTGAGTGCGTGTGTTATGTGGCGGATCCTAGCTCCCGATAGACAGCTCACAGTCACCTTCTCCTTGTTCAGCCTGGTCAGTGGGACATCAGTGTGTCTGACTATGGAGTCACCTATTACTAGTGTATCAGGCAAGGTGTTTGGCCTTAAGGGCTGCGATTGGTCGACACACTGATTTATTGAAGTATGTGTTGCATGTGTTTTGTTTTGAGGTGGTGGATTTTTGGATGTCTAGTTTGGGAGCCTCTGTTGTTTTGGTGAGTTTTTTATTAGAGCCTCCGAGTATGTCTTTGTGTTTTTATGTGTTTGGTTTGCAGTTGTGGTAGGTCTATGTGGGATTGGGATTGTTGTGTGTGTGGTTGCCATCTCCTCCTGTCTGGTCATGCCAGCCCTGAGTTGAGAGAGTTCAGACTCCAGTTTGGCTATATAGTTGCATCTCTCACATGTATTTGTGTTTGTTGGGAGGAGGAGAGGGTTGTCTGTGTACATGAGACAATTGTAGCATTGTCTCAAGATGCCCAGATTGACCAGCTGAACTGGAGATGACGCCAGTAATCTACCACTCGACATGCTAGAACAGTATAAGGGAGTGGTATACCTTTAAGGGAAGGTGGTATTCACAGGGGTGGTAAGTAGATGTAGTGCTTTACTTAGTATGAGAGTGCTTACTTAGTAGAGAAGTATTGAGAACAAGTGCATCTTGAATGATGAGTGGGCAGATGACCTTTTCCTGAAGTCGGTGATGATTTCCTTTGTTTTATTGACATTCAGGTCTAGGTTGTTTCTTACACACTAGTCAGTCAGAGAGTTGACCTCGTGTTCATATGCTCTTTCATCCTATCCTTTGATGAGGCCTATGACCATGGTGTCATCTGCAAACTTGATGATATGATTGGAGCTGTGTTTTGCAGAACAGTCATGGGTAAGGATGGTGAACAGCAACTTTCTAAGTACACATCCTTGAGGAACACCAGTGTTGAGAATTATGTACCCTGAGGTGTTATTTCCTACACATGTCCTCTGTGGTCTGTTGATCAAGAATAAACTCCAGTTATAAAGGTGCTGGTTAATTCCTAGGTCGACTAGCTTATCAATACATTGCATCAGAACTACAGTATTAAATGCCAAACTGAAGTCTATGAACAACAGTCTGACATAGTTTATTACCATATAGATGGTCAAGTGAGAGGTGCAATGCCACCAGCATGGCATCAGCAGTGGACCTGTTCGCCCAATAAGTGAACTGCAGAGGGTCACAGGTTGATGGTAGAGTTGCTGACAGGTGCTTTTTAACAATCCTGTCAAAACATTTCATGATGTTAAAAGTTAAAGCAACTTATCTGTAGTCATTCAAGCAAGAGGGATTGGCTTTTTTGGGAAGAGGGATGATATTATTACCTTGAAGCAAGAGGGTACTCTTTCCAGAGCAAGGGAGGTGTTGAAAATATCTTTTATAACTGAGCATAGTTGATCTGCACACTCTTTTAGTACTTTTCCCAGTATATTTTCTGGGCCAGCCTCCTTCACTTTCTTTAGCTGACCCCTCACTTCCTCGTTGTTAATACTGACCATCCCCTCATTTTGGTCAGTGAGTAACCTGGTTGCAGGCAAGTTATTTTTCTCTTTGAATCTATCAAAGGAGGTGTTCAGCATGTTCAGGAATTCAGTGCTGTCTTCAGACTGATCTACCCTGGTTTTATAATTTGTGATCTGTTGTATCCCTTGCCAAATATTCCTAGTATTCCTCATGCCCTCAAAGCAACTCTGTAGCCTTCTTTCATACTCCTTCTCAGCCTCTTTAATGCCTCTTTTTCGATTTGCTCTGGGTTCATTTAGACCTTCCTTGTCTTTTGACCTGAATGCTGCATTCTGTACCCTCAGGAGTTCATAGACTTTACTAGTGAGCCAAGGTTTTTGGTTTGCTCTAATTGTGATACTTTTGGTAATAGCTATGTCATCAACACACTTTGAGATGTATGCCATTACTACTTCTCTGTAATTATCTATGTTTACCTGTTGGTCTGACATGGCTGCCTCTCTGAATACATCCCATCAGGTACTTTCAAAACACTCCTGGAAACATTCCATTGCCCCCTCATGCCAAACCCTGATCTGCTTCACTGTTGGCTTTTCTCTGATCAAAGCAAGTTTGTAGGCAGGTAGAAGCATGATGGAAAGGTGATTGGAGCTTCCAGTATTAGGTTTTTGTACTGCCTTGTAGGCTTCTTTTATGTTGGTGTATGCCCTTTCCAAAATGCTTGTACCTCTTGCAGGAAAGTCTACATATTGATAATAGTAGGGTAGCACCTGTCTCAGGTCAGCTTGACTGAAGTCACCTGCTACCACATGTGCAAAGTCTGAGTTTTTACTCTGTAACTCACAGATACAGTTGTGTAGTTTTTTCAGTGCTTCAGTGGTATTAGCACCAGATGGAATGTACACCACTGTTACACAGACTCCATTAAATTCCCTGGGTATGTAAAAAGGTCTACATTTTAAGGACAGGCACTCAGTTGGCAATGAGAAAAAACAGCTAGTAACTCTCTGTAAATTTCACATAGAACACACTGTACAGACTTCTGTTTGCACTTGTACAGTTCGTGTTTCCCACTGAGAGCATTTGTGTAGTTAATGACTTAGGAAATTTAAGAAAACTACAATTTTCCATGTCTTTCATCATTCTGTCTTATTTTTTTGGAAAAAAAATATCTATAGCTTAAAAAAAGAACCCATGTAAAACTGGACATTATATTAATTCTATATATAATGTGATCAGTACACTTCTACATCCCCCATACCAGCAGCCAAAGATTACATTATTAAACTAACGTTTATCTTCCTTCTCTCCAGCTTCTCTCACCTTGCCGCAGTAAGAAGACTGGATACTTTACAAATAAGAACATTTTCTTTTTTATCTTAGTATTTTTAACATATACAAAAGTCACTGATAAAGACTCACCTTCAACCTCACATTTAAAATACCTCTGAATGCACTCTATACCAAACTGCTTTATGATATAAGATGTAGTTTATATCATGATTTTTAATACAAATATTAAGAACCAAAATGTTATATTGACAGTTACTTCTTCAGTCTCTTCAGTGTCTGTCTAAACTTTAACAATATAAAGTGAGGTATATGCTGTATAGCTCACCCACCAGCTTGACACAGTCAACAAAATTCCAAACTTTCTCAGCCACTTCTTGAAAAGCCACATTTTATATGTCTAATAATATACCTAATGAAGTGAGTACTTTGTAGTCTTCCATTTATTCTCTAATTTCACAATGCTGTCAGTCTTCTTGCTGGTCCTCTCTCCCTCCCAACTCAGTCTCTGTTTCCAATCCAAAATACCCCTGATTTTTCTTGTCAGCTCCTATACCATTTTCTTTCCCTCAGTCGTGTTTTATAGGAACAATGGGAATGGTTGCTGTGGCAAGGTATATCTATGGGCTTTGCTGTTGCCAGTCAAATGAGGATCAGTGTCCACTTCTGCTTGTTGGCTCATTTATTTTTGGCTAACTTTTTTTATTTCCTCCTTAACCTGCTCTGCATCCAAAAATGTTTTTGATCCTCCAGGAAAAAATATTCTGAAGACAGATGGACACAGCAACTTTAATGTAGCACATACCTCGTGCCATTCCCTGATTGCTGGGATAAACTTTTGTTTTGTGAGTGATGTACAGTGAATAAACATTTTCCGCAAACACACTCTCTCCAATTTTTAAAACTTTTCCTTTCTGCCAGAGTTTTGTCAAGATCAACTCTTTCTGCTGGTATGGTTGAATCTTAGACAATATAGGTCTTAGCTGCTTTGTCGTTGTCAGGTTTGGAGCATACAGAAGATGTCCTCCTTTCAATGGTCAAATTATGTTGTGGAATACCTGTCCAGTTGCCTATTTGTACTTTCATAGAAGTTATACAGTCTTTACTTCCTGTTTCTTTCATGTAGCAAAAAATCTCAGATTTTTTTTCTCTTTGTGCTGTCTTCTAACTGTATTTTTTGAAGCAGCTTTTCTTGAATACTCATGTTGTCAACCTTTTCTTCATTTCAGCCTTTGTTTTTTTAGTTTTATTAGCTCATCAGAATAACTAGTTAAAGCTTCTTCTATTTTGCCATCTTTTTTATTTAACTGTATATATTCCTTCATTGTTGTACTTATTTTAATAATCTCTAATATTATCTGATTTATGTTACCTCTACATTACTGGAAGCCCTCTCCTTTACCAACGTTGAACCTTTTAACTGATTTTTGCTCACTCTCTGCAAGATTCTGCCATTCAGAGTTTTTTCCTCACCTTTTTCTTGCTGATTTTCTGTTTTTTTCCCCAAGTATCTTCTTTACTGGTATCTAGGTCGTGTTATTACAAGTCAGTAACTTAATTTTATCCAGTTTGATTGCTTTACAGGCTTCTTTTCACAACTACAGATGTTATGTTGTCCTAGCTCACCTTCATTCTTTCTGGATGGGTTCAGAGCCAATCCTCGACTCTGACTCGGCTGAATACGCTAGCTTGAAGTCTCTAACTTGGCTTGTGGCCGAGTAGGTATCCCATCATGCAGTAGTGCAATCTCCAGATCTCGTTTGCCACTTTACAGGTTCAGATGTTCTCTTCTTGGCTGTGGCTAAGTTTTTTGTCTTTTTGCTAATCTTTACACATTTAGTCTTTAGAATTGCTTAGTTAGTTTAGTTAGTTTAGTTGTGAGTGCTGTACCTTTCATAGCCTTAGTAGCTAAATTTTCACTTTTGCTGGGTTTTTTGTTGGCCGTCGTTTTATTCGCTAGGCATGTATTGTGTATCCCGTCGTCTTTAAATATAGTGGTGTGCTTTAATTGTTGTAGTTGGTTAATTAGGTAATTAGTCATTAGTTTAAGTTAGAGAGCTAACTGCCTGTTTCAGTTAGAGGGCTAGTAGTAGAGTTCTGTGTGTGTGACCCTTTCTGACAGCTACTAGGTCCATTTGAATTAGAGGACCTAGTGCTTGTTTATTTAAATACCAAGTTATTTCCCTTTAGCTTTACTGGAAATGCTGTGTGTGTTACTAATTGTTCATATTTGTTGTGGAATACCTGTCCAGTTGCCTATTTGTACTTTCATAGAAGTTATACAGTCTATACTTCCTGTTTCTTTCATGTAGCAAAAAATCTCAGATTTTTTTTCTCTTTGTGCTGTCTTCTAACTGTATTTTATGAAGCAGCTTTTCTTGAATACTCATGTTGTCAACCTTTTCTTCATTTCAGCCTTTGCTTTTTAGTTTTATTAGCTCATCAGAATAACTAGTTAAAGCTTCTTCTATTTTGCCATCTTTTTTATTTCACTGCATATATTCCTTCATTGTTGTACGTGTTTTTTTCAGGTCTATATTAGATCAGTGAATGCTTAAAAAAGCAAACGCTGATTGATCGAACTGATGTAAGCGAATGTTTAAAATATCAAAGCAACAGAAACCTGAATTTTTTCCTAGGGAAAGAATTCAGTTGTCCGTTTCTGTTGCTTTGGTATTTTCAGTGCTGTGGTGGAAAGTTTCGGGTTGGATTCAGGTAAGTGTGCGATTGTGTGGATGTGAGTGTTAGGGCGGGTTTGGTGAGTTAGGGTTAGGGCGCGGGTTAGGTATGTGTGCGATTGTGTGGATGTGAGGGTTAGGGCAGGTTAGGTGAGTTAGGGTTAGGGAGCGGGTCAGGTGAGTGTGCGATAGTGATGGACCTCAGGGTTAGGGTTTGGGTTAAGGTAAGTGGATAGTTAGTAGTGTGTGTATAGTTTAGTGTAGGGTTAGGTGTCAGATTTTAGGTGTATGTGTGTGGATTGCTGTTTGTTTGGTGTGCTTGTGTTGTGTGTATGTGTTTTGGATCAGCCATTTTTTTCCCTAGGAAAAAAATCGCTGTTCTGACAGTTCAGGATTGTAGGCTTTTGCTTACATAAGTTCGATCAGTCAGCATTCGCTTTTTTAAGCATTCACTGATCTAATATAGACCCTTTTTTTCTGTGTGATTTCTATATTGTTTTTATAGTTTTATACTTGTTTTAGGATTTCTTCTTCCCTACCATGTCCAAGGAAACTAGGGAGAAGGAACATAAGCTTTTGGGCTTTAGGAAATGCCAAAAGTACTCTCAAACAATGTCCATTACGGATGAACATAGTGTTTGTGTTTATTGTTTAGGAGCAATCTTTCTACAGAAAACCTGCACATAGTGCCACTCTTTTAGTGCCGGTGTTCTACAGGAGAAGAAAAAAAAAACTTGTGGTCAAAGGACTCTTGAAACCAACATATCTCATTTGCAGATATCCTTGAGATCCTAAAACAGAGAGGTGGCTGGAACCCCTCACCTGCCTTCTGGGAAGGTGTACTTGAAGGCCTTTGGATCTCAACCTTCAGCCTCCTGGGTGTCTCCGCCTTTTGATGAGCTAATGGAGTTGGTCAGTTGAAAGGCATGGGAGTCACCTGACACTATGGAACCAGTTCCTTGGAGGCCAAACAAGTTTTTGTCAGCCCCCACTGGAAAGGATTTTCTTACAAAAGGTGTGCCTGTAGATGCTATAGTGGTGGCAGCAGCCACCAAGAAGGAACTTTCTGAGACATCCTCATCTGTTCATCCTCCGAACAAAGATTCTCGAACAACTGACAGATACTGGAAGCGTGTCTTTTCATCAGTGACTTTTACACTCAGATCGCTGAACTACCTCACACACTTTACAAGGCTACAAAGAGATCTCCTGGAGGAACTAGGAGATACTCTACAAGGTTTGTTGGCTGTGGGAGTGACAGACAAAGTCACCTCCCAGCTGTTCACCTTAAATTCCATCGTCAACTCTTCCATGAGACTGATATCATATGCAGCACATGGAGCGAGTAGGCCAGCGGGTTCAGGAGTTTCCCTGAGGAGACACTCCAGGATGTGCTTGTTTAATTTTGTGGAACCTTTTAAGTCTACCTTTACCAATGCCCCTTTTGATGGTTCCTCACTTTTTGGACCTAAAGTTAAAGACACACTCACCAGATGATGGCAGGAAGGGAAAACTCTGTCTGCCGTTGGAGTACGTTTTTCAGTACCTTCAAGACCTTACCCTAAAGGTCAGAAGAGTGGGAAAATGTGGTTCAGAAGATCCCAGGGAGCTTTCCAAGATGCACGAGGTGAATCCTTCCCCAGGGGCAGAGGGGGAGGCAACAATGGTAGAAGCCATCCTAGAGGCAGTGGGGGTCCACTAAACCAGGGTGACCATGATTCCTTTCACGGATGCCCCTACCAGTGCTCCTGAAAGAAGGCCCATCTGCTCTACTCTGGAGGCTCTGCTCTACTCTGGAGGCAGTCGGGGGGACATTTATCTTTGTACCCAGAAGCCTGGCAAAATATCACAAAAGACAAGTGGGTACAAAGCATAATATCCAGAGGCTATTCCATTCCCTTTTGCCATCCTCTCCAACACATCAGAACAGTCTCAGATATTCCACCCAGTCTAAGGGAGCAAGCAACTATAGAAATTCAAAAGTTGCTGGGCAAAAGAGTCATCCAAATAGTCCCCACAGACCAAGTAGGATTCGGAACTTACTCATGATTCTTTTTAGTGCCAAAAAGAATTGGGGACTGGAGACCCATATTGGATCTCAGCAATGATGACACTGCAGTCAGTATTTCCCTTTTTTAGGGAAAGATGATTGGATGTGCTCAATAGACCTCAAAGATGCATACTACCACATAAAAATGGACAGAGCATCAAGGAGTCATTTATGCTTCCAGCTGGGAGTCAGTCATTATCAGTTCTGAGCTTTGCCCTTTGGTCTCACTACAGCCCCCAGAGTGTTCACCAAATGCATGGCAGTAGTAACAGCTCACTTGAGACATCTTGGTTTCCAAGTGTTTCCGTATCTGGAAGCCAGGGATGTGACATTGGAAATTTGTGCTCAGCTAGGCATAACAGTCAATTTGAAAAAATCTGCCTTGTTGCCCTGTCAACATATTATCTTCATAGGCGCAGACCTAGACACCATTTCTATGATGGCACGTCTTCCACCTGACAGAATTTTTGCCCTTAGACAGCAAATACTCCGCCTTCTTCCCAAGAACAAGGTAAAGGCAAAGGTAGTTCTGAAACTTCTAGGAACCATGGCTTCAATCATAACTCTAGATCTGAAGTAGGCACTTCATTTGTCAGCAACCTTTGGGATACGGATCCGATCTCGGATCCGATCCGGCAACTTCTACCACGGCATAGATCCAAGCTCCTAGCTCCTCCCTTTACCCATAATCCCCTGCCAACCCTAACTGACCTCAGATCTAGTTTGCCATGCTTCAAGCTACAAGCTAGGTTCTTGAGCTCCTGGTGGATCGAAATTTGTGAGAAAAAAATTGCTAAGTTTCTTCCTTTTTTTCTGTTGCTGTGAGTGAGAGTGAGTGGTTAGGTACCCTATAGCCCTTTTTAGCTAACTAAATTTTATTTTTTTTTGTGATCCTTTTATCCTCCCTTCCTCGCTGGTCGTAGTGTGTGTGTGTGTGGTGTGTTTAGGGGCCTGGTGAGTGTGTTTTCCTTTTTAAAATGTCTGAGGCCCCTAAAACCATGTTTTCTAAGTGCACCGAGTGTGGCCATAAGCTTTCACCGGCGGATGGCCACACTCGGTGCGTTAGGTGGCTTGGGGTTGAACACCTCTCCTCTGGATGCGCGATTTGTGCGGCATTCAACCCCAGGGCACTTAAGGACCGGAGGTCGAAGCTGATTCTGGCGGACCTTTTGCCCCCAGATCAGGCTCCAGCCTCCGGTACTTCTGTGGCCACTATCCAGCCCTCAGTGGCGGCCACTCCTGCTCCCTTCCCTCTGGTCGGGACTCAACCTCCCGCTTCGGCTCCGGAGGAGAGGGAGGCCAAGAAAGACAAGCAGATTGAGAAGCACCATAAGCGGCGGGCCGAGGACTCCTCCTCGGCCCCACCCGCCAAATGGGCTTCTCCCTCCAGGGCTTCTGGATCGCCTCCTCCTCAGATCCGATCCCCTTGCTTCTCTCCGGGACCCGAGGAGGGGGTGACCCGGTCCTCATCGAGGTCATCGAGGCGGCACTCCAGGCCTGCCTCGGTGGCCACTTCGAGGTCCACTTATAGCATGTTGGATGCAGACATGGACCGGATGATGAAGAGGTTCATCCAGGCCCAGCTGCAGATGGGAGTGCTCTTGCCTCCCCCCTCTCTGGGGGGGAGCTCGACCCCATTCTTTGCTCCAATCGCTCCTTCTCTGACCCGTTTTCCGGGTTTGGAGCATTGGAGCCGAGCCGCGTTGGATCTGGGGGTGAGTCGGAGCCGACAGTGCTGGGCACTTCGGCTCCGACTGTTCCCTCGAGTTTGTCGGATCCGACCTCTCAGAGCCGCGGGCCGAGCTTCGGATCTGAGGGATTCGGTGTGCATTCGGCTCCGTCCCTGTTTGAGCACGCGGGTCCTTTGGATCCGATGGTCTCGGCCCCGGGTCCAGTCCCCGCTTCGGATCCGGGTGGGAGTCGACTCTCGGATCCTATGGAGGGCGGCTCCCCCTCGGCTTTCGCTGCGGTGGAGAGGACACTGTTGAGTGCATCCGGACCTCTGGTCCTGGCTTTGGTTCCCCCCTGCACTCCCTCTCAGCTGGTCCAGGCTCCCATCACCCGGCCTTTGGGGCAGCCTGCTTCAGTGCCTCGGGATGTTCCTTCGGAACATGACATTGCTGGTGAGACTTCCTTGGACAGCCCCCCCGAGGAGGTTCCTCACAAGTCTAAGTGTAAGAGGAGGCATGTGGACTCCCCCGAGTCCCTTACGGAAGATACGGACTTAGATGAAGGGGAAGGCTCCCCAAGGTCACCCCCCGAGGATGTCTCCTTTGGAGACATCATGGAAATGCTTAGGATCAGGGGGGGTTGGTCTGCCCCCAAGTCCGATGAGTCCGTATTCCTAGAGGCATTTGAAGCAGGGCCATCTACCTCTTGGGTGTCCCCCCCGACCCCCTGGTGGACCTTATTGCCACCAGGGCTTGGAGGGAGCCGGACACTGTAGAGCCAGTCCCCAAGCATCCGGGTAGGATCTTGAGTGCCCCCACAGAGAGAACCCATTGGAGCAGAGGTCCCCCTGTGGATGCCATGTTGGTGGCGGCGGCCACCAAGAGAGAGTTGGCTCAGGAGAGCCCCACGGTCCACCCACCGAGCAAGGAGTCTCGTGCGATGGACCGCCTTCGGAAGCGAGTCTTCAGTTCAGCAACCTTCTCGATGAGGGCGCTGAACTATATGGCACACGTCATCCGGATGCAGCGGGATCTGATCAAAGAATACGCTGCCTCCCCCCCAGAGTCCATGTTGGAAGGGGACAGACAACTGTACTCCTCCCGAATGTCCACTCTACGGTCCATTTCTAACACCTCTATGCAGCTTTTGTCTCACGCCACTGAGGGAGCTGCTAGAGCTGGCGGAGTCGGCCTGGTCATGAGGCGACAAGCCTGGCTCCGACATTGTGACTTCTCAGAACCCTTTAAGGCCTCATTTGCGAATGCCCCCTTTGATGGTTCTGCTCTGTTTGGCAAAACCGTTCGCGACACTTTAGTCCAGAGCGAGAAAGACGGGAAGATGTTGTCTGCCATCGGAGTCCACTTCTCTGCTCCCCAGAGGTCCTTTTCCAAGAACCAAAAAGGTCAGAAGAAGATGTGGTTCCAGAAATCGCATCAATCCCAGTCTGCTGCAGATAACCAGTCCTCTCGTGGCAGAGGAAGACAGGGAGGACACCGCCCTAGAGGCAGAGGGGGTCCCAGGAATTTTGGATCCAGAGAACCCTTCTCTGAGAGGCCCACGCAGAACCCCTGAGGGATTGCCCGGCTGCTCCACTCTGGAGGCAGTCGGGGGGGCATTTTTCGAGGCACCTAGCAATGTGGGAGTCCATAACAACAGATCGCTGGGTGCTTCGCATCATATCCAGAGGTTACCAAATTCCCTTTATTGTAACCCCCAAAACCAGAAGCCTCCCTGACGTACCACCCAGTCAGAGGGAGGCACTGCTACAGAAATTCAGCAGCTTTTACAAAAAAGAGCCATCCAACCCATCCCCCTAGATCAGCTCGAATTAGGGTTTTACTCCAGGTTCTTTCTGGTGCCAAAAAAGACGGGGGACTTGAGGCCCATCCTCGACCTCTCTCTCTTGAACCTGGAAGTACCCACAGAAAAGTTCCGGATGGTCACGCTGCAATCTGTTCTCCCCCTGTTATGGGAGAACGATTGGATGTGCTCGATAGACCTCATGGATGCATACTATCACATTCAAGTGGACAGACACTCCAGGAGGTTTCTCCGCTTCCGGCTGGGAGCCAGTCATTTTCAGTTCAGGGCCCTCCCCTTCGGTCTCACCTCAGCCCCCAGGGTGTTCACCAAAGTCTTAGCGGCAATAGTGGCCCACCTGAGACTCCAGGAAATTCAGGTCTTTCCGTACCTGGACGACTGGCTCCTTACCGCCCCTACAAGGCATCTGCTCTGTTCATGCAGGGATTACTTCCTCAATCTTGCTCCACGTCTAGGATTGACAGTCAACATGGCCAAGTCCTTTCTGGCTCCTACAGATTTCATGGGGGTGAGACTGGATTCCAAACTAATGCTTGCTTTTCTGACTCCAGATCGGCTTCAGAACCTGAGGTTGCATGTACAGGCCATCCTCCAACTTCAAGCTCCACCGGCGGAATTGGTCCTGAGGGCTCTAGGGTCCATGGCGGCAGCAATTTCTCTGCTGCCCTTGGCCCGTCTGAATATGAGGGTCCTGCAGTGGACACTTCAGGTGCAATGGTCCCTGTCTCGCAACCCTCTGTACCATCCCATTTCCCTAAACAGGACTTGCAGAAGGTCACTTGTGTGGTGGCTCCAGTCCCCGAGCCTCCACACGGGACGTCCATTCTCGATGCCTCCTCCCATCGCCACAGTGACCATGGACGCTTCTCGCCTGGGGTGGGGGTGGGGGGCATTATTCAGGCAGAACGGTCCAAGGCACGTGGAACGACATAGAGACCTCCTTGCATATCAATGTCCTAGAGATGAGGGAGGTGCTTTTGACGTTGCAGGCACTTCACGACCTTCTTCCGATTGGGACGATTGCAGTACATACGGACAACATGTCAGTGGTCTGGTACATCAACAAACAGGGGGGAACAAGGTCTTATCCTCTTTGTTGCAAGGCCATGAGAGTGTGGGAATGGGCGATATCCACCAACCGCTTTCTCATTGCAATGCACATTCCGGGAAGGTCCAGCATTCTAGCAGACAGGCTCAGTCATACAATCCTGACTCCATACGAATGGTCTCTCAATCCTCTAGTAGCGGAGCGAATATTTGCCCAATGGGGGCAACCCTGTTGTGATCTTTTTGCCTCTCCCTCAAACACCAAATGCAACAGTTACTTCGCCCTAATCCCCCCTCTGGGGGAGTCCCCGAGAGACTCTCAAGTACATGCTTGGCCTCCCGGTCTCCTTTACGCTTACCCTCCACTGCCCCTGATGCTAAAACGTTTACAGAAAGCCAGTCGGTTGGGGAGCAAGATGATCCTCATTGCCCCATTCTGGCCTCGTCAGACGTGGTTCCCGTACCTATGGTCTCACCTGATTCATCCGCCCTGGATTTCGGATCCTCTTCCGGATCTCATTACTCACCCCCTGGGTCTTCCGACCCCCAACCTGGTCAACCTCAAGCTGACGGCTTGGTTCCTCCAGTACCACTCTTGATAAGGACTTCCGGAATCTCCTCACCAGTCAAAGCCATTCTAGTAGCAGCACACAAGCCATCCACCAGAAAGGTCTATCGGAGTAAGTGGAAACGCTTTTCCATCTGGGCTGAGCACCGTCATTTAAATCCTTTTACAGCGCCTTTAACATCGGTTTTGGATTTTCTAACTACCCTTTTTCATGAGGGGGCTAGCTGTTCTACAGTCAAGGTGCAACTAGCAGCAATTTCGCATGTAGGGCATGAGTCTGGCCCTCTTATTACCTCCAAGCTCTGTAAAGCTTTCCTTAAGGGTACCTTCCTCCTCAGACCTCTCTTGGAAAACGGCCTTTCTGGTGGCCATTACTTCGGCCAAAGAGTCTCTGAACTTCAGGCTCTCTGTGTCAAACCACCGTATTTGACCTTCCATCAGGATAGAGTTTACCTCAGGATCAATCCGTCTTTTCTGCCTAAGGTATCTTCTGAAGCAAACATTAATCAATCTATTAATCTTCCCGTGTTCTTCCCCAACTATCAGAGCAAAGGAGAGTATAAGCTGCATTCCTTGGACGTGCATAGACAACTGCGCTTTTATATTCATCGAACGGCTGGTCATAGACAATCCGACCAGTTGTTTGTCTCCTTTGCCAAAACCAACCTAGGCAAGTCAGTTTCTAAAGTTACCCTGTCACGATGGATAGTTAGCTGTATTCTCTTAGCATATCAGAGTTCGGGACGGCCTGCACCTCAGGGAGTCTGCACTCATTCTACTAGGGCCGTTGCTACATCGGCTGCTTTTAGATCTAGGGTTCCCTTGGATAATATTTGTTCCGCAGCCACTTGGGCTTCATCCCATACTTTTATCAGCCATTACAAACTGGATGTTGTCTCCAGAGGTAGGGCGTCCTTTGGCTCTGCAGTGCTCCGGAATATCCTTCCATGAAGGCCACCCAAGATTCAGGTAGCTGGGGACTCTGTCCCAAAGGTTGCTGACAAATGAAGTGCCTACTTCAGATTAAGAAGTTATGTACTCACCATAACGTTCCATCTGAGTAGGTATCTTCATTTGTCTGCAACCATCCTACCCGCCTTCCCCCTGACCAATATGTTTCTAAGTAGGAGTTGTCTTACATGAGTCCCTTCCGGGACACACTAGCAAGTGGTTATATGGGGCAAACTTGATCTGAGGTCAGTCAGGGTTGGCAGGGGATTATGGGTAAAGGGAGGAGCTAGGAGCTCGGATCTATGCTGTGGTAGAAGTTGCCGGCTTGGATCCGAGATCGGATCCGTATCCCAAAGGTTGTAGACAAATGAAGATACCTACTCAGATGGAATGTTATGGTGAGTACATAACTTCTTATTCCTCTCGCCAGGATGCATATGAGAATCCTTTAGTGGCTCCTGTTTTCTCAGTGGTTGCTACAGGAACTTCTTATGTCCCATCTGATCAGAATAATGGAGTCATGCCAGAGGGATCTACGGTGGCAGACTCAGTCCAATCATCTGACCATTGGGAGACCCTTTATTCCACAACAACCTGTTGCTACAGTGACCACAGACACTTCCAAGATAGGGTGGGAGGCATTATCTGGGAAGGACAGTCCAAGGCATATGGCAAGACCACAAGGCCCATTTGCACATCAGTGTTCTAGAGATGAGAGCAGTGCTTCTGGAGTTGCAGGCACTCCATGACTCTCTTCCACTAGGGATGATTGCAATCCAGTCAGACAATATGTCGGTGGTATGGTACATAAACAAACAAGGAGGAACCAGATCATACCCACTTTCTCAGGAGACCCTGAGAGTTTGGCAATGGGCAATATCTTCCCAAAGCTTTCTAGTAGCAATGCACATCCAGGGGAAATCCAACATGAAGCTGAGCAGGGCGATATTCATGCCTCACTAGTGGTCTCTAAACCACAGCATAGCAGAAGAGATTTCTGGAAATGGGGCCATGAATACCAAATGCAGCAGCTACTTTACCCTAATCCCCCCCCCCCCTCCAGGGGAGACACTCAGAGACTCTGTTGTTCATGATTGGGCCTTGGGACTTCTTTATGCCTTTCCCCGCATACCCAAAGTCATCCAGAGAACAAAATCCTTGGGAAGCAGGCTGATACTCATTGCCCTATATTGGCCTTGTCAGATTTGGTTCCTTTTCCTCTGGCCTCATCTGCAGGAGAAGCCATGGATTCTGGACCCAGTTCCAGACCTTCTGACCCATATGTCAGGTACACTTCATCCTTCTCTCCACACCCTCAATTTGACAGCATGGCTGCTCCACTTCCAAACTTAGTCAGGCTTCAAGACTTCAATCCAGCAGTTCAGACACATTTTGATATCCTCTCATAAAGATTCTACCAGAAAATTATATACTAGTAAAAGGAATAGGTTCTCCTATTGGGCACAAACCAGTAACATTGACCCCTTCTCTGCTCCAATTCACTCGATTTTAGAATTTCTTACCGAGCTTTTTCAACAAGCCTCGGCTGCAGCTACAATTAGAGTCCAACTGGCAGCAATCTCAAATTTCCACATTGGTGAATTTTCTCCTAACCAAATGTCACACAGATTGTGTAAAGCATTCTTAAAAGGCACTTCTTTATTGAGGCCTCATTTTAAAGAATCTCTTCCTCCTTAGGATTTAAATTTTGTACTGTCTCATCTAACATTGCCGCCATTCGAACCTGCCTCATCTTGTGACCTCAGATTTCTTTCTTGGAAGACTATACTTCTAGTAGTGGTAACATCTGCAAGAAGAGTCTCATAGTTGCAAGAACTATCAATCAAACCACCATATTTGATTTTTCATAAGGATAGGGTATTGTTAAGAACTAATCCATCTTTTTTACCTAAGGTTAGTTCTCAATCCAATCTAAACTAATCTATTGAGCTTCCAGTCTTTTTTCCCAATCATAGCAACAAGGCAGAGTATAAACGCCATCAATTGGATGTGCATAGACAACTCAGATTCTATTTCCATAGAACTAAAGAGTTCAGAAAATTAGACCAGTTGTTTATCTCTTTCACTGAAGCAGAAAAGGGCATACCAGTTTTAAAAGTCACACTTTCAAATTGGCTTTCAAATTGTATCACTTTTATATACACCTCCAATAACAGAAATTTGCCATTCAAAATTAGAGGCTGCTCAACCAGAGCATTGGCAACATCCTCTGCTTTTCAGGCCAGGATGTCAATGGACAGTATTTGTGCTGCTGCTATGTGGGCAAATCCTCATATGTTTATTACTCATTACAAAGTTGATTTGGTCTCCAGGGACAGAGCTTCATTTGGTTCCACTGTGTTCAAAGGTGTTCTCCTGTGAGCCACCCAAGAAAAAGGTGCTAGGGATGCTGTCCCATCCAGTAAGAATGAAGGCGAGATAGGACAACATACAAAGATGTTATGTACTCACCATAACGTTCTATGTTTGTTGTCCATCTCGCCCTTCATCCTTACAACCCTCCCACCTTCCCCCAGCCAAGGACTTCTAGAGGACCTGGTGGACAATTGATTCCTCTGATAAATGAGTTCCTTTGACTCTCCTTGTTTTTCCTTGATCTGATGTCATATGGTTATTTTAGTCATTGTAATAGTTAGTAGCAAACTAGATCTGGAGATTGCACCACTGCATGATGGGATACCTACTCTGCCACGAGCCAGTTTAGAAATTCGAGCTAGTGTATTCGGCCGAGTCGGAGCCAAGGATCGGCCGCAAACCTATCCAGTAAGAATGAAGGGTGAGATGGACAACAAACATGGAACGTTATGGTGAATACATAACTTCTTTTTTTCGTACTGGGAGAGCTCTAATAAACCCATTGATCAGTGTGCATCCAACTTGGAAGTTTCCCTGGGTTATATATATTTTGAGCAGCAGCTCTTCTGTAGAGAGGGAATCCAGGGATATTATAACAGCCCCTTAGATGGTTTCCCATTGTAATTTCTGGTTCTGTGATATGCTTTTGAAATATTAAAGCTGAGTCTAGGTGAATTCCTAACTATCTGGAAGTAGTTACATTAACTGCTTCTTGGTTTGCAGCACAGATCTCAATTTCTTTGCTCAAGAATAAAATACAAAGCAAAAAAAGAAAAGGAAAAAAAAAAACAAGGGTAGACAAAGGTCCAAAATTGGAGAATTTTACATAACAAACAGCCAGTAGTTTTAGGGGATAAAGAATTTGTACTGCTGTTAGTGACAGCTGGTCAGTATTGTACTTCAGTTTTTGTTTTTTAATGTTGACTTTAGAAATAACCCAGTAAAAGCTCAGATGATAATTTAGAACCAAGCGCAATTTCAGCCTTTGGTCAGAAGATAATTTAGAAATAAACACAATTTCGGCCTTTGGCCAATATGTGTCATAATGTGCTTTTCTCCCATATCAGTTCTTCTTGTCTTTTATGTTCACTTTAGAAAAGCCCAGTGGTCCAAAGGAGGCTCGTCGGATGCTTAGAAACAAACAAAAGTATAATGCCTTTCTTAGGTTTTATGGTCAGTCACTCGAAGGGAATATTTCAAAACAAATTCCAACAAACAGAAAGGAAGATGCACTAATCAAGAGTAAATCTGCACCAAACAAAACAAAGGCATCAACTGTAAGTACCCTGTGTATTACATAGATTTAAAGTCTGTAAAAGCAAAATTCCTCAGTAGCGGCTATTTACTGGTTAAATGCTTAAGATCCCTTAACTTCAATCCAGTATTAAATGAAGCCATTATAGTAGCTAAACAGAATCCAGATAAGTACAGTAATGTAACATGTAATGATGGGCTAAGGTAAAACAATGACTGTTTTTCTTCAAAACTTAGATGTTACACGGATAGTAATAAGATGCAAATTTAAAGGAGGTAATAGGAAATGTGGGCCCATAATTAGGTTAGAATCTTTTCTCACTCACTGTTTTTATTAAGCCTGCAGCATAAATGCTACAGACTGTTGTCAGAGTGAGTGGTAGCTGATTTTTCTAAAATGTCATGAAATGGGTGTTTAGTTGCATTTGTGATTTGTGTATGTACCGATCACTATACTCTGACATTTTCTATTATGTAATATTGTTTTGGTTTTGGCAACATGGCTTTGGCAGTGTCACATCCATTAGTGTGTTTTGCTTTTGTCATATATAATCTTAGGAATTTGCATTATTTTTCTCTGTTTGATACTGTATGATGTAAACTACTTCAGTATCTCTGCTTTAATGTTTTGTTTTGATCTGTCTGTTCACGAGTTTCATAATACACATGGTGATATACATATGTACAGGACACAAGGAGAATTCCTTTCTCCATTGAAAGGTGTCTGTCAGAATTTTGAAGTTAAGTAGTTCACATCAGGATAGAAGATAATCATGAAATGGTAGGTGGAATGAATGAGACTATAGTGATTACCAAACTAGATGCCTCATGGTTTCCTATTGAAGTGATGTGTGATATCGTTGAGAAACTCAAAGTCAAATAATGCAGATGCCTCATAGGCAGATATTGTCAGGAAGGGACTAGGAGATTAATTGCTATCTGTGACCTGAAGCTTCAGCAGCAGAAAATCAAGGTACAGATGATTTCAGTCTGCTACCAGGTGAGTTGTAGTGCTCTATTCAGGCACAAAATCTGAGATAGGAATGTATTTATATATTTATTTATTTTTTATTATTATTATTTTATTTCATTTTGTTTATACTTTGTTGATGGGCTTCTTTTAGAGGAAATTTGGCCATGGCACTGGAGAAGTTCCCCTACTCTCTTCCTTGTGAGGGGGATCATTTTTGTGGTTACACTTCCTGTTTCTGATTGCACAGAGGCTGTTAAGAGAAACAGGGAGTTACAGCAGTGGAGTTGAGAGAGTTGCTCGGTGGCGATTTGGAGCAGAAGAAGGTGGTCGAGCCTTCAAATCAGTTTAAAAATGCTTTGAAATAAGAGGATAGAAAAGAAGGTAGTCAAGCCTTCTATATTTGTCTAAGGTCCGAGAATCAATAAGGAAGGCATATATGGCTTCTAGCAGAGTTCCAGTGGTTAGAGATGATGGTAGGAAGACAGTTGAGTGTTCTATGGATATTTTTGAAACAGTGGAAGGGTGCATAGTCAAAGAAAAGACAGGCAAGGCTTTTCCAGATTCAGAAGAGATTTTTCAGCAGCAGCTATTCCAGGAAGAGAACTAGCATGATTAGGGATGTGTTATTGCAGCTGTCCAGTTGGGAGGGTCGCAGGATGTTTTATTAGAGAAATTATGTGAGGAAAGCAAACCTAAAAGTGGCAAGGATATAGCATGGGGAGGTATAATGGTCAAAATTCAAAATGAAGAGGTACTTTTGATACAAAAAAACAGGACATGTAAGACAAAAACTTATGCTGATATGGTGAAGGAAAAAGAAAAAAAAGGGACATCAGGAAAAGAAACTGTTACAAAACAAATAAGAAATTATACTGTTAGGATTTTCTCCAAGGAAGAAAGAGAAATAGAAATACATGAGGTATAGGAGAGTGTTATTTTACCTTTAAGAACTTCTCCATCAAAGGTAAGAGCTTTCAGTAAGAGCTTTCATTCATATAAGCAAAGACACTTTGCGAGAGGTGCAGAAGTGCAGCAGTTGCGGTGTTGCCTCACAGTAAGAGGTTCTCCAGTTCAATTCTCGCCTAGGGTGCCATGTTATAAAGACATGCGTCTGGAGCATTTCTCCCCAGGCCTCCACTGAAAAATGGCTTTATTCCAAGTCAGACTTTCCCAGTAAACAAATGTTAAATAAATAAAAATGGTCAGGCAATGAAAACATTTTTGAGTCAATATGACAATAAAAACGACTGTACTCTGTGGAATGCTGATGTAGTTAAAGCCTTTTTTTCAGAGAATCTAAGAAAATCCATGTTCAGTTTAGAACAGAAATTGAAAACAAGACTTTGAAAAGACATTTAAATAGCATATGTAAAGATTTATTGGGCATTTCAAAAGTTTTTGACAATAGAGGATTATTGGCTGGGGGTTAGGATTATAATATTGTACTAAAAATGGAAAATGATGAACTCATTCATATCCGTGACCATATGATCGACTTTTGAAAGTGTATTTGCAGGTGATGTTTACTGACCCCTTACACTGCATGGCACCTATGTTACTGCACAATCTGTTCTGGTGTGTACATTCTCCATTTGTCTGGCCAGTGGTTCCCCTTCCCCTTACATGTGTCTCTTTGTCCTTCTGTAGTCCATTCACAGGCTTTGGCCACAGTGGCTGCTATGTATTTATAATTCTTATGTGGGTGGGGTACATGCCATTACATCACACACATGGTTGTGGACTTCACACCTCTGAGAGTACCTGTTTAGCAGGTTGTCCATCATTGCACCACTCCACTTGCTGTGGTTCTTAGATGGTTTGTGTTGCTTTATGTTATAATGAGGCTCATGCCATCACAGACTGACATCTGCACAGGCCAAAATATGACAGTCAGACAAAGGCCCACACATGGTGACAGGCTGTTAATACTGTTCTGCCAAACATAGACAGTTGGGAGACTAGTTTGGTAATTGCTTGCTTGCTCTTATGCGTTTGATTTCTGCTTCCCCACTGTCTACCATTGCTGTTTTGACATGACCCTTTCTTGTTTGGCAAATAGTTGACAGGCAAATGCAATGCTAGGACAAGCAGAACAGATATACAAGGCATACTTGCGCTCCTTCTGTGACAACCTGTGTCATTCCAGGGGTATGGCTGTTGGCCACTGACATGTTGTCAGTGCTGACACAGAAAGTTTGCAGCATTTATACAATGGCAGTACACAGACCTTCAGGTACCTCAACATCTGAGAGCCAGACATCTGGACAATGCTACAAGTGATTGGGGTCGGAGGCCTAAATGTAGGGATCATTTTTAAGAATTGGCCTTACAAACATAGAAAGGTGATTCAGTAACAGGTTTTGCATTAGCATGCATGTTTTTATGGGTATGTAGTCTGACACTACAATCTGTCATTATTTTCTGACTTTAGTCTTGCGTGATTTGCCAATGAATTGCCAGGCAACCACTATTTCATGTTATACAGACCACAGTTATGATGCAAACCTCTGGACATTCTGCAGTAGGTCTGTACAGTTGAAAGGTATGGTAGGCACTGTGTAGGTTACTCCAAGCTGTGCACTGTCCATATGTCTGGTCCCTGGTCCATGACCTGTACAGCTTTCCTGCATTAACAGATATTGACATCTGGACAGTGTGTATATCTCCTACTGTAGGTGTAGCTGACATGCATAATAGTTGGCACTGCAGTTCTCTGAACATGGCCCTGACAAAGACACCACTGTACCTAGGCTATTACAACACAACAGCCGTGAGTAAGTGCTGGCCAACTCCTGACAGTATTAACCACACATGTACATAGCTCATTGACCCCTGCATATTGTGGACATGCAAAAAGTTATCATGTGTATTGGGACAGCCCTGGCAGTGTGTGCTCTGCTGCTATTTCCATGCAAGCATACATGTTTACTGCATTTCTGTGGGAATATGGGAAGAGGCACACCTGTCAACTGTACACATTTGCACAGACTGTGCTGATATTTGCTTTACATTTTGGTTCCATTTAGCATATTACTGTGCCCTGTCTTGTGAACTAGAGTCATATCACTAAAGACCACAGGTCAGATTGTAAAGGGATACATTTGAGTTTTAGACTTCTTACCCTTCAGAGCCTAACTGCAACTGCAAGACCTGCTATGCTGTCACTGTGTAAGCTTGTAGGGGGGTATTTCATCATTCTTGCCATTTGTGGGTCTTTACCAGACATTTCTTTAAGATTTTTACTGCTGACTTGCTGGGTGAGGCTGAGGGGTGAGTAGGACCCCCACACTGACATCCATGCCTGTGATCTATGACCCCCCCCCCCAGTTAGTTGGCCCACCACATATACTGCAGTGGGATTTGTCATCTTGGGTACTACTGCATAGTCTGAGGAGGCCAGTATTGGGCAAACATTTCCTGGTGTCCCACATAGCTGTCAGTTGTCTACTGCTATCCCAGTAGGCCACTCCATTCCCTTGCATGCATGCAGCAATACCATGGATATGCTACCAGAACATACTAATACATTCATTTATTGTTAAGAAGATTGAATTACCTTGTGCCTGCGGCAGTTGTGTGGAGGGTGCTTGAGGGCTGCCTATGTTGGATGCATGCAGTACACTGCCTATACATGGTAAGTTACAGGTAGTGTGATGTGTGTCTCATCCATTTTAGTGTGTGTGCAGGTCGGAGAGAGGTGTCAGTCCCTGGGTACCTACAGTGTCAATGTGTGTGCTATGCGTTGCCTATATGCCAAGGCCAGGGCATACTGGGCATGCCTCTATCTGCCTACAGGAGCTGGCTCAGGGGGTTTCTGCTCCAAGTCCTTCTGTGCCTGTGGGGATCATGGCAATGGTGGAGGGCTGTGTGGCCCTTCCCCATGCTGTTTCTGCTGCAGCTGTTTCCGCAGGATCATATTGTGTAGCATGACACATACTATGAACATGTGTGCACATGTGGCTGGAGACTACTGCAATGCTGCAACAGATATGTCAAGGCAGCGGAAATGTGACTTGAGCATTCCAAACACATGCTCTATAAGGGACTATATTAGAATCTCAAAAGCTGACAATGTCGAATCTGACATTGTCGACACGAGAATAGTGAACGCTGAGAATCTCGAACTCATAAACGGAAATCTCCGTAAGGAAGATTTCCATTTACTGCGATGTAATGCGGTCTCAAAGTTGGTATATTTAAGTAGCGTGGGGTGCGGGAGTACTTTTTTCTTTTTCTGGGGGGGGTCTTTTTATAAGGTTGATGTTTGAAGACATCGACCATATGGTGTTCAATGTTTTCAACCGCCGATCTTATAATATAGACCCCTCTATAATGATCCTGGTTTGTGTGTGTGCCTCATTATGGCATTCTTAAGCAGGTGTGTGTGTGTGTGCATGTCTGATGGGTGTCATCATCCATGGCTCCAGTGCATAACCAGCATCACCCACCAGATGGCTATACAGGATCTCCCCCTGGCAAATCCCTGATACAGCTGTGAGGAATGCCAGATGTGGGAGTCGTGATAGCTTCCAGGGCTGCCAGCACACACATTCATGATAATGCCCTGGGCATTGCACACAACCTGGCAGCTGATGGAGTGGAATCCCTTGCGGTTTTTGTAGACCCTACCCTGCTCACCAGGTGGTGATTTGATGTGGATGTGCATGCAGTCTATGGTACCCAGTACCTCCAGGTAGTCTGCTACATGGTGGAAGAGGTGCATATTGCTGGTCCATTCCTCATGGGTGCTGGAGAAGTAAATCTGCTCACCGGCATGTTGTAGCATGGCATCCAGGAACTGGTGGAATACCCTGGATGCAGATGCCTGTGAGACCCCCATGATGTCCCCAGTAGGTCTTTGGCAAGTAGGTTACCACAGAAGAAGAAGTAAATCCAAAAAATGACTCAGCCAGTAAATCCAAAGATTTATTTTTGTAATAACATACTTGACTTCTCTCTAATGCCTCGACAAATGCCTTTAACAGAGTATAACAATACCAATTCCTCACTTCTTTTATATATTAAAACAGCATTAATAAAGCAATTAAGAGCAACTCATTACAAGAGCCATTTCCAATTAAGCTCTCTGTTTAACCCATTAGGATGTAGGGTGTCAAATTTTAAAATAAAAAGTGCTTCTTTCCATTGCAATTTACTTTTTAAACACATACCTCTTTCACAATGCACTTTTTCCAAAATAGTACCTTCTAATTTACTCCCATCACTGTTATGGTACATTTTAAAATGTAATCCTAAAGGGCTTTCCACTTTTTCATTTCTAATATTTCTTAAATGTTCTAAAAATCTAACACGAAAACTTTTAGATTCCCCTATATAAAATAAGTTACATTCACATTTAAGCACATAAATAATTCCTTCCGTCACACAGCCATAACTGTCATTCAAATCAAACTTCTGTCCATTTATTTTATCAAAAGAACCTACTGTGTGACTACATATACTGCAATGTCCACAAGCTCTAAAACCTAAATTTGATATATGTTTATTCAACCTTATTGCAGGAAAATTAAACTGGGCATGCACCAACATATCGTTGATGCTTTTCCCCCGTTTATGTGACACCATAGGTCTTTGAGGTAATAATTCTCCCAAAAAGGGGATCCTGTGTTAAATAATTCCAATGGGACATAATTATTTTAACCAACTTTTTCGTATAAACACCATAAGTGGTCACAAAAAATATTTTGTCCACCCACTGGTTTATTATTTTTATTTCTATCTGGTCTGTCTCTATACTCCACCAGTTTTTTATCTTGACTTCCTAGCATAAGGTTATTTTTAGCTTGCTCTACACACAGGATTACATTTTAAAATGTACCATAACAGTGATGGGAGTAAATTAGAAGGTACTATTTTGAAAAAGTGCATTGTGAAAGAGGTATGTGTTTAAAAAGTAAATTGCAATGGAAAGAAGCACTTTTTATTTTAAAATTTGACACCCTGCATCCTAATGGGTTAAATAGAGAAATGGCTCTTGTAATGAGTTGCTCTTAATTGCTTTATTAATGCTGTTTTAATATATAAAACAAGTGAGGAATTGGTATTGTTATACTCTGTTAAAGGCATTTACCAAGGCGCTAGAGAAAAGTCAAGTTTGTTATTACAATAATAAATCTTTGGATTTACTGGCTGAGTCATTTTTTAGGTCTTTGGAAAGTACCTGTAGCTATTATTCTTAAGGCTACACATACCTTTGTATCCACTGGGATGGGTTCCCCTCTGTTGGCTCTGGGTCTGAGGTGAGGCCGGCACAGCTTGATGAGTTGCTGAAGTATGTCCCTGTCCACCCTGTAGCGCTCTACTATCGCCAGATCATGTAGCCCCTGGTAGGTTACCCTGGGACTGAACACGCTTCTCCTCCTTCTCAGTTTGGGGTGATTGCTAGCATTGTCCTCCTCACTGCCCTCAGCCTCTAGCACATACTGATATATCAAAGTGACAGCAGCCCCTAACATTTTGTCAGTTAAAATTCCCCCAAGTGTGTACAAAAGTGGTGCAGAGTTTGTGGGAAAAAAAAACAGACTGAAAGGTGTTTGCACAGTTTATACTGTTGTGCTGCAGATGCTGCCTGTGTGATTGGCTGACTATGATACATTCCACCTGCCAGCTCTATTTGTACTTGATTGCTTTTATTCTGCTATTTCCCTTTTTTTTTGTTTTTTCTCCTCCCCATTTCTGCTTTTTTTAAGCCCCGTGGCATGCCATGCAAACCCGCTGCCCAAATGTAAACAGTTCTGCTATTTACATTTTTTTTAATTACGTTTAAAACCCGATGTGCAGCACGCAAACCCGTTTAGCTAAAGTAAACACTTTTGAGCAGTAATGGCCCTCCCCTGGATGCGAACACACTCCTCATTTCATGGAAGAAGTAAATACAGCTGCAGACACACCCCCTTGCTTAGCTGTGCTTAGCTAAGCTCAAATGGTAACCGTGGAGCTCCAGTGTGTTTACAACATGCATGACACACACCCTTTCCATGTCAGCTGCTTCTTCTGCTTGCACTGCAGAATTATAGCTCCTACATGGTTAGATGCATTCGGACATGGTCGCCCACTTTGTGATTCAATACATTTTGCTCATTTGCATACCCCACTGCCTTAGTCCCTTGTTACACCACTACACTGTAGCCTTTCCTCCTTAGCAACCACTGTTCCCTGTTATTGTTTTGGTTCTGCATGCTACCCACTGTAATGGTAAAATGCAGATTTCACTTATAATTGTCTTTTCACATTTTATTTTTATTTTTATTTTCTGCACGATCTCATTTGCGCACCACTGCGCTACACTTAAATGGCCCAAATTGGCCAAAAAAAACTTTTATTTTTATAATTTTGAAAGTATATTCCATGCCAACGGCCGTATTTTTGGCCATTGGCATGCATAATGATTATAATACATGCTTTACTTTGAGCTGTCATGCCCTTGTTTTGATTTTTGCAGAAATGCATTCAGTTAGTAGCCAAATACATTTTTACAGCAGACACTATTAAGGCACAGATGCCTGCCTGGCTTACTGAATCACTAATTTACCTCATATGCATGTTTTTCACCAGCAAATTAAGTAAATAGCATTATTCAGTGGTTTATGTGCAAGAATAGTGCAGCCAGGCTTGTGCACGCCCCCAGCCAGGTTTACTGAATCGCACAGGCTCCGAACTCTGTGTTTGGGCCGTGCCACTGTTTGGACATGGGATTTTAATTTACTGAATCCTGGGGTTCATTTGTAATTTGAGAAACAAAAAGAAATGGAATGATGTAAAAAAAGTTATAGAAATTATGAGATGTGGTAAGTTAAGAATATGGAATAACAATTCATGGATATATAGTAGAGGAATATGGATACCTATCAGATAATCGAACGGACAAATTGTTGAACATTGTATGGTCAAAACCATATCATCGACAGTTCAGTCCATCGAACTGTGCTCAGATCCCATTACAGTAGGGATTAGGAAATTTGCCCTTTTCTCCACTGTAGTGCAATCTTGGAGTTGGTATATATAATTAGCAGGAGGTGTGAGGGATGGGGGGGGGTTGTCTCAGTGCAAAAGCAGTTTTTGTGGTGTGTGGGAGTATTGTCTTTGTTTTTTGTTTGTTTTGATGCATCCAAGGAATACATAGAACACAGACTATTTTTTGGTTTTGGAAGCATGTGAAATAAAAAAAATGACAGTACATTTGACACAGTTTTTTTGGACCATAAAGCTATCTGGATAGAATGTAGAGCCAAAGTTAGTAATGTTAAGACAGGTAAAGGTCCAAAAAGAATTAATGAAGTAGAGTGGGTCGGTGAGGGTGAAAAAGAATGTTAGAATTATGGGAAGATCACATAAGCATGTGGCAGCTCTATAAAAATTGGTCTGAATGGTGGATGTCTTTTAACAAGAAATATAAAAAATGTTATCAAGAATTGCAAGTTTAAAAGAGAAAGGAAGTGAAAAAAGTTATGGTAAGTTAAGTGAAGAACTTCTTAAAAATTTAGAAAAGAATGAAAATGAATATTTTAAGAAAGAACAAGAAATCTGAGATTGTCAATTTTCATTTTATCCTTGATATATGGGTTCTGTTCCGAGCTTTGGACCAACTTGGCTGTTACTACAGCTCACAAAAGCCAAAACCTCTCGAGCCTAACCCATACCCACAGTGCTTCTTTTCCAGATACCTCAGATCTCGTTTGCAGTGTTTTGTAACAGACACATTTACCATTGCTCTTGAGCTAAGTGTTTTTTTTATATATATCTATATTGGATTCTTTCCTGCTTTATTATTGCTGATCTTACTATTTGTTAACTTTATAACTCTACCAACTACGTTTCTAAGTTTTTGAACTTGTAGTCTCCTTCTTTCTTTCTTTCTGTCTTTCATTTTCATACACCACGGTGTAATCTTGTCTATCATTTTTGATAGTTTTCTCCTTCTACTTCTCTGTTTAAAAAAAAGGAAGAAAAGCTGTTTATTGTTATTAGTAGTAAGTGTTCCTGTTTGTGCGGCCTTTCTACCTTTGTGCATGTGTGTGGGTACATATAGATGGCCTGTTTATGTCACTGTTAAGAAAGTACGGTTGTGTAAAATCATACCATGATGGTAGACATCCTTGCCTTCACTTCTGCAGTATTCTTAATGATATGGGATTCCCTGCTGCAGAAGTCTGATGTCCATCCAGTCTTCCAAAGACTTCTGAACTTAAAAGGTATACCAAACATCACCATACACTCCCTGCATAACTTAGGGCATAAAGATGACATTCAGGCTTACCAAAAACAAAACTGATTGCCCCAGGAGGAACACCAGTCCAAAGAACCCAAAAGGTGATGTGTTCATCCAGGAAGGTAAAGACATAGGGGACTGGAGGGAGGGACCAAATACGGCAGCAGTTAAAGCAAGGACCTGTAACATTATGGTAAGATTTTACACAACTGTAGTATGTCCTTGCATTCACTGTTGAAGTTTTCTTAACAATATGGGAGAGTGTGAAAGCACAAGAGGAAGCTTGGAAGGAGGAAATGGCAGAAGAGTCCCCTAAAAAACATGAAGAACTGAACTAGTAAAACCATCCCAAGCTCTAAAGATAGCATCCAACCTGTAGTGCTTGGTAAAGGTATGCACAGAAGTGCAGGGTAGCTGCTTCAGGAGTAGAATTAGTATCTAAGCCTCTGAATAAGCACCAGAAGAATCCACAGCTCTAGTAGAATGAGCCTTAATTGAAAAGGAAGGCTCTTGCTATGAAAAGTGTAACAAAAGGAAATATAGCCTTAGAAATCCAGTAAGAAATAGTTTGCTTGGATACAGCAAGCCCCAAAGATCTAGGATGAAAAGAAGCAAATAACTGATCAGATTTTCTGATAGCCTTAGTCATATCCAAATATATTCTAAGATGCTTATGCATGTCCAAAGTATGCAGCACCCTCTCACTATCAGTTTGAGGAGAGGGGAGAAAAGTAGGCAGATTAATAGAGTGATTAAATGATAGGTTATTAACCACCTCCGGCATAAAAGACGGGTTAGTGCACAAGGACACTCTATCCTCATGAAAAACCAAAAAAGGAGGACAAGCCATAACGGCTTCTAACTCAGACACCCAAATGGCAGAAGTAAGCGCTAACAAAAGAACAGTCTTCAAGGAACAATGTTGCAAGGAAGCTGAAACAGCAGGCTCAAAAGGAGCCTGAATCAGTTTCTCCAGAAGAAAGTTAAGATCCTAGGGAGGAGGAACAAGATTCATGGGAGGTCTAATATTAAGGATGCCTGTAAACAGACCAACGGTGTAAAAGATACATTTGGACTGGTGGCATGGAAGTTCACCTTTGTGCTCTACATTACGCAGGGAGTGTATGATGATATTTAGCATACCTTTTAAATTCAGAAGTCTTTGAAAGAATAGCTGGACGTCGGGCTTCCGTAACAGGGAATCCCATATCATTAAGCATACTGCAGCAGTGAATGTAAGGACATCTTTAAATTCTCATAATTATGGCTGACAAACCTAAAGTCACTTCTAGCTTCAAAAGATGCCAGAAATGCCTACATAAAATCCCTATGTTCAATGCTCATGTATTGTGTAACCATTGTCTAGGCCCTGTTGACCTTCAAGAAGACTGCTCTGTTTGTCATGGATTCAGTCACAGGGCACTACTGGAAAGACAAAATAAACTGATTTTGAAGGGTATGATTCCATCAGTCTTCAGTGAGGCTATTTCTGGCTCAGAAATGACCAAGAATAAGACTGATGTGTCTTTCCCTTTTTCCTCATCTTCCTCTTCTAAAACGTTGGAGAAATCAAAAAAGAGAAGTCATTCAGTGCCTTCTACTCCTTCAGCAGCATCCTTAAAAAGATCAAAATCTACGGTTTCTTTAGAATTCTTGGAACTGCCTTACTCCATAACTAAAACTTCAGTCCTGAAGGGACCTATGAAACTGACACTGTCTGACCAGACTAAGTCTTTGGCACCTAAGATATCAGGGTAGGAGCATTCTGCATCTTCGGCACCAAAATTATCAGTGCAGACATCTCCTTCATTGACGACTCCTTTGGCACAAAGTAAGCAATTTGAGGAGCCACCCATTATGATTCTTCCCGAGAACTTCATATTCTCCCACTATTGACCCCCTTTCAGGAAGGTTGCCTTTGCCATTTCTGGAATGGCCTAAGTTTCCCTCCATCCTTTCTACCCATTCTACCAAAAGCTTAATTGAGGATGATGTGGAGATGCTGGTGAATAAGATACTCTGGGTGAGAGGATTGTCAGGTACCTCTTTGGCTCCAGCTCCTCCCCCCAGTATAGGAGCCCAACCTTTCTTTATCCCCCTGTTTTTTCCTCCTCTGAGTTCATCTGAAGTCTTAGAGGTTTTGTCTTTGAGCCACCTGGCCCTGACTGCATAGGTTCTGGAGATATCCCTATCTTCAGAACTGGTTCTTACTCTAAGGTCTTCAGTCCAATCAGATTTGGAGATGTCTCGGAGCCGTATCTGTCCTGTTGGCTCCAAAGAGTTAGAGTTAACTCCTATTTTTTCAGAGCCTTCTCTGCATCTTGGAGCATTGGCATGGTTCAGCTCAACTCTGGCTTCAGTCTTGGGAGCTGTCTCATCAGAGCAGGGAGAGACCTCTGTTTCAAAACAATCTTTCTCGGTTCTGGGCTCCCCTTCCCTCTTTGGGGGGTCAGCTTTCGAGGTGATGGAGAGACATCTTTCCACTTCGGAGCAAATATCTCTTTCCTCCTCATACCCAGATATTCAGCCCACACTCCCAGTGGGTCCACAGCTGCCAAGACCACAGAAGTCCCAGGTAATTCTTTCCTCTTCTGATACCTCCCCAGATCATCCAACTAAGGAGGTCCCCAAGAATAGAAAGCTAAGAGGAAGCACTTGAATTCCCCAGAGGAATCTATCATCGAAGACACCAACTTCGATGAAGGGGAGGGATCCCCACGGTCACGAGCTGTTGATATCTCCGTTGGAGACAACCCGGAAATATTAAAACCATCTACCTCTTGGGTGACTCCACCTGCTGATGAGTTCATTCAGTTGATCTTTCAGTGGGCATGGAAGGCCCCAATACTATTGAACCTATCCTGAGGAGTCCTAACAAAATTCTATCCATCCCAAATACAAACAGTTCTGAGCCAAAGGGTTAGCTGTGGATATCATGGTTGTGGCAGCAGTGACAAAGAAGGAACTGGCTGAGGTGAGTGCCTCTGTCCATCCACCCAACAGAGAGTCTCGGCCGATGCATTGATTTGGAAAGTGGGTCTATGCATCATCAACTTTTGCCTTAAGGTCTTTGAATTTTTTGGCACATTTTACAAGACTACAAAGGGATCAGGTCAAGGAGTTATTGGATACCCTGGCAGGAGCCATTCTGAGGAGGTCCAAGAAAATCTTGCTTCCCAGTTGACTACCCTGGAGTCTGTGTCTAATTCATCTATGAGGCTCATTGCTCATGCAGCTAAAGGGACCACCAGAGGGGCAGGTTCAGGAGTTGTCATTAGGAGACACACCTGGATGTGCCTATTGCAGAGCCATTTAAGCCTTCATTCGTCAATGCACCCTTTGATAGATCATTCCTGTTTGGCCCAAAAGTTAAACATTATCCAGGTGTGAGAAGGATGGAAAGATCTTTTCTGCTGTGGGAATATGTTTTTCCACTTTCCAATTATCCTTTTCCAGGAATCAAAATGGTAGTGAGAAAATGTGGTTCAAAAAGCCCCAAGGACCTTTTTAGGATACACGAGGAGGTAGTTCCCCCAGGGGCAGAGGGGGAACTTTAATGGAAATCACTGTCCGTGTGGCAGATATGTCCTACAGAACCAGGGTTTCAGGGATTCTTGCTCTGGTAAACCCTTCCATTGCTTCTGAAAGGAGGCCCGATTTTCTTCCTCTGGAGGCAGTCAGGAGAACGCTTATCCTTGCATGAAAACGCCTAGCTACAAATAACATCATTTATTTGGGTGCAGGGGATCATATCCAGAGGTTATAAAATCCCATTTCCCTTTCCTCCTCCTGTATGTAATAAAATATCTGATGCTCTACCCATTCATAGGGAACAAGCAGTTCTAGAAATCTGAAAACTGCTAGAAAAAAAGAGTCATCCAGGAAGTCCCACCAGACTAGTAGAGTCCAGAATTTACTCAAGATGCTTTTTTGTGCCAAAGAAAGCAGGAGACTGGAGACCAATTTTGGATCTAAGTGTACTGAACAAATCAGTTCATCAGACCAAATTCCAGATGGTCATGGTACAGTCCATTCTTCCGTTTTTGGAAAAGGATGATTGGATGTTCAGTAGATCTTTCGGATGTGTATTGTCATATAAAAATGAACAAATGATCCAGAAGTTTCCTCTGCTTCCAGTTGGGAGCCAGTCACTATCAATTCAGAGTTCTGCTATTTGTTCTCACCACAGCCCCCAGGGTGTTCACCAAATACATGGCAGTAGTAGCAGCTCACTTGAGGCTGGAAGGATTCCAAGTGTTTCCTTATCTAGATGATTGTCTCATTACAGCTCCAACCAGGCATCAATTGATAGAAGCAAGAGACTATGTACTTCACATTTGTTCTTATCTGAGAATAACTGTAAATTTTGAAAAAATAAAAATTGATCCCAACTCAGAATTTAGAGTTCCTAGGAGCACTTCTAAATACTCAAACTTCCATAGCCTCTCTTCCCTTGTGAGATCACAGAAAATCAGGGTTCAGGTCCAGAAGATAACCAGCAGCAGAAAAGTAACTGCTCATCTAGTCTTACAAACACTAGGCTCCATGGCAGCAATGATAACTCTAGTCCCCTTAGCACGATATCACATGAAAGTACTACAAGGGCTGTTAGCGTCACAATTGTCAATGTCGTGCCAACGCATGTCAGACCTGATTTTGATCATCAATCTCTGCAGAAAAGATTTAGCTTGGTGGATACATTCCAAAGACATTCTTCTAAGCTGACTCTTTGTCCCATCACAAACCAAAGCCTTAGTGACCATGGATGCCTCCCAGATGGGGTGGGGGGCATATCTGGGCAAGACTATACAATGCACTTGGTCCCCCACAGAGGCCAACTTGCATATCAGTGTCCTGGAGCTAATGGCAGTGCTTTTAGCACTGCGAGTCTTTTAAACTGCTCTTCCTTTGAGAACAATTACAGTTCAAACAGACAATATGTCAGTAGTTTGGTATGTCAACAAGCAGGGAGGAATCAAATTTTACCCCTTATGTTGAGAAGCTCTCAGTGTGGCAGTGGGCAATGTCTTCCAACTGCTTTCTGTTAATAGAGCATATTCTGGGCAGTTCCAGTGTGATAACAGACAAATTGAGAAGATGTATTCTCCTGCCTCAAGAGTGGTCTCTCAATCCAAACATGACGGAAAGCATTTTCCATCATTGGGGCCAGCCTTTGTGAGATCTTTTTGCCTCACCTCTGAACAACAAGTGCAGCAACAATTTTGCCCTGATCTCCACTCCAGGGGAGTCAGCAAGAGATGCTGTTTTACACACTTGGCCCTGCAGACTGCTGTATCCCTTTCCCCCAATTACTCTTAATTCCGAAATTCCTATAGAAAACAATCAGGCTGAAGAGCAGAGTAATCCTCATTCCACCTTATTGGCCTTGACAGATATGTTTTCCCTTTCCTTGGCCTTACCTAATTCAATAGCCTTGGCTTCTGCACCCAGCTTCAGACCTTTTGTCCCATCCAGAGGGATTACTCCATCCGAACATTATAAACCTCAAGCTGACAGCTTGGTTTCTCTACTTCCATTAATAGCCAGGCTACCATCACCTTCTTCTTCAGTACGTCATATTCTCTTAGCCTCTCATAAGCCAGCTACCCTTAAATTCTATGCTAGTAAATGGAGAAGGTTTACCCTGTGAGCTCGTGACAATATCGATCCCTTTTCAGTGCCCACTGATAAAATCCAAGAATTTTTAGTTTCACTTTTCAAGACAGGTGATTCCCACTCTACCATCAAAGTTCAGTTAGCAGCTATTTCTAATTTTTATCTTGGAAAACTGTATTCTTAGCGGAAATAACTTCTGCCAAAAGGATTTCAGAAATCCAAACATTATCATGTAGACCTCCTTACGTGATTTTCCACAAAGATAAAGTTTCAGTAAGAATCAATCTTTCTTTTTTGCCTAAGGTAGTGTCAGAGACCAGTGTCAGTAAGACTATTAATTTACCAGTATTTTTTTCCAGTTTTGCTAACAAAGGTGAATACTGCTTACATTTATTAGATGCTCACAGACAATTATGTTTCTGCTTACACAGAACTAAGAATTTAAGAAAATCCGACCAACTATTTGTGTCATTTTCATCTACAAGACTTGGCTAACCAGTGAGCAAAGTGATGCTAGCCAGATGGCTCAAGGAATGTATTTCTTTTGTGTGTAATAAAAAAAAATAATTTGCCTAGGTCTTTAAAGGCACATTCTACAAGAGCTGTAGCTACTTCAGCAGTTTTTCAATCTAGAGCTTCTATGGATGATATTTGTGCAGCAGCTACTTGGGTTCTTCCTCGTACATTTATTACTCATTACAAATTGAATCTGGTCTCCAGGGGAAGAGTGTAATTTGGTTCTATGATGCTCAGGAATATCCTTCCTTGAGTCCTCCCAAGGTCTAAAGTAGCTAGGGACTCTGTCCCATATGTCAAAAATAAAATGAAAATTGACAACATCAAGTACAGAAGTTCTGTATTCACCATAACATTTTATCGGTGTTGTCCATTTTCATTTATCCTCATTTCCCCTCCCTCCTTCCCACTGCCTTTGAAGTTTTTTGTGGCATGGATAATGGGCGTATGTTACAAGTGTCATTATTATTATTAGTAGTAGTATTAGTATTATATGGTTCCAGATATGGAATCTATGAAGGCTTTTGGGGTGTCACTCTGTCTTTCTCCAAACTCGATCTGAAGTATCTGGGACAGGAGCACTGTGGGTAAGGGTTAGGTTCATGAGTTTTGGCTTCCACAAGCTGTAGTAATGGCCGAATCAGTTCCAAAGCTTGAAAATGAACCCATATGTCAAGGATAAATGAAAATGGACAACACAGATGGAACGCTATGGTGAGTATGTAACTTCTTTTTATATGCAACGAATCAAGGAAAAATAAAAAATCTGTTGTATAAACAAAGATATTTCCTATAAGGTAAAATAAGAAAAGATAGTTCCTTATTTAAATAAAATAGTTAAGGAAGATAGTATAATGAGAGAATTAATAGACAATAAAAGGTAGTACAGAAAGACCAAAGAGATATAGGCTGGGATTCAATAAAGAAAAATCTCAGTGTCAGAATAGTGTAGCAGCTTCTGCACAGAATACGGCCGCCAAAAGATCCAGTAAACAAGGCTGGGGATGTGCACGAGCCTGCCAGCACTATTCTGTCATGGACACCACTGAATAATGCTAATTACCTCATTTGCTGGTGAAAACCATGCAAATGAGGTGAATTAGTGATTCAGTAAGCAGGCAGACATCCGTGTCAGAGCAGTGTTCGTTGCAAAAATGTATTCAGTTACTAACCATGTACATTTATGCAAAAATTAAAATGGGGGCAATGGGCATGACAGCTCAAAGTAAAGCATATATTATGACTATTAAGCATGCCAATGGCCAAAAATATGGTAATTGGTATGGAAAACAGTTGCAAAATTATGAAAATCAAAGGTTTTTTTTTGGCCAGTTTCAGCCGTTTAAGCATAGTGCAGCGGTGCGCAAACAAGATCATGCAGAAAATACGAAAAAAAATGTAAAAAGACAATTTTAAGTGAAACCTGCATTTTGCCATTATAGTGGGTAGCATGCAGAACCAAAACAATAACAGGTAACACTGGCTGCTAAGGAGATAGGCTCCAGTGTAGTGGGGTAACAAGGGACTAAGGCAGTGGGGTATCCAAATTAGCTAAATTTATTAAATAACAAAAATGGGAGACTGTGCCTGCCTGCACCTAACCGTGTAGGAGCTATAATGCTGCAGTGTAAGCAGGAGAAGCAGCTGACATGAAAAGGGTGTGTGTCATGCTTGGTGTAAGCACATTGGAGCTCCATTACCTCTATTTGCACTTAGCTAAGCACAGCTAAGCAAGGTGGTGTGTTTGAGCTAGTAAATGAAATGTTGAGCATGTTTGCATCCCTGGGAGGGTCCTTTCTGCTCAAAGCTGTTTACTTTAGCTTCAGGGGTTTTGCGGCATGCCACAGGGCTTAAACACAAGGGAAACAAGAAAAAAACAACAGGAACCAGCAGAAGTGTTTACATTTGAGCAGTGGGTGTGAGCGGCATGCTGCGAGACTTAAAAGGGGTGGAAATGGGAAGGGAAAAGGGTGAAAAAAGCAGAATGAAGGCACCCAAGTATATATATATATATATATATATATATATATATATATATATATATATATAAAACTGGCAGGTGAAATGTATCATAGTCAGCCAATCACAAAGGCAGCATCTGCAGCACAACAGTATAAACTATGCAAACACCTTTCAGTCTGGTTTTTCACACAAACTCTGCACTACTGGTGCACACACTCAGTGGAATTTTAACTGACAAAATGTTAGGGGCTGCTCTTGCTTTGATATATCAGTATGTGCTAGAAGCTGAGGGCGGTGAGGTGGACAATGCTAGCAATCACCCCAGACTAAGGAGGAGGAGAAGCGTGTTCAGACCCAGGGTAACCTACCAGGGGCTACATGATCTGGAGATACTAGATCGCTACAGAGTGGACAGGGACATTCAGCAACTCATCAAGCTGTGCAGGCCTCATCTCAGTCCCAGAGCCAACAGAGGGGAACCCATCCCAGTGGATACCAAGGTATGTATAGCCTTAAGAATACTAGCTACAGGTACTTTCCAAAGACCTACTGGGAACATCATGGTGGTCCCACAAGCATCTGCATCCAGGGTACTCCACCACTTCCTGGATGCTATGCTACCACATGCTAGTGACCACATTTACTTCCACAGCACCTCTGAGGAGAGGACCAGCAATATGCGCCTCTTCCACCATGTAGCAGACTACTCTGAGGTATTGGGTATCATAGACTCACGCTCATCCAAATCAAAGCACCACCTGGTGAACAGGGTAGGGTCTACATAAACCATAAGGGCCTTCACTCCATCAACTGCCAGGTCATGTGCAATGCCCAGGGCATTATCATTAATATGTATGCTGGCAGCCCTGAAAGCTATCACGACTCAGACATTTGGCATTCCTCACAGCTGTACCAGGGATTTGCCAGGGTGGACATCCCGTATGGCCATCTGGTGGGGGATGCTGACTATGCACTGGAGCCGTGGATGATGATAGCCATCAGAAATGCACACACACGCACTCAAGAATGCTATAGTGAGGCACACGCACAAACCAGGATCATTACAGAGCATGTGTTTGGGATGCTGAAGTCACAGTTCCGCTGCCTTGACATATCTGGTGGAGCCCTGCAGTACTTTCCAGCCACATGTGCACACATGTTCATAGCATATGTCATGCTACAAAGTATGATCCTGCGGAAACTGCTGCAGCAGGAACAGCATGGGGAAGGGCCACACAGCCCCACACCATTGCCAAGGTCCCCACTGGCACAGAGGGACTCGGAGGAGGAATCCCCTGAGCCTGCTCCTGTAGGCAGATGGAAGCATGCCCAGTATGCCCTGGCCTTGGCAAAGAGGCAATGCATAGCACACACATTGACACTGTAGGGGCCCAGGGACAGACACCTCTCTCCAGCTTGCACACACAGTAGAATGGATGCTACACACATCACACTACCTGTACCTTACCATGTATAGGCAGTGTACTGTGTGCATCCGACATAGGCAGCCCTCAAGCAGCATCCTCACAACTGCCGCAGGCACAAGGTAAGTCAGTCTTATTAACAATAAATGAATGGAGTAGTATGTTCTGATAGCATATCTATGGTATCGTTGCATGCATGCAAGGAAATGGGGTGGCATACTGGGATAGCAGCAGACAACTGACAGCTATGTGGGACACCAGGAAATGTTTCCCCAATACTGGCTTCCTCACACTATGCAGTAGTTCCCAAGGTGACAAATCCCACTGCAGTATATGTGTGTGTGTGTGGGGGGGGGGCAACTAACTGTGGGGGTCATAGGTCACATGCATGGATGTCAATGTGGGGATCCCATACTCACTCCTCAGCCTCACCCAGTTATTCAGCTATAGAAAACCATAAAGAAATGTCTGGCAAAGGCCCACAAATGGTGACAATGATGAAATACCAACCTACAGACTTACACAGTGATATTACAGCAGGTCTTGCAGTTACAGTAAAGCTCTGAAGGGTAAGAAGTCTGAAACTCAAATGTATGCCATTACAATCTGACGTGTGGTCTTTAGTGATATGCCTATAGTCTCCAAGACAGGACACAATACTATGCTAAATGGAACCAAAATGTAAAGCAAATATCAGCACAGTCTGTGCAAATGTGTACAGTTGACAGGTGTGCCCCCCCATATTCCCATAGAAATGCAGTAACATGTAAGTTTGTAGGGAAATAGCAGCAAAGCACACTTTGCCAGGGCTGCCCCAATCAACATGATAACTTGTTGCATGTCCAGAATATGCAGGGGTCAGGGAGCTATGTATATGTGTGGTTAATACTGTCAGGATGTGGCCAGCACTTACTCCCAGCTGTTGTGTCCTAGTGGCCTAGGTACAGCACTGTGGTTGACAGGGCCATGTTCCAAGAACTGCGGTGCCAACTATTTTGCATGTTAGCTACACCTACAGTACGAGTTGTACACACTGTCCAGACATCAATATCTGTTACTGCAGGAAAGCTGGACAGGTCATGGAGCCACACATATGGACAGTACACAGCTTGGAGTAACCTACACAGTGCCTACCATACATCTCAACTCTACAGATCTATTGCAGAATGTCCAGAGGTTGCATCATATTTGTGGTCTGTATGTCATGAAATAGTGGTTGTCTGGCAGGCAAATCACTAAGACTAAGGTCAGAAAATAATGACAGATTGTAGTGTCGGACTTCATACCCTATAGAAAAACGCATGCTAATGCAAAACCTGTTATTGTATCACCTTTCTAGGTTTGTAAGGCCAGTACTTAAAATGGTCTCTATATTTAGGCCTTTGTCCCCCAATTACTTATGGCTTTGTCCAGATGTCTGAGTCTCAGAAGTTGAGAGGTATGGTGCCTAGCAGGACAGCAGGTACCTGAAGGTTAGTGCACTGCCCAGTTTATAAAAAGCTGCCACCTTTCTGTGTCAGCACTGACAACATGTCACTTGCCAACAACCATACCCCTGGAATGACAGAGGTTGTCACAGAAGGAGCACAAGTATGCCTTGTATATCTGTTCTGCTTGTCCTAACATTGCGTTCGCTTGCCAACTATTTGCAAAACAAGAAAAGGTCATGTCAAAACACCAACTGCAGACAGTGGAGAAGCAGACGTCATACCCATAACAGAAAGCAAACAAAAATCAAACTGCTCCCCCAGCTGTCTATGTTTGGCAGAACAGTATTAACACCCTATCCCCATGTGTGGGCCTTCGTCTGATTGTCATATATGGGCCTGTCCAGATGTCAGAGTCTGTAACAGTTTGACAGCTAGGCCAACATATATCCGCATAATAACATAGTAACACAAACCATCTGAGGACCACAGCAGATGTAGTGGTGCAATGACGGACAACCTGCTATATTGGTACACTCAGAGGTGTGAAGTCCATAACCTTGTGTGTGATGTTATGGCATTTACCCCACTCACACCAGAATTACAAATACATAACAGCAGTCACTGTTGGCAAAGCCTGTAACTGTACTACAGAAGGACAAAGAGACACACATAAGGGGAAGGGGAACCACTGGCCAGATAAATGGAGAGTGTGCACACCAGAGCACATTTTGCAGTAACATAGGTGCCCTACAGTGTATGGAGTCAGTAAACATCACCTGCAGATAGATAGCACACACCCACATAAGTGGAGGTCTGAAAAAAAATCAAAATCCCAAGCAAAGGACACCTCAGAGACAAAAACACATAAGAACTCCACAACCTACACACCACAGACCAAGCATAGTCCACACACCAGGGTCTTGCAAACACTAAGGCCTTACCATACACCCAACATATTACTCATGGAAGACTCCACTATGAGACACACAGATGTGCCGCACCAGGCAGGATAAGGAGAAAGTCACGGTTACTTGTTTTTCAGGTGACATAATCTGTCATATCACACATGCACTTAAGTCACCACACAGCAGGTACAGGTATCACTGTGGTCTGGTCCATGGTGGGTTGAAGATGTCAGATGTACCTCCCAGAATGTAGAAAGACAGACATGATTCAGCTTGCTGAATATGTGTCCCGTGCAGTTATGTCCCTAACCTTTAGCAGCATCCTGCCGTCACCCAGAGTGATGGGTCAATGTAAACAGAAAGCGATTGTCAGTAACACATGGCTCACTTACCAGTGTCATCCAAGGGGGGATCCACTGCCTGGCAGGCTGGGAACATATAGGTTCATAGGTTAAGAGGTTCATAGGTTCATACTAGGCTATCTGCCCAAGGGCATTTATAAGCCTAGCCCATAGTTATGTGGCTTTCGCCACCCCTTTAGTTTGAATAAAAACTATGCCTATCATTTTTCTGTGCCTCTGTCAAGCAGTGACACTGAAGTAATCCCTGGGGTATATCTGCGATCTCCCATCCATTGGTCAAGATTCCTCTTGAACAAGGCCAGCGAGGTGCTCTGCCTCACATGTACCGGGATTTTGTTCCACAGCATAGGAGTCTCTGGGTGATGAATCTGTCCCTCCAGCACGCTCTATTTATAACCGTGTCAAGGTTTAAGTCTCCCGCCCTTGTGGTTCTGAGGGATCTAGATTTTTGAGGTGAAGCATATTCATCAAATCTGGGTTTGACATGGCCTTATACGCCGGGCACAGGTCACCTCTGAGCAAGCGTATGAGACTGAATAGAGCTGGAGTTCTTTCAGTCGGGCAGCATAAGACATATTTTTGAGACCCTTTATCCTTTTGGTGAGGAACTTTTGGGGCCTTTCAAGCTGCAGCAGGTGCCTGGTCAGATACATTCCGAACGGGGCATTGTACTCAATCATAGGTCTAATGCGTGATGAGTACAGGGGGACGATGACCTCCCTTGATCTAGATGTGAATCCCTTCATGATCAGGTGGGCGATATAGAAGGTTTTCCTAACTACTTTAGCAACATGAGTGTCAAACGAAAGGCTACTGCCAACTGATGATAAACAGAACGCGCTGCCTTGCTACAGATGGCCTGCATCTTTCTCACCTGGCCTACAGGCCTCTGGCAAAGGCCCATGCCTCACCCATAGTACCTTTGTAGGGAATGTCATGAGGTCCATACTTCCAACATAACACAGTCAACAAAACGCAAATGAAAATCCATGCCGCAAAATGCTAGGACCATACCTCTCAACCTCGTAAAGCAAGAAATCTGGACAAAGCCATAAATACTGGGAGGATAAAGGCCCAAATATAGGGACACTTTTTAAATATTGCTCTTATAATGTTAGAAAGTTGATAAAATAACAGGGTTTGTATTAGCATGGACTTTCTGAAGGGTATGAAGTCTGAAACTCCGATGTCTCTATCATTATTTCCTGTGTTCAACCCTGAGTCATTTGCAGTAAACTTGCTTGAAAACCACAATTTTATGGGAAACCGGCCAGATATATGAGGTATGAATATGGACATTCTGTAAAAATCTGTACAGTTGAGAGGGATGGCTAGGAGTCTAAACAGGAAAATGCACGCATTGCAGGCAGTCATAACCCTGGAAGATGGTGACATGTCTGCATTCACAGAAACATGGCCCACAGCCATGGAGAGAAACACATCCTTACCTGATCACTCATCCTATCACACAGCCAAACCCCAAAATGTGGGCAAAGCCAAAGGAGGTAGAGTATAAATATATGTTAGACAGACACACACTTCTATGCTGTTCAAACAGTCTGACACACATGAGACACTTCAAGTGCAGTCACCCGTTGACAAGACCCCTATGCAAATTATAGGTAGCTATAGGCCAACATATCTGACTTAGGACACCCACCCCACATATCTGGCCCTCTACAAATCTAACAGAATTCCACCCGTCACCCTGATTCTGCGTTATGTATATTACCCAACCATGGATTGGAAATCCAGCCATGCCAGAACAGAAATGCACAGAGATTCCCCCATCTTAGCAATGCTACATCCTTAGGACAGCCACTTGATACCCCCACAGGATGTGATACCTATGTTGGACTTGGCAGTAACCAACATGATCAACCACTGCAGCACCCCTATGGTATCATCCTCCCTGGCAAGATCCAACAGAAAAGTGGTCACGTGCCATATCATCATCACCCCTGACCCCCCTCTAGCCATGGTAAAAGGAAGATGTCCCACAAGCTGATCACAACCACCAGTGGGATGGTATAAACAGCTGAACAGCCCCCTACCCCACTAGAGGGAACAGGCACCAACTTACAAATGTACACAAAACGACTATGCCAGCATATATATAGAGATGCATGAAGAGTAAACCTGTCCACAAACATCTGCAATAAAGGAACTATATAACACAAGGACAACTTTGCTGAACAGGACCAAGATGGAGTTGGTGCACAATTGGAAGTAATCACCCCTTCGCCTGAACAAACAAAGAAGAGCACCAGTGAAATCCACTAAGGGCAAACCCGAGTCCAAATTGCCCATATCTAGCTCCCAGATCTGTGCAGAACTGGTGGTCAAGGACACCAAATACACAAATGCCATATATATATATATATATATATATATGTATATATATAGCCAATCCACTGGCTGACAGATTCAGTGGAAATGTCTTACCTCTGCCCCTATCATGGAAGCAGGACACCTCCAGTACCTGAACACCCAACTCTTATCACTAGGGAACAGGGCATCACTGCCCTCTTAAAGTCAAGAAGACAGCCTCCATGGGACCTGAAGACATCCCAGGCTGCAATCTACAGGAACCCAGGCATGAACTGGCAGCATCATTATGCACCCTACACACCCAAACCCTAAATATTGTCTTTGTCACAGCTGAGTGGCAGACAGCCACTGTCATCCCTTTACACCAAGGTGGACTGTTCACCAGTCCAGGAAATGAACGACCCATCAGCCTAACTAGCCTGATCTGCAAGGCCATGCAATGGATTATCATGAATCTCATTAACAGGGACATTGGCAAAATACAAATACATTACCCTACACAGTTTGCCATTCTCAGGGGTGGTAGTCAGTGAACTCTGGATGACTTCCCTGAGGCAGCCAATAAAGGCATGGGTGAAGGAAATATGGTGTACTCCGGCCACCATGACCTGGCCAAAGCCTGACACACTATTCCCCACTTGGCCATAGTACATGAAGTCTGTCAACTAGGCAGCAGTTCATATGTTACCAGATGGGTAGCAAACCCGTTCATTGATAGAACCCACATAATCATAATAGGGGTAGCCAACAGAAACAGTACAGCCATACTGAGTAGGATACACCAGGTATCGTTCTGGGGCCCCCTGGTATATGAGATATACGTCTCTGAGGTGCAGGCCAAAAACACTGGACTATGGCTGACCAAGTAGACAAATGATTGCAAGCTGGGAACAGACATCAGTACCCAAAGTGATGTGGATGTCCTACAACAGGGCCTCACCAAAACAAATGACTGATTCCAAAAACATTGCTTCAAGCTGAATGTGTGCAGATACATCAGTATCCCCTTCAGGGAGACTGATGGCCCCACATAGTATCACATTAACAACAATGTCCTACATACACAATCAGTAGTGAGGCATTTGGGCACCCAGGTTGGGCACCATGTTGCTTCTGTTGTACAGAAAGCGTCATGGATGGGACAACTCAAATGTAAGGGTTTTCCATCTAGGGACAAAGAGGTCATAAGATCCATGTATGCTAACCGTATAAGGCCAATTATTTTGTTCAATGCCCCCTTCTGCATGTACCTCACAAAGCACATGCAGCAGCCGGAAAGACCACAGAGGTCCCTCACCGGGAGAATGCAGGACCACAAACATATACCCTACACAGATAGGTTAACAGCACTGCCCCTTTACTCAGTTCCATACAGACTCCACAGAGGTGACCCCTGTCTGCCATACAAAGCAATCCAGACCCTGCCTTGATGGAACTGTTGCACATCTGGAAGTCAAGGCCCACTTGAGCTACCTGTAGGTGCAGCATCAACCTGGCCTGTGATAGCAATATAGCTTGTTGGTGTGACAGCTATGTGTCCCACACACTCCCCATCTGTAGAATACACTCCCTGTCCACACTAAGTCAGGTGCCTTAATACCCCTAGCAAAGTGCTCCCTGTATAAGTGCATGGGAAACAGGGCATACAGTCCTGTGATTCCACTTGTGTCCCTGGTGGACAGGGGCTCTGGGTGCTGACATGTCTTAACATGGGCCACACTCTCAACTGTGAGGGTTATAAGGGTTTCAGGACCAGTAGCCTACTAATGTTATATCAACCTATCAACCTGTACACATATGTCTGTCAGTGGTTCACCACATTACTCTGTACTGCTCTGTCACTGACTTACCTAGAAATCACAGTGCTATGTGGAATATACCACACATATAATGGACATCTCTGCCAGTAGAATGCACTCTGTACCCACACCCATACCTCTCAATCTCTTCTAGCAAGACATCTGGACAAGGTGATAAATATAAATGGGACAAGACCCAATGATAGGCTTGTGTTTTAACTCATTCACTCCGGAGCTGCTCAGAAAATGTTGCCTGCTTAATTCCACCATAGGAACAACAGTGCAGCCTGAGCTCATTTTCAGAAAATCCATTTCTAATATCATACAGAAAACAAATGTTCATAACTCTTTAACTATAAGAGCTAGACTAAAAATGTAAATGCAAAAGTTGTTCAGCAGACACTGACCTTCCCAACAGTGTAAATGTTGATAGTGCGTATCATAGGTTCATAGGTAGGTGCTAGGCTATCTGCCCGAAGACATTTATAAGCCTAGCCAGAATGTGTTGGCTTTCACCGCCCCTTAGATTAATTCCCTGTGCCTCTGTCCAGCAGAGCCACTAAAGTGATCCCTGGGGTAAACTTTCTGATGTTATGTGATCCTATCTCGCCTACATTCTGACTGATGGGTTCGGAGCCGATCCCTCGGCTCCGACTCGGCACGCTTATGCCAAAGAGCGAAGTCTCTTATTGGCTGAGCTTACTATATCCCAGGATGCACCACTACCAGTCCCCCAGATCTCGTTTGCCGCTAACTAGCAAAGACGTGGTCTCGAGCTGGCTGAGCTAAGTAGTGTCTTTTCACTAACTTTTTCTGTCAGAAATTTGCTAATTCTTTAACAAAAAGCTGTTTTAACAGCTACTCTGTGCTGTGTGTGTGTTTTGAAAACTTTTTGTAAGAAAAATTGTGTGTGATTGGTGTTTGTTCCGGTACAGGCTTCCTTCTCCCATAGGGCCTTTCCTGTTGGTTAATCCCTTTGAACCTTAGGGGTTCTTGGATTTCTGTATAATTATTCACTGTTGTATGTCTTCAGTTGGCCTTTATTTTAATTGGCTATCATTGTAAACGGCAAGTTAATCTTGTAAGGTCAGTCTTTCCCAACAAAGTTTTGTCTGTGAGAGAGTACTCAGTTTTTCTTATAATGTCTCAGCCCCCAAGGCCTTCGGGCTTCAAAAAATGCACTAAATGTAGTTTTAAAATGTCTATCACGGATGATCACTCTCTGTGTGTATATTGTTTGGGCGCCAAACATTTGCAGGAGTCCTGCAGCGTGTGTCACGCTTTTTCCTCGAGGGTCCTCCAAGAGAGGAAAAATAAGCTTATTTTGAAAGGCCTTATAAAACCCTCTTTTGAAGAGGCTTTAGCATCCTCTCCTTCTCCTGCTAAAAAGAAAAGGGCGTCGGCTCCGACCAGTCCGGCCGGACCCGACCGCCAAAAGACATAGGCAGGCTTCTCCTTCGGCTCCAACGACTTCGGAGCCGAGGGCGGAACGGTCTGCCTCGATGCCTCCAGTCTCGACTCCTCTGGCTTCGGAGCCGATGGCTGGGGCATCGAGAGGCGGGTCACCTTCATCGGCTCCACTGGTCTCGAGCCGGCGAAGGTTGTCCGCTCAGACACTTCCTCCTCGGCGCCTAAGTCCTCCTCGGCACCGATGGAAACTAGTTTGGATATTCCTTCGGCGCCGATAGTCATCGAGTCGCCTCGGAGCCGGTCCCCTAGTCCCTTGGGGCCGTTGGAGAGGCCAAGTCAACCCGCTCAGTATCCTCTAGGTCATCGAGGATGTCAGATTCGGACATAGACAGGGTGCTCCAAAGACTGTTCCAGTCCCCAGTCTTTCAAAATTTGTTTCGCTCACCCACTTGGCTTCGGAGCCGATAGCCCATGCCATTGCGATTCCTCCTCCGACCGCTTCGCCCGCCGGAGCAGGTGCTGTTGGAGCCGGTGGAGATCCTAGGGTCGGCTCGACCCTTACTCCAACCCCGCCTTCGGGTCCGAGTTTGGCACGGACTTCTTCGGCCGGACCCGGGTGACGCTGGGACCTATGTTGTCGGTTCCGAGCCTCCCTCTCGGTGCTTCGGCTGCGGGACTTCCGTCTGCTATCATGGCTCCGGGACCGGACACTCCCAGGATTCTGGGGGTCCGGCTTTCAGAGCTATGAGGAGTGCCTTGGCCAAGTCTTCGGCCATCTCTCCGGCTTTACCGGCACCTTCCCTGGGCATGGAGACTGGGTCTTTGGCAGTTCCCCTGTCCCTAGGCAGCGGAGCCCTGGGGCCTGACGTTACCCCCACTGGGGGTTCCCCTCCTCCTGAGGGTTCTTCGGAGTTGTCTTCAGAGGAGCCCCCAAGGAAGAGATCGTGCAAGAGGAAGCACGTGGACTCCCCCAAGTCTCTTACATCGGACACTGATCTTGATGATGCGGAGGGGTCCCCAAGTCGCCCTCGGATGATGTCTCATTCGCAGACATTTTAGAGATCCTCAAGCAACGAGGCGGCTGGATATCCAAACCCCCCTCTGCTGATGAGTCAGTGCTTCTCAAGGCTTTTGGGGCTCAGCCCTCCGCCTCCTGGGTGTCTCCGCCCTTCGACGAGCTCCTGGATTTGGTTTGTCGGGCATGGGGAACATCCAGATACTGTGGAACCAGTGCCTTCTCGCCCTAACAAATTTTTGTCTGCCCCACCCGAGAAGGAGTTCTTGACAAAAGGCGTGGCTGTAGATGCCATGGTGGTGGCATCTGCTACACAACAGGACGTAGCAGAGGCTTCAACGTCCGTCCATCCTCCTAATAAGGAGTCTAGGAGCATGGACCGCACGGGAAGCGCACCCTGACTTCAGCGGCCTTTACACTATGGTCCCTGAATTATTTGGCACATTTTACCAGGCTACAGAGGGATCTGGTCAAGGAGCTGTCAGATTCCCTCTCAGGTAACCTACCTGAGCAGCTAGCCCAGTCGGTTAGCTTTCAGTTGGCTATCCTTATCTCGATTTCTAACTCGTCCATGAGGCTCATTTCATATGCGGCCGAAGGGGCGGCAGAGCGGCAGGCACAGGCGTGGCTCACGGAGACAAGCCTGGCTCCGCTTGTGTCATTTTTGAGGCCTTCAAGTCTTCCTTCACGACGCTCCCTTTGATGGGTCCTCTTTGTTTGGACCTAAGGTTAAAGACACTCTTACCCGCTGTGAGCAAGAGGGAAAAACTTTATCTGCCGAGGGTGCACGTTATTCCACTCCCTTTCGGCCTTATCCCAAGGCTAAAGGAGGAGGGAAGATGTGGTTCCGCAAATCACGTAAGTTTTTTCCTCAACAGCAGGAAGATTCCCCTTCCAGAGGCAGAGGACAGGGAAATTTTTCTGGGAGACGCCGTCCCAGAGGCGGCAGAGGGCCCCGCAATTCTGGAGACCGCGAGTCCTTTTGTGGCTCTTCAGCCTCCCACACTTCATGAGGGATTGCCCGGCTGTGCTGCTCCAGAGCCAGTCGGGTGCCGTTTTGCCAAGCACCTAAAAGCCTGGGAGTCTATCACTCAGGACAGATGGGTGCTTCGGATTATTGCCGGAGGTTACACCATCCCCTTCACACGCTCACCCCCACCGTCCAAAAAAATCCCGGACCCACCACCCAGTCAAAGGGAAATTGCAGCCGTAGAAGCGTCGAAGCTGCTAGAAAAAGGAGTCATCCAGCCGGTCCCCACAGACCAGATCGGATCCGGAAATTACTCAAGGTTCTTTTTAGTGCCAAAAAAGACAGGGGACCTGAGACCAATTTTGGATCTCAGCAAACTAAACCAATCTGTCATGAAATCCAAATTCCGAATGGTCACTTTACAGTCCATTCTTCCATTGTTGGAGAAGGATGTTTGGATGTGCTCCATCGATCTCAAGGACGCCTATTATCACATACCGATACATCAGGCGTCCAGGAGGTATCTGCGCTTCAGCCTGGGAGACAGTCATTTCCAATTTCGTGCACTGCCCTTTGGTCTCACCACAGCCCCCAGGGTGTTCACCAAGTGTTTGGCAGTAGTAACTGCTCACCTGAGGAGTCTTGGATTCCAAGTGTTTCCCTATCTGGATGACTGGCTCCTGACTGCCACCACCAGGCATCTACTAATGGACAATCTCAAAGCCACCATCTCCCTGGGTGCTACCCTGGGAATTACATTCAATTGGTCAAAGTCTGTCTTGCTGCCCTCTCAGCGCATAAGGTTCATAGGAGCAGAGATAGACTCAAAATTGATGCGTCTTTCTTCCTACCGAAAGGATTCAAACTTTACAAGGTCAAGTTCAAGCCCTGCTTTCAAGATCCAAAGCCCCAGCCAGGATGGTCCTGCAACTTTTAGGTTCGATGTCTGCCATGGTTCTCCTAGTTCCACTGGCAAGATTGCACATGAGGATTCTTCAATGGCTGTTATCGACTCAATGGTCCTTTCAGAATCTCCCCCTCAATCACCCCATTATGATTACAGAAACGTGCAAACGGGACCTCCGCTGGTGGCTTCAGCCATCCAATCTGAATCAGGGAAGACCCTTTGTTATCCCCCCTCCGGTGGCCACCCTGACGACGGATGCCTCCCAGACAGGGTGAGGGGGGCATTGTCTGGGCAGGTTAGTTCAGGGTTCTTGGCTTCCAGACGAAACCTTTCTTCATATCAATGTATTGGAAATGAGGGCTGTACTTCTGTCCCTACAGGCCCTCCACAAGTTTCTCCCTCAAGGCATTATCGCTATCCACACAGACAACATGTCGGTGGTCTGGTATCTAAACAAACAAGGAGGGACCAGATCTTACCCCTTTTGCAGAGAGGCCATGAGGGTGTGGGAATGGGCTGTAGCTACCAACCGTTTCTTGGTAGCGACCCACATTCCAGGGAAATCCAATATATTGGCAGACAGATTAAGCAGGACGATTCTCTCTCCTCACGAGTGGTCCCTAAACGAAACAGTAGCAGCTCAGGTTTTCAGAAAATGGGGGACCCCGTGCTGCGACCTATTTGCAACACCACAAAACGCAAAGTGCAAAAGGTTCTTCTCCTTGACTCCATCTCAGGGGGAGGCAGCTATGGATGCTCTGGTCCAACCTTGGCCAACAGGACTACTTTATGCCTTTCCTCCGGTTCCACTTCTCCCCAAAGTCATCCAGAAAGCTTTTCAATTGGGGTCCACAATGATACTAATTGCTCCGCATTGGCCTCGTCAGGTATGGTTTCCCTACCTGAAGAAACATGCTGTGGATGATCCTTGGCTTTTGGATCCAACTCCGGATCTGCTGATTCATCAGTCGGGACGACAACACCAGTCCCTTCACACTTTGAAATTGACAGCTTGGCTCCTCCACTTCCGACTTTAGTTAGAAATCACACCCTAGACCCGGAAGTTATTCACATTTTATCTTCGGCCCACAAACCCACCACTAAGAAATTGTACCTCAGTAAGTGGAAGAGGTTTGCTATCTGGGCTCAACTCAGGGGCTTAGACCCTATCACTGCCCCGATACCAGAGGTTTTGAAATTTTTAACATCTTTGTTTAATCAAGGATCTTCAGTCTCTACTATTAAAGTCCAACTAGCAGCTATCTCTAAATTTCACGAATCCATGGAGCCACCGTTGATGAGCAGCAGATTATGCAAAACTTTCATTAAAGGTGCTGGGCTGTTAAGACCTCCAGTTTTTCATCCTGCGCCCGTTCATTGATAGAACCCACATAATCATAATAGAAATTGCCAACAGAAACAGTACAGCCATACTGGGTAGGATACACCAGGTATCGTTCTGGGGCCCCTGGTATATGAGATATCGTCTCTGAGGTGCAGGCCAAAACACTGGACTATGGCTGACCAAGTAGACAAATGATTTGCAAGCTGAACAGACATCAGTACCCTGATTCAAAACATTGCTTCAAGCTGAATGTGTGCAGATGCATCAGTATCCCTTCAGGAGACTGATGGCCCCACATAGTATCACATTAACAACAATGTCCTACATACACAATCAGTAGTGAGGCATTTGGGCACCCAGGTTGGGCACCATGTTGCTTCTATTGTACAGAAAGCTTCATGGATGGGACAACTCAAATGTAAGGGTTTGCCATCTAGGGACAAAGAGGTCATAAGATCCATGTATGCTAACCGTATAAGGCCAATTATTTTGATCAACGCCCCCTTCTGCATGTACCTCACAAAGCACATGCAGCAGCCGGAAAGACCACAGAGGTCCCTCACCGGGAGAATGCAGGACCACAAACATATACCCTACACAGATAGGTTAACAGCACTGTCCCTCTACACTGTTCCATACAGACTCCACAGAGCTGTCCCCTCTCTGGCATACAAAGCAATCCAGACCCTGCCTTGATGGAACTGTTGCACATCTGGAAGTCAAGGCCCACTCGAGCTACCTGTAGGTGCAGCATCAACCTGGCCTGTGATAGCAATATAGCTTGTTGGTGTGACAGCTATGTGTCCCACACACTCACCATCTGTAGAATACACTCCCTGTCCACACTAAGCCAAGTGATTTAATACCCCTAGCGAAGTGCTCCCTGTATAAGTGCATGGGAAACAGGGCATACAGTCCTGTGATTCCACCTGTGTCCCTGGTGGACATGGGCTCTGGGTGCTGACATGTCTTAACATGGGCCACACTCTCAACTGTGAGGGTTATAAGGGTTTCAGGGCCAGTAGCCTACTAATCTCATATCAACCTATCAACCTGTACACATATGTCTGTCAGTGGTTCACCACATTACTCTGTACTGCTCTGTCACTGACATACCTAGAAATCACAGTGCTATGTGGAATATACCACACATATAATGGACATCTCTGCCAGTAGAATGCACTCTGTACCCACACCCATACCTCTCAATCTCTTCTAGCAAGACATCTGGACAAGGTGATAAATATAAATGGGACAAGACCAATGATAGGCTTGTGTTTTAACTCATTCACTCCGGAGCTGCTCAGAAAATGTTGCCTGCTTAATTCCACCATAGGAACAACAGTGCAGCCTGAGCTCATTTTCAGAAAATCCATTTCTAATATCATACAGAAAACAAATGTTCATAACTCTTTAACTATAAGAGCTAGACTAAAAATGTAAATGCAAAAGTTGTTCAGCAGACACTGACCTTCCCAACAGTGTAAATGTTGATAGTGCGTATCATAGGTTCATAGGTAGGTGCTAGGCTATCTGCCCGAAGACATTTATAAGCCTAGCCAGAATGTGTTGGCTTTCACCGCCCCTTAGATTAATTCCCTGTGCCTCTGTCCAGCAGAGCCACTAAAGTGATCCCTGGGGTAAACTTTCTGTTTCCCATCTCCACTCGTGAAGGTTTTCTTGAAGAGTGTTAGCGAGGAGCTCTGCCTAATGTAGATTGGAATTTTGTTCCAAAGCATGGGAAGTCTCTGGGACAGGAATCTATCCCTCCAACACGTCCTATTTATTGTTGTGGTGAGGTTTAGATCCCTAGAGCATGTGGCTTGAGGGGATATGGTTTTCTTTAGGTGGAGCATGTCCATCAATTGTGGGATGGACATGGCCTTGTATGTCAGGCAGAGATCACCTCTGAGTAGGCGGTATGCAACCGAGTACAGCTGGAGTTTCTTCAGTCGAGCTGCATAGGGCATCTGTTTGAGGCCAGTGATCCTCTTGGTGAGGTACTTCTGTGGTATTTCCAGCTGTTGCAGGTGTCTTGTAAGGTACATCCCAAATGGGGCATTGTACTCTATGATGGGTCTGATGAGTGATGAGTAGAGGGGCACAGTGACCTCTTTTGATCTGGATGCGAACCCTTTTGTGATTAGCTGGGCCACATGAAGGATTTTCTAACCACTTTGGCAATGTGATTATCAAAAGAGAGATTACTATCTACTTGGGTCCCCAGATCCCTTATTACATCTTCCATATTTAGGGGACTACCACCTATGTGGTAGTTTGTGGGTACTTTGTTTTTTCCAAAGGAGATGACTATGCACTTTTTGGCATTTAGCTTGAGGCCATGATTTTGACACCAGGTATCTGTCTCAGTGAGACCCTTTTGGAGGATGTCTGTGTCAGCTGGAGAGTCAGTTATAGCCCCTAGTTTGCAGTCGTCTGTGAACTTGGTCAGCCATAGTCCTCCTGTGCTTGCCTGTACCTCTGAGAAGTATATGCCGAACAGGAGGGGTCCTAGGACTGTGCCCTGGGGAATGTCACTTGTAAGTGGTTTAGACTCGGACCTAGCTCCCGCAACTCTCACCATGTGGCGTCTGTCCGTGAGCCAGTTGGCAACCCATCTTGTGACATAGGGGTTTATGTTCAGGCTGGTGAGCTTGTCTATAATACCAGAATGGGGAATGATGTTGAAGGCCTTTGCAAGGTCTAGGTAGGCTGTGTGTACCACTTTACCCTTGTCTATAGCCTTGGTAACTGTCTCAAAGAAGTCCACCAAGTTTAGTAGGCATGATCTACCCTTAACAAATCCGAACTGGGTAGGGTCCAGTGTTTGGAGGTTCCCAATGTCTCTGTTAATGAGTTCCATGATGATGCGCTCCATAGCCTTGCAGACCAAGCTAGTCACGCTTATAGGGTGATAGTTCCCGGGGTCAGTTGTGGCTCCTCCTTTGTGGAGTGGAATAACTGTTGCTGTGCACCACTCTATGGGTATGTAGCCTGTGGAGAGGTTGAGTTTGAACAGTGTGTTTAGGTGAGGGGTTAGTTCGTCTTTGAGCTCATATAGGATGCAGCCTGGGACACCGTCCGGTCCCATTGATGCTGTATTTTTGGCTTTGGAGATGGCTGTTTTAACCTGAGTGTCTGTGATTTCAGGGGCTCTACATTCTTCTGGTATGATTATGGGCCCTTTTGAGGGTTAGAGGGGGATAAAGTTTGCACTGAACCTGTATGCCGGGATGTTGGTGATATCGGTCGGTTCAGTGTATTTTGTAATTCCAAAGAAAAGTGCTGAAGCACGGAGCGGAGACTCAAACAGGTTGATTCCAACAATTTTATTAAAGCCACTTAAAACGACCACAAAACCAGCATAACAAACACCTTCACTCATAACAATGCATTTTCGTCCTATGAATCTCGACTTCATCAGATGACTAGTGCAAACATGGAACATGGTTAGATGGAAGTTTAGGAAAATAAGGTGGTAGCAATTTTTATAATGGGATTTTAAACTATAAAACTTATTGGTTGTTTTCAACACAAGGAACGTATTCCTATTAGTTTTAATTAATTTAATTTTACATAAATATGAGAAACACATGTTTGCACTGGTCATCTGAAGTCTAGATTCATAGGACGAAAACGCATTGTTATGAGTGAAGGAGTTTATGTTATGCTGGTTTTGTGGTCATTTTAAGTGGCTTTAATAAAATTGTTGGAATCAATCTGTTCGAGTCTCCGCTCCGTGCTTCAGCACTTTTCTTTGGAATTACAAGTTATATTTGGTGCAGTTCCACTATTTTTTCGTTTATCAGTGTATTTTGTGCCATTCTGCACTAGCTTTGAGCAGATCTGAGCATTGCCACTTAGATTCTTGACATAGCTAAAGAATGCATTGTGGTTATCTTTGGAGTCCTTGGCAATTTTTCTTTCAAAGCTCGCCTTGGATGATTTTATGAGGGATCGTAGTTTCTTGCTGATACTGATCAGGAATGTCTTCCCTTCTTGGGATTTTACTCTTTTCTGTACTAGTTTTCTCCTTCTATTGTATAGTTTGTTTATGGCAGGGGTCCACTAGACTGGTTTCCTTTTCTTGGAGGAGTGTGTCTTGATTTTGCTTGGGATAGCACGATCCATGCATTCATGTAGGTTCCCATAGAATGCATTAGTAAAGGATTTTGCAGCTTGGACAGCATTATCCTTTAGCTTGAGAGTTTTGAAACTTTCCACCTTGGTCTTAAGTAATGTGAAGTTTGCTTTTGAAAGGTTTTTCACTGTGGTTTCCTTGTCCAGGGGTGGGAGTGGAATGTGGATATCCAAAGTGATTTGTTTATGGTCAGATCTAACCAGCGAGGGGTTGACCTCCGATGTGGAACACTGGTCACCCATGTTGGTGATGACCAAGTCCAATATGTTGTCACCTCTGGTGGGAGTGCTGACCAGTTGATCCAGGGCGTTTGAGTTTATAAAGTCTAGGAAATGTTGGGCAAGGGAGTTAGTACTTGAATAGTTCTCCCAGTTAATGTTTGAATAATTGAAATCACCCAATATTAGGGTGTTTGGTAGGACCTTTATGTTTCCCAGTGTTTCCAGAAATGCGGAATGGGGGTCCTGAGACATGGTGGGTGATCTGCAGCAAGCTACAATTTGAATTGCAGTTTTGCTCATTGTTAGTTGAACACAGATGATCTCTGAAGCATCATGCTATGCCACTAACCTGGAGCTGTTGGTATCCTTGATGAATATGGATACGCCCCCGCCTTTTGTATTTTGGTCTGGGTTTTGTGGCTGAAATGTATGGTATGAGTTGTAGCCTGGTAGTGCTGGGGTGCTCTGTGGAGCCTTAAACCAGGTTTCTGTTACTGCACATATATCGATTTTCTCCATACTGAGGAGTGCCTCGAGTGCATGCATTTTGAGGTTTAGACTTCTGGCATTGACTAGCATTGCCCTCAGTTTTTTGTTACTTGTGCTATTTACGGTGGAGGGTTTGTCTTTTGAGCCTTGCCTAAGGGGGTGGCAAGAGCCTTGGCCAGTATTCAAAAGCCTAAGGGTGACAGGTACAAGCTGTTGCTAGTGAAGCAGTGTGGCTTGTCAAGCATGTCATCCCAGGTGGACAGACACTGGATCCCCTTTGAATGACAAAAGAAACTTAGCCAATTGTTGAAATTGATAATTTTTTCTCTATACCATGGTATCATTCTTGGTGAGGGCAGGATGCTACACAGGGTCAGGGTCATACCGGCCTGGGATACGTGATCAGAGAGCTCTTCCATGTCTCTTTTCATGTAGTCTAGGGAGGTATGGCTCAGGTCATTCACACCAACATGAACAATGACAGAATCATATTTGTACTTTTTCTGGAGTGACCTGAGTGCTTGTGTTATGTGGCGGATCCTGGCACCCGACAGGCAGCTAACAGTAACCTTCTCCTTATTCAGCCTAGTGAGTGGGATGTCAGTATGCCTGACTATAGAGTCACCTATTACTAGTATGTTGGGTATGTTATTTTGCCTTAAGGGCTGTGATTGCATGGCACACTGGTTTTGTAAAGTATGTGTTTCATAGTTTGTGTTTGGGGGTGGAGGTTGCTTGGATGTCTGCTTTGGAAGTCTCTGTTGCTTTTGCAGATTTTTATTCAGAGCCTTTGAGTATGTTTTTGTGTATTTATGGGTGTTTTTTCTGGTGCTTGTTTAATGGGTCTATGTGAGACTGGTGGTGTGATGCAAGTATTTCCCTTCCCCTCTTGACTGTCTGATCCAGTATTGGGTTGAGAGAGCTTAGCCTCCAGTTCGGCTGCATAATTCCATCTCTCACATGTATTAGTGCTTGGTGGTAGGAGGAGAGGGTTGTCTATGTACACGAGGCAATTGTAACATTGCCTCAAAATGCCCAGATTCACCAGTTGGACTGGAGAGTACACCTGAAACTGCCCTTTGGACATGCCTGGATAGGTACAGTGAACTGTTTTACTGAATGGCTGGTAAGGTCCAATAGAGATCCTTGCCCTTCTGTACAGTATAAGGGGGTCTAGTGCTATGGTTTATAAGTGCTTGCTATGAGGTTTGAGCAAGTGCCGGGCTGAGAAATGAATGGCTTGAGTGCTTAAGTTGAAAGTTTGTCTAGTTCCAAGGGAAAAATTGAAGAGGAGACTTTGTGGAGCCGGGAATAGTTATACCCTAGCTAACTGGCGCTGCCTGGCATCCAAAACCAGGCAAATGTTGTAATATTTGGCAGGAATGCTGATATTGTGCATATTTTTTACCTTTTTGGAAAAGCAAAGCACAATATCTTGGTCAGTGTACCATGCAGACCCATACAATTTGTATTTAATTTGTTTGTATGAATGTCAGCTTTAAAATGATACCTTAACCATTACTGTGTGATGCTCCTTTATGGAGATACTCACAGAAATATGATTAATATAATATTTCTCATAATTTATAAATAAACAAAACATAAACAAAACATAATATCTCATCACCTGTAACAGACAGAGGCTACATGTCAGTGTAGAAGATGTGCATCTCAGTGTAAGCTTCAAAATGATGTATCACTTGTGTCATCACCATGCTGCCTTGCAAAGATATGGGCATAATAATGAGATGTATTGGAAATATATAATTTTCACAATCCTACAAGACTAAACAAACTGTGATATCTGTACATGTGTAAAGTCCACAGTCACAGTTCTTTTACCATGTTGTAAGGAGTAGCACTGTCTTCAAAATGAGGTATTACTTGGCACACTAACATGCTCCCTTGCAAAGTTATTTACCAAAATATGAAAAAAAAAAATAATTTCCATAACCTAATCTAAGTCCAAAACAAACTTTGATATCTGCACATGTGTACAACATACAGGCACAGTTCCTTTACTATGTTGGAACTATGAATACTGTCTTCAAAGTGAGGTATTACTTAGCACATTCAGATGCTCCCTTGCAAAGTTATTTACCAAAATGTGAAAACAATCATAATTTCCATAACCTAAGTCTGAAACAAACTTTGATATCTGTACTTCTGTACAACATACAGACTCAGTTATTTTACCATGTCGTAAGGAGTAACATTGTCTTCAAAATGAGGTATTAGACATGTTCCCTTGCAAAGTTATTTACCAAAATATGAAAGTAAAGCATAATTTCCATAACCTAAGCTTGAAACAAAATTTGATATTTGTATTTGTGTGCAACATGCTGGCACAGTTCTTTTACCGTGTTGCAACTATCAATACTGTCTTCAAAATGAGGTATTATTTAACACATTCAGATGCTCCCTTGCAAAGTTATTTACCAAAATATGAAAAAAATCATAATTTCCAAAACCTAAGTCCAAAACTAACTTTGATATCTCTACATGTGTACAGCATTCAGACCCAGTTGTTTTACCATGTAGACAGATATCAATGTAAATATACACATTCTTGGTGTAGCCAACATACTGCTGAATGGGTATATGTGAAGAGAAAAAGCAAGGTAAGGACCGCCACTCCACTAATGAACCCAGGACAGGCATGGGACTTCAGTGGCATGCAAGGCCATCTGATCTGTCTGATATCTGTGCTGGCTACCCACTCAGACAGCTGATACCACTACACCTCCTTCAGTGTCAGCGGTCTTCCTTACCTATGCCTTTTCTCTTTACATGTGTCCATTCAGCAGTGGACCTAAGGGATCAATCTCCATATTGCTAAGCCCTTCCTGTCATCTGAACTCTACATATGCCTCATAAAAGAAGAATAACAAAAGAGGTATTGCAGGATGGTTACTGACATATTTGATTGTACGTGGTAGCACTCTCTTGAAACAGTTGTTCTTTTTCAGCATCTTCACCAGCTCCTTCTCACGGTTATTTGCTGAATGCAAAAAAATATCATATTTTACACAGCATAATTCATAATAGAGTTTTACTTACCATACTGGTCCTACTTGGTCATGGGTGTTTTCCATTCTTCTCACAAGCTGCATTTTACCAATCCTGCATAGCTCTCCTCACACCATTGTGGAGGTCAGTCAAGAACAACGCAATGCCCTTCTTGGTTAGGTGAATGCCATCCCTTCTGAACAGGGGAACATCTTCTGTGGTGATGCTGTCATGGCAGATTGTAGATCCACCAACCCTGTGCATCAAGCCGTGCATGAACCCATTCTGTAAACATCTGGCCTTGTGCGCTGTCCATTGACTCTTTGCTGTTTTCCATATCTGGCGAGGAGTTATGCCAGGCCACACAAAATGACAACATGTACACCACGACTGCAGGTGTTCAGAAATTGCTCTGATTTGAAACTGTAGCCTTTCAAGTGGTTGACTGATCACATCATTCCCTCCAATGTGCAGCACAAGGATTTTGGGCTCAGGGTAGATGGAACACTTCTCTTCCAACAACTGCAGTACTCCACTCCAATGCATACCTCTTCTTGCAATCCAGTATACTGTCACACTGGATGTGGGGAAGCTCAAGTAGTAGTGATTTTCAGTTATGAAGGCATGGCTGGCAGCCCAGTGAATGTAGGAATGGCCACATACCCACACTCTCACTTGTCATTCTCCTGCTCATGAAGCCATGTCAGTGTTAGCAGATGGATGAAACTGCACAGGAAAGAAAATGCAAACAGATTAGTATTGATGTTTGACAGATGTATTGGAAGACTGCATATATATGTTTATCATAATGCATTACCTGGATAGACCATCCAAATCTTCATTCCTATCCACAGGGGCATTTTTCTTTTCATAAGGTACATACGGTCATAAGGGGTGAAAGGGGGGGGTTAATGTAAACCCTCTTGCCATGACCTACATACATTTACTACACCTGACGGGAGAGAGACTGAGTGGAGATCTACAGCAAGATAGCATGTGAAAAGACCAAGACTAACCCAGGTTTTGTCTTTTTGCATGTGTCCTTTCCCAGAGGGAAACATTGCATCACAGTGGCACCCCTGAGGCCATGCGTGCCTAGGTCAGCAGCACTATGGGACTGAGCTGAAGAGTCTCCAAGTTCCCAACTGTGATCCAGGTGCCGAGGACAGGCATGGGGCTTCAGCTCGTGGGCATCTGAAGTGTCCCATACCAGTGCTGGCTACCCACTCAGACTGCTGGTAGCAGCAATGGCTCCTGATTGCATGCAATGCCAGCAGTCTGCGTTATCTCTGCCTTTATCAGAACAATTTGTGTTTTTTTGGTAAATCAGATGTTGCAGGGCACTTAATGTCATATATATTCATATACTTCATACAGTATACCACAAATCCTGTTATTCTAGTAACTTTCTAAAGAACAAATTTAAAATCTATCCCTGTCATTACTCTCAAGTGTCCTGATTTTCGCAGGATGTCCAGATTGTGCCTCATAGATTTGTTACATTTCTTGAAATTGTACAAATGACAGAAAGAAACTGGGGGGATTGCAATGACTCCAGGTGGAGAAAACCCCAAACTTGCCTTGTGCATTCATGAATGTAATAACGACTTGTACTTATGTGAATAACAGTGACAGCTGATGAGAGTTTTGCCTGAAAAGTGATAATGACTCAGTGCTATATTGTAACTGCACTGTGATAATGATGTGCAAAGTTATGCATGCACAGACACAGGTGATAATTGCTGCACATAACCTGTTGAGTAGTCATTCATTTTACTACCTTGTGCAGCTGTTATGTAACAGAGACTCATTATCATCAGTAAGGAGAAGACCTGAGTAATTCAGTAAAATAGTATATCACTTAGATGTTGAGCCCTTCCTCCCACCTAAATTCCAGAAATGACTGACAAAGCCAATAAAAAGCACAAAACATATGGAAGCACCATGCTTGTAATAGTCAGCTAATAAGTTGTGAGACATCTACAACAAATTTATTATAGGAAATTTGGCTAAAATTAGTGGCATAACTACATAGTGGCACATATGCTATGTGAAGTATCAGCAATAAATAACACAATATTTCTCTGGGTCAAAATCATACAGAAATGTCTAGCAGAACCAAGTACTGTCAGGAAATAGAGGAAGTAATAGTCAAATAATGTTTCCTTTGTATACTGTACCTTATACCAGGTAATATACAGACAGTTATGTTGTGAGTGTTTCTGCCGTTTCCCACTGAGCTGATCGAAGGAAGGACACTGAGCAAACTCGGATCTATAATATATAACATTAAGTATCCTGTTTTTTTGCTTATTTTGTTTGAGTTATTTATATCACTTTGTGTACTGTATATTTTTCTAGCTAGTTTCACTGTGTGTGAGGTATTAACTGTTAAATGCCCACTTTTATTAAGCATCTGTTGGGTTCTTTCTGATAACTTGTTGCAGTTAAACACTTTCTCTAGAGTCTCCTTTAGCTGTTTAAAACTTTCATTTGAAGGCTCATTGCTGCTTTTGTGCTGTGAGAAACATTTCTGCAGTTTGTTTCTAAGTAGTATGGATATTTGTAGCATTATCCATATTCAGGCTTGTATTTGGGCCTAGTGTTTGTGGAGGCTGTGTGTCTGAGCACATATTTAGGGACATCTTGGTTTAGCAAAGCCATCAGGCATTTCAGTGAGAGAGAATTGTTTAAGGTCATTGGCTGACTGATGTCACCTGGACTACAGCTTATACTAAGCACCTCATTTGTTCTTTTGAGCTTTTTCTTTCTTAAAAGTTGTCTCAGGTTTCACCTTTCTGTTACCTAAGAAGATAAGTTGTGAGTGTTTCTGCCATTTCACACTGAGCTAATGGAAGGAGGGACACTGAGCAAACTCGGATCTATAATATATAACATTAAGTATCCTGTTTTTTGCTTATTTTGTTCGAGTTATTTATAGTAATTTGTGTACTGTATATTTTTCTAGTTAGTTTCACTGTGTGTGAGGTATTAACTGGAAATTGTCCACTTTTATTAAGCATCTGTTGGGGTGTTTGTTTCTGATAACTTGTTGCAGTTAAACACTTTCTCAAGAGGCTCCTTTAGCTGTTTAAAACTTTCATTTAAAGGATCACTGCTGCTTTTCTGCTGTGAGAAACATTTCTGCAGTTTGTTTCTAAGTAGTGTGGATATTTGTATCATTGTCCATATTCAGGCTTGTATTTGGGCCTAGTGTTTGTGGAGGCTGTGTGTCTGAGCACATATTCAGGGACATCTTGGTTTAGCCAAAACCATCAGGCATTTCAATGAGAGAGAATTGTTTGAGGTCATTGGCTGACTGAGGTCACCTGGACTACAGCTTAGACTAAGCACCTCATTGGTTCTTTTGAGCTTTTTTTTCTTAAAAGTTGTCTCAGGTTTCAACTTTCTGTTACCTAAGAAGTTAAGTTGTGAGTGTTTCTGCCATTTCACACTGAGCTAATCGAAGGAAGGACACTGAGCAAACTCGGATCTATAATATATAACATTAAGTATCCTGTTGTTTTGCTTATTTTGTTTGAGTTATTTATAGCACTTTGTGTACTGTATATTTTTCTGTCTAGTTTCACTGTGTGTGAGGTATTAACTGGAAATTCTCCACTTTTATTAAGCATCTGTTGGGTTGTTTGTTTCTGATAACTTGTTGCAGTTAAACGCTTTCTCTAGAGGCTCCTTTAGCTGTTTAAAACTTTCATTTAAAGGCTCACTGCTGCTTTTCTGCTGTGAGAAACATTTCTGCAGTTTGTTTCTAAGTAGTGTGTATATTTGTAGCATTGTCCGTATTCAGGCTTGTATTTGGGCCTAGTGTTTGTGGAGGCTGTGTGTCTGAGCACATATTCAGGGACATCTTGGTTTAGCCAAAGCCATCAGGCACTTCAGTGAGAGAGAATTGTTTAAGATCATTGGCTGACTGAGGTTTGCAGTTGCTGCCCCTGCTGTAAATTTGATCTGGGACCCTCCTCCCAGTCTAGTGTCATTACCTCATTCTACCCAATACAGGGAGAACATTTGAGAAGGCCAATCAGCTTAATTTCCGCTCTTCCTTTCTCACTTTCCACTGAAAAAAAAAATTCTAAGCTTGTTTCCTGCCTTTCCTGTGGGTAGTCTAGTCTGGATATAGATTTGCTGTGTCCAGGACTATTTGTAGGCTTCTAGGCCCCCAAGCCTTTCTGTGTTGGAGGGAAGCCTTCAAGCTTAATTTTGTTTCTTAGAACTAGCCAGTTTTTTGTTTCAGCACTCAAGTCCTATGAAATCTGTTTCTTTGAGCTCAGCACTTGTTCAAAACTTATTGTAAGCACTAAATAAGCTACAAATTACTACAACACTCAACTTTCCTCACTGTCTAGAGGAAAACAGTTTCTAGTACTTAACAAATAACCACCCATCCAAGCATTTTTAAGGGTCAGCTCCTGGTGTTTTCTCCTGTCTACCTGATGAATCTGGGCATCTTGGTGCAATGCAGTAATTGCCTCATGTACACAGACAACCCTCTCCTCCTACCACTCAACACTACAACCTGTGAGAGATGAATTTATATAGCCAAACTGGAAGCAAAGCTCTCTTCACCCAAGACTGGACTAGACAGTCAAGAGGAGAAGGTAAACACTTGCACCACACCACACTCAGCACATAGTCCCTCAAAACCTACACCACCAAAACACACACATAGAAGCACAAAACACACACCTACATTCACGGAGGCTCTCAGTAAAACCCTGCCCAAGCAACAGGGACCTCCAAAGCAGAAACACAAACAACCTCCACCCGCCAACACAACCCAGATGACACATAGCCCACAAACTCAGTGTGCCACTCAACCACATCCCATAAGGCATAACAACGTACCCAACAGTCTAGTCATAGGTGACTCTATAGTCAGGCACACTGATGTTCCACTCACCCAGGCTAAACAAGGAGAAAGTTACTGTCAGCTGCCTGTCAGGTGCCAGTATCCGCCACATAACGCATGCACTCAGGTCAGTCCACAACAAGTACAAATATGACTCTGTCGTTGTCCATGTTGGTGTGAATGACCTGAGATGTACCTCTTTGGACTACATGAAAAGGGACATGGAGGAGCTGTCCAATCTTGTAGCCTTGGCAGGTATGGCCCTAGCCCTGAGTAGCATCCTGCCATCACTCAGAATGATACCACAGTACAAGGACAAAATGATTGACTTCAACAATTGGCTAAGCTTCTGGTGTCATTCTAAGGGGATCCAGTGTCTGTCTGCCTGGGATGACATGATCGACAAACCACGATACTTTGCCAGAGATGGCCTGCACCTGTCGCCCCTGAGATTCCGGATATTGGCTAAGGCTGTAGCCACCCCTATAGTGCCTTTTTTAGGCAAGGTTCAAATGACAAATTTACCACCCTAACAGGTACAGGCAAGAAGAATCTGAGGGTATTGTTACTCAATGCTAGAAGTCTAAACCTCAAAATGCACTCACTGGAGGCACTCCATAAAATGGAGAAGATCGACATCTGTGCAGTGACAGAGACCTGGTTCAAGGCTCCAGAGAGTACCCCTGCATTACCAGGCTATAATTCATACCACACCTTTCGGCCACCTAACCTGGACCAAAACACTAAAGTGGAGGCGTGTCCATATTCATTAAGGATATCCACACCTCCAGGCTAGTTGCTCAGCATAATGCATCCAAGATTATCCAAGTGCAACTAACTCTGGGCAAGACCGCAATCCAAATTGTAGCTTGCTACAGATCCCTCACCATGCCCCAGGATTCACACTCCTCATTTCTTAATACACTGGAAAATATTACGGTACAACCTAACACCCTAATAATGGGCGATTTCAACTACCCTACCATTAACTGGGAAAACTACACATGTACCAACACTTGTGCTCAACGTTTTCTGGAATTCATAAATTCCAATGCCATGGATCAACTTATCCACACCCCCACCAGGGGCAGCAGTATCCTAGACCTGGTTATTACCAATATGGGCAACCAGTGCTCCACACCAGAGGTCAATTCCTCGTTGGTCAGATCCGACCACAAGCTAATCACCCTAGACATCCACATCCCTCCCCCACCCCCCATTAGGGAAACCACAGTAAAGAATTTCTCCAAAGCCAACTTCACGCTTCTTAAGACAGAAGTGGCAAACTTCACGACATCCATGCTGACGGACAATAGAGGTATGATTGCTGAATCCTACACAAATGCACTTTATAAGCACTTACACGAGTGCATGGATCGTGCAATCCCTAACAGAACCAATATGCTATCCTCCAAAAAAAGGAAGCCAATCTGGTGGTCCCCTGCCATAAACAAACTCTACAACAGAAGAAAGAAACTGTTGCAAAAAAGAGTAAAATCCCATGATTGGAGAAACTCCCTGGTCAGCCGCAGTAAGAAGTTGAGATCCCCTCATAAAATCCTCCAAAGCTAGTTATGAAAACAAAATCGCCACTGACTCTAAAGAAAACCACAAAGCATTCTATAGCTATGTCAAGAATCTCAATGGCAACACTCAGATCTGCTCTGAGTTACAGCACAATGGCACTTAATATACAGAATCAACTGATATTGCCAACATCCTGGCAGATAGGTTGAGTGCTAACTTTACCCCCCTGTCATCCCCTAAAGGGCCCATCTCTATACCAGAAGAATGCAAAGTTCCTGTAATCACGGCTGCACAGGTAAAAAACACACTATCCAAAGCCAAGAACACAGCATCCATGGGACCTGACGATATCCCAGTCTGTGTTTTACATGAACTACAGAATGAACTGGCACCCCACCTAAGTACCATGTTCAATCATAGCCTCACCTCAGGCTATGTGCCCACTGAATGGCGCACAGTGACAGTTATCCCACTCAACAAAGGGGGAGCCAGCACAGACCCTGGAAACTACTGCCCCATTAGCCTAATCAGCCTGGTCTGCAAGGCTATGGAACGTCTCATCATGGAACTTATAAACAGTGACATTGGTAATCTCCAAACTCAAGACCCCACCCGGCTCGGGTTTGTAAAAGGCAGATCGTGTCTCCTAAACCTGATAGACTTCTTTGAAGTAGTCACCAAAGCCGTAGATGAGGGTAAGGTGGTTCACACAGCCTATCTAGATCTCGCCAAGGCTTTCAACACCATCCCCCACTCTGGAATTATAGATAAACTCACTAAACTAGGTATAAATCCCTATGTCACAAGATGGGTTGCCAACTGGCTCACTGACAGAACCCACACTGTGAAAGTAGCAGACTCCAAATCCAACTTCAGACCAGTGACAAGTGGAGTACCACAGGGTTCAGTCCTGGGTCCTCTCCTGTTTGGTATCTACTTCTCTGAAGTACAGGCCAACACAGAAGGTCTTTGACTAACGAAGTTCGCAGATGACTGCAAACTAGGAGCCATAATCAAAAGTCCAAAAATGTGGACATCCTACAAAAGGGTCTCGCTGAGACAGATGCCTGGTGTCAAAGCCTTGGCCTCAAGCTCAATGCCAAAAAGTGCATCGTTATCCCTTGTGGTTAAAAACTCAGTACCCATGAACTACCAGATAGGCGGTAGTCTACTTAACACTGAAAGTGTGATAAGAGACCTTGGGACACAGGTGGACAGTAGTCTCTCCTTTGATAATCACATCGCTACAGTAGTCAGGAAATCCTTCTATGTGGCACACCTCATCACAAAAGGTTTCTCATCCAGGAAAAAAGAGGTCATTGTTCCCCTCTAATCATTACTCATTAGACCCATTATAGAGTATAATGCCCCTTTTGGTATGTACCTCACAAGATGTCTACAACAACTGGAAAGGCCACAGAAATACCTCACAAAGAGGATTATCGGCCTCAGACAGATGCCCTATGTAGACCATCTCAAAAAACTGCAGCTTTACTCTGTTGCATATCGCCTACTCAGAGGCGATCTCTGCCTAACACACAAAGCTATGTCAAACCCAGAGCTTTTAGACATGCTCCACTTAAAGAAATCCCAATCCCTACGAGCTACATGCTCTAGGGACCTAAACCTTGTCACCACAAGAAACAGAACATGATGGAGGGATAGATTCCTGTCCCAGAGACTTCCCATACTCTGGAACAAACTACCTATCTGTATCAAACAAAGCTCCTCATTAGCAATCTTCAAGAAAAATCTTGATGATTGGATGGGAGATAGGAAATTCACCCCGGAGATCACTTCTGTGGCTCTGCTCGACAGTGGCACAGGAAAATAATTTTATTGGGTGGAGAAAGCCAGGTTACCTTTGGTTAGGCTTATATAGGCCCTAGGGCCAATAGCCTAGCACCTACCTGTGAACCTATGAACCTATGACAGGGAGTAAAGGTGGAAGTGTCTGAAATTACATTGAAAAATATATCTCATGCCTGGTCAAGCAGGACAATTAACTTGAGCTTCTCCATCTTAAAATGACCATCAGCCAAATACCATACTATGGAAGCTGTGGCTACAGTATGCCTACTAGCTGAGAAATCCAGCTCAAATTTCACCCCCCCCAGTAATCTCACAATCTAGAATCCACACACTCTCAACTATCACATGCGACTGAGTGCTGGAAGTACTCTCAAAGGCCAAAAACTTCTATGGGTTGTGGTAATATCCCAAAATGAATTAGAAATAGCACTGAACAAGATATTTCTATTTCCCTAACACAATTTAACCTCACCCTCCAAACTGGCTTCATATCAAGTGAACTGAGGACAACAACAGTTATAACCTTGCACAAAGGAGACCCATCCACTGACCTGGGCAATCACAATCCCACAAGACTGACCAGCTTCATATATAAAACCATGGAAAGACTTATCATGGAACTAATCAACAACATGAGTGATGAGTGGTCTGTGTACTTCAGCACACCAACACTGAAATATAGCATACATCCAAATCCACAAAAGAATGGCTTCACCAAAAGAAAATTTAAGTTTTGGAAGAGCCCTGACCTAAATCCAATAGAAAATCTTAGTAGTGACCTGAAGAGGGCTGTGCACAAGAGATGTCCTCGCAAATTTATGACCAGCAGATGTACGTAAAACACATTTGGGTTTGCAGAGTTTCACTTGAAACCGCTGACAGAGGTGAACCAGTGGCTTATGGAAATAATCAGCTTTAGATATTCAGGACCACAACAGTATGTAAAACTGCTCTGAGGGTTTGCAGCACATTCAAACGTGAACCTCTTTCTCAACCAGTAAAATTCTAAAAATAAGACCAAAACCAGAATACAGTTCATAGGTTCATAGGTTGGTACTAGGCTATCGGCCCTAGGACCTATACAAGCCTAGCCAAAACAATTCCCTGGCTATTTCTTCCCACAATATTTACTTCCCTGGACCCCTGTCTAGCAGGGTGACTGACGTGATCCTCAGGGTGAAGTTCCTATCTCCCATCCAATCGTCAAGGTTCCTTTTGAAGAGGGCCAAAGAGGTGCTCTGCTTGGCATGTATGGGCAGTCTGTTCCAGAGTCTGGGGAATCTGGGTCAGGAACCTGTCCCTCCAGTATGTTTTGTTCATTCTGATGACAAGGTTTAGATCCCTGGAGCATGTGGCTCTGAGGGATTGGGATTTCTTTAAGTGTAGCATGTCCAGCAGCTCTGGGTTTGACATGGCCTTATATGTTAAGCAGAGATTGCCTCTGAGTAGATGATATGCAACAGAGTACAGCTGGAGTATTTTTAGATGGTCAGCATAGTGCATCTGCTTTAGGCCTGTGATTTTTTTTTTAGTGAGGTATTTCTGTGGCCTTTCCAGTTGTTGCAGATGTCTTGAGAGGTACATACCAAATGGGGTGTTGTATTTTATAATGGGTCTAATGAGGGATGAGTACAGTGGGACAGTGACCTCCTTTTTTCTGGATGAAAAGCCCTTAGTGATGAGGTGTGCCACATAGACGGATTTCCTGACTGTTGTGGCAATGTGGTTATCGACGGTGAGACCACTGTCCACCTGTGTCCCTAAGTCTCTTATCACACTTTCAGTGTTTAGTGTACTGCCACCTATGTGGTAATTCATGGGTACATGTTTTTTCCTCAAAGGGGATAACTATACATTTCTTGGCATTGAGCTTGAGCCCATGGCTCTGGCACCAAGCATCTGTTTCTGTAAGGCCCTTTTGTAGAATTTCCACATCATTTGGGGATTCAGTAATGGCTCCCAGTTTGCAGTCATCTGTGAACTTTGTTAGCCAGAGTTCCTTAGTGTTGGCCTGTACTTCAGAGAAGTAGATGCCAAACAAGAGCGGTCCCAGGAATTGGAGCTGGATTTGAAGTCGGCTACTTTTATAGTGTGGCTTCTGTTAGTAAGCCAGTTGGCAACCCTTCGAGTGATGTAGGGATTAATGCCCAGCTTAGTAAGTTTATCTATGATTCCAGAGTGTGGGATGGTGTGAAAGGCCATGGCGAGGTCCAGATAGGCTCTGTGGACTGCCTTACCTTTGTCCACAGCTCTGGAGACTGAGTTGAAGAAGTCATTCTGGTTCAGGAGACAAGATCGCCCTTCATGAACCCAAACTGGGTGGCGTCCAGTGTTTGAAGGTTGCCAATGTCTTTGTTTATAAGTTCCATGATAATACGTTCCATGGCCTTGCAGATCAGGCTCATCTGACTGATGGGGCAGTAGCTCCCAGGATCCAAGGTGGATTCCCCCTAGTGGAGTGGGATAACTGTAGCTATGCACCACTCAGTGGACATGAAGCCTGAGGTGAGGCTATGACTAAACATGACACTTAGGTGAGGTGCCAGTTCATTTTGTTGTTCATGTAGTACACAGCCCAGGATGTCATCTGGTCCCATGGATACTGTATTCTTAGCTTTGGAGAGTGCAATTTTTAGCTGTGTGGCCGTTATTACTGGAATTTGGTAATCTTTCGGTATTGAGATGGGCCCTTTAGGGGTGAGAGGGGGGTGAAGTTGGCACTGAATTGATATGCCAGGATATTGGCAATATCCTTGGGATTAGTATATTTAATGTCATTCTGTTGTAGCTCAGAGCAGATCTGAGCATTGCCATTTAGATTCTTGACATAACTAAAGAATGCCTTGTCGTTGTCTTTGGAATCTTTGGCAATTTTATTTTCGTAACTAGCTTTGGAGGATTTTATGAGGGATCTCAGTTTCTTACTGAGGCTGGTAAGGGAGTTTTTTGCATCTTGGGATTTTCCTCTTTTCTGCAACAGTTTCTTCCTTTTGTTTTAATGTTTGTTTATGGCAGGGTACCACCAGATTGGCTTCCATTTTTTGGAGGAGAGTGTCCTGGTTCTATTTAAACTTTAAAGATCTTTAAACTTCACCCGTTCTGGCCTGCTGTGCGTCCTTGGTGGAGCATCTACACCTTCACTTTTTGCCCTGAACTATCCCTTGTGATTACGCCTGGTAGACCTACACTAAAATCTAATACATGCTCAGCCATTTGCTTATAGCAATTATTACAAACTCTGCTGCCTCATTCCCTCTCTGAAATTAAACCAAGCTTCTCCCAGAAGAATCCAAGGAACTTTTTGCCCTGAACTATCCCTTGTGATTACGCCTGGTGGACACCTAGACCTACACTAAATCTAATACAAACTCAGCCATTTGCTTATAGCAATTATTACAAACTCTGCTGCCTCATTCCCTCTCGGAAATTAGACCAAGCTTCTCCCAGAAGAATCCAAGGAACTTTTTGCCCTGAACTATCCCTTGTGATTACACCTGGTGGACACCTAGACCTACACTAAATCTAATACAAGCTCAGCCATTTGCTTATAGCAGTTATTACAAACTCTGCTGCCTCATTCCCTCTCGGAAATTAAACCAAGCTTCTCCCATAAGAATCCAAGGAAGTATGTCTCTGCTGTTAAGCCTTGAACTACTATCGTTTTAAGCCCTGATAGGTGCACTGTACGCTCCCTGCCAGGAAAGCCAGCAGCCTAAACCCCTCTTATCTTTATATCTCCACTATTCTCCCTCATCTAGTCCCCTGATTTACTCTTGCTCCCCTCTCCCTTCAATCCAACCCAGTACAGAGATTGCCCTGGTGGGCCAAGGTGCACTTCAGCATTTATCCACTAGATGGCATCCTCTCCCCACTTATATTGACTTCTATTCACTTACTTCTTGTATTCTCTTTTTGCTCTAACTTTTCTTTTTCTCTCTCCCTCTCTTAAAACCATTACAGCCCACTATAACCTACTATATCCAGGTCCCCTCTACTTACCCTTCTGAAATTCTACACTCCACTGATAGGTTCTCGATTGTCTGCTGCCCTCCTTGCTTCTGCTTTTTCTGTTATCTCACTTTGCTCCATCTCTCCTTTCTCTCTCTCTCTCTCTCTCCCTCTATCCTACTCATATCTATCTTATAATCCTACCTGGGATATCTGATTTTCCTGCTACTATACTACGCTGCTTTGCCCTTTTCTCTTTCTCTCTATCTCTTTCTCTCTCACTCTCTGTCTCCCTCATTATCTACTTTATTTCCATCTATTAGCTACTGCTTGTATTTCAACTCTCCTCCTTGCTGCGGAATTACAGCCCTTCGGGTCTTTACCTACTAACACCTATCCCTGCTCCTCCCCCTCTTCCCAAATCATCCTCCTGGAGTTTATAAAACCCCTCCCAATCTTTGGGCGCCATCTTTAAACTTCACCCGTTCTGGGATGCTGTGCGTCCTTGGCGGAGCATCTACACCTTCAGTAAGTGGAATTCTGTTTGTATTTTGAACCGTTGCTTTCATTGTTAACTTCTAATGCGCTGTTTATTATGATAGTGCAACAACAGTTATGCCGTTACTTTAATTACTGACTGTTGTGTTAGATATGTGCCGGTTACTGACACGCTACCTAACTGCAATCTGAATTTGCATTAGCTTACAAGGGAGTTCTCAGGAATGTCCCTTCATTAATGTACTGGATTTAACAATAGGTGTGCTAGGTTTTGTATTTTTGCTAACTAGTTTTCTGTTGTTATGAGGAGTGAATCGGTTTATGTATTTGAAAACGCCATGGCGTATACTGATAAAATGTTCTTTGCTAATGCCAACTTTGATAAGCGTATTTACTAAGTAAAGCACTTCCCTCGCAACGTGCTTAGCCAGACGCTGTTGTAATGCGACATTGCCCTGTCTATTCAATAGTGCCTACTTGTAAAACCGAGTGTTTTAAATGCTTCTGAACTGTTTACATACTGTGACATTGCCATGTCTACTTAGTAGCGCCTAGTTTTAAAACGGTATGTCTCTAGAAGCTTTGAATTTGTCTTAAATGTACAATGTTTTAGAAGCTTTATTTAAATACTGCTACATTGCCCTGCCAAGTTAGTAGAGCCTAGTCGTAATGGAATGTTTTGAGAAGCCTTTGAATCCGTTTTAAATGCACAATGTTTTTAGAAGCTTTATCTGTTTTAAGTACTGTGACATTGCCCTGCCTATTTAGTAGTGCCTATTTTGATAAACGGAGTGTTGTTGTTAGCTTTGAATTTGTTTTAAATGTACTCTGCTAACGCCAACTTACACACGTGGTTCACAAATAAATGCCCCATTCCCTCAAAGTGCTCAATGAAAGGCCGGCTATAAGGCACATTGTATTGCAATATTACCAAGCCTATTTTGCTGTGCCTATTTGTAAATGTGAGTGTTTATTGTGTGTCTACTATAGGCTATCTGCTAGTTGCTCCTGTTTCTACTATAGCTCCTTATAGACCATAACCTTCCTAACCAGGGGTAATGTACCTGCGTTAGTGTAGTGACCATCTAACGTGTAATACTCCAGTGTTGAGGTCTATTTAAGTCCTAGTTAAAAACGCTGAGTGTTTTCTGCTCTGCATTGTTTTCTAATAAATGCCCCAATAATAGTGTTATTGTTGCCTATCTCTGGTTGTGCTCCACATAGCTGATCCCTATTAATGACCTATTGTCTAACAATCTGCCTTCATTAGCAGTGATAAATGAGTGCAATACCTTTTTATTTGCTAATCTATTCTCAGATGTGAGAAGAGCCTATGTTTGACCTGGTAAACTCTCTACATTTGCTGTTAATTGCAACAAACTATTACCCAAAGTGATTTAATTTCAAATCATTGCTATTTTTGACATTTGTTGAATTTTGCTTACTGTTACTAGGAGATATTATGTTTTATTCTACTAAAATACAATTTCTCTCTCAACTTTCTCTCCTGTTCTCCAGCTTTTTGCCCTGAACTATCCCTTGTGATTATGCCTGGTGGACACCTAGACCTACACTAAATCTAATACAAGCTCAGACATTTGCTTATAGCAATTTTTACAAACTCTGCTGCCTCATTTCCTCTTGGAAATTAAACCAAGCTTCTCCCAGAAGAATCCAAGGAAGTATGTCTCTGCTGTTAAGCCTTGAACTACTATAGTTTTTAAGCCCTGATAGATGCACTGTACACTCCCTTCCAGGAAAGCAAGCAACCTAAACCCCTCTTATCTTTATATCTCTGCTATTCTCCCTCATCTAGTCCCCTGATTTACTCTTGCTCCTCTTTCCCTTCAATCCAACCCAGTACAGAGATTGCCCTGGTGGGCCAAGGTGCACTTCAGCATTTATCCACTAGATGGCATCCTCTCCCCACTTATACTGACTTCTATTCACTTATTTCTTGTATTCTCTTTTTGCTCTAACTTTTCTTTTTCTCTCTTCCTCTCTTAAAACCATTACAGCCCACTATAACCTACTATATCCAGGTCCCCTCTACTTACCCTTCTGAAATTCTACACTCCACTGAAAGGTTCTCGATCCTCTGCTGCCCTCCTTGCTTCTGGTTTCTACCTGCTCCGTTCGCCCTGCGGGCTCACTCTGCTCCCCTACCCTGCCCCCAAATCTCACCCGCCCCCAGCACCTCTACCTTTATTACCCCATAACCACACCCACTAACATTTCCAGTCCAATCAGTCTCCAGAACTCCAGACACACCCATTCCCTATTCCACCCTAATTAATCTTCATTCACCTCTCCTAGTTTTTTTTTTCACCTAGCCAATTTAGACTACATTACTATCTCAACACCCACTCCAATACCACATCCCCAGCAAATCCTTACACAACTATCAATTCCTTAGCACTATTTAAGTACTTACCAGATCCTCTACATATAAACCTCTCTTATTTCTACATTTAATTCAACATCAACTTAGTACCTCTAAGTACCCCCATCTCAAAATGCTTTCAAGACCCTCAGTCATCTCCTTTTTACTACTTCTACTTCTTAACTTAACCTATTTTCACTACCTCACCCAGCCCAGTAATTCCTACCACTCACAATCCTTCCATGTAACTAACCACCTTACCTCCTCTCTCTCAAACTTTAACACCCCAATTTCTCCCCATCTATTTCCTATAAAAAACCTTCTATTTTATCCATATAAACTTATCACCACTCATAAACAGTCTACCCCCATAGTAACTGGCAAATCCTTCAAAATCACAATAGAACCTAATCCTTTCTCTAAACTGTCCAATTACCTCTCTAACCCAATCCTACACCTGATTACCAGTCTAATATCAGGTGATATCCATCCTAACCCAGGCCCCCCCACCTCAACCATTACAGACAAGAGCATATTACTAACTTCTATAAACTCCTAAAGTATAGTTAACAAAATCCCAAACCTCCATGCCTGGCTCATACATAATAAACCTGACATCTTATCCATCTCAGAAACATGGTTAAAACCCCATATAAAAGACTCTGAAATAACTCCACCAAACTATTCTATCATTAGAAAAGACAGGTCCTCTACTCATCCTCCTTGTCAGTTACTCCCTATAACAAACCTACTCCTCAATTTAATAATGCTGAACTTCTCTTAACACTACTTCAAGTTAACAAACACAAACACTTATGTATAGCTTCCCTATACATCCCCCAAGGGATAATATTTCCACACTCAAAGACATCCTTTCCTGGCTCTCCAATAACATTAGAAATGAAACTATAATCTTAGGAGACATGAATATTAACTGGGCCTACATTCAGTCTCCTACAAACCCACTTAACATCAACCTCTACAATTTCTCACAGCTAATCACCTCTATTACACGCCCCTCAAAAAAACCCTCTAGCAGCAGTATTCTGGATTGGATTTTAGTCTCTCATCCCCATTATTTCTCCGACAGTCGTACTCTTCCCGACCCTCTTAGTGACCACATACCCACCTTCACTCATCGTCTCCCCTTACTCCTACATCACACTCATAATTATATTACTGTCCGTAACCAAAAAAACTTTAACCCAACAACCTTTTCTAACTCTCTAAAAACAATAAACTGGAATTGTCTAAAAACATTACCTCTAGATAACGCAGTTGCCCACTTCAACTCAACATTCTTAAAGCTGCTAGACTTCCATGCTCCCTTAAGGACAAAGGGAATAAAAATCAATACGGCCCCTTGGCTTACCAAAAACACACTAGCAACCATGCGTCTCAGAGATAAAGTCTGGGCACACTACCTGAAAAATAAGACCCCCCTCTTACATAATGAATACAAAACACTTAGAAATAAAGTAAAAAAGCTCATCATCTCTGATCGACAAAACTACTTCTCCATCCTCCAAAACAGTAACAAAACAAATCCTCAAAAATTCTGGAAAGATATCTCTACTCTACTTAACCCCAGCAAACCAGACACCCCCACCCCAGACCCTAACGCCCCTGATACTGACTTAGCTACCCAATTTAACTCTTTTTTCATTTAATCTATTTCCAAATTAACCTCTTCATTCTCTAATCAACACCACATTCTCCAATTCACTCCCATCCTCCCCTACCAACACTCCACCCTGCACTGCTACCACTCCCTCACTCTCATCCACTAACTTTCCACCCTCCACCTCTCCTCCTACTCTCACTTCCTCCCCATCTTCTCCCCCCCAACACCCCCTCTCCACACTCCCCACTATTCTCATTAAAACCCATACCCACTTCTACTATAAAAAAACTCCTACTGAAACTGAAGCCATGCACTAATGCTCCTGATAACATCCCTTCTTACTTTCTTAGCATAGCTGCTGATGCAGTTGCCTACCCCATTAGCATTCTAATCAACCGCTCTATCCAGGAAAGTATAGTTCCCCAAATCTGGAAAAAGGCCTTTATCATACCTTTACATAAAGGTGGCAACAATAACAGTGTTACTAATTTCCGCCCCATCGCTATCCTGTCTCCCATCACTAAACTCCTAGAAAAGTGTATCCAAATTCAAGTCGTACCACATCTCTTAGATAATCACCTACTAACTCCCACACAACATGGTTTCAGACCTGGTCACAGCACTATGACAGCCCTCCTCTCCTTCCTTGAAACTATAAACAAAGCCCGGGACTCTGGACTTATTGTTTCGACCCTACTACTTGACCTCTCTAAGGCCTTTGACACTATCTCACACAGCCTGCTTTTAACTAAACTCTCAAAACTTAACCTATCTCCTTCATCTTTGAACTGGTTCTCCAGTTACTTATCAAATAGATATCAAGCAGTAAAATGGAAAAAGGCAAGCTCCTCATTTCTAAATACCCCAACTGGAGTTCCCCAAGGCTCCATATTAGGTCCCCTCCTCTTTAACATATTCATAAACGATTTCCGCAACTCTATCCCTTTCTCAAACATTATCCAATATGCAGATGACTCAACTATTATCTGCTCTGCCTCATCTATCCCTACACTCCTCAAGCTTACTCAAGATGCATTTTCAACCACTGAGCAATGGATGAAAAGAAACCACCTAGCACTCAATGCCTCTAAAACCAAATTAATGGTATTCTCCCCCTCTAAAGTCACCTATTTCGATAGTAACACATTCTCTATTACTAGTTAAAATAATACACCTCTGGAACTGGTGTCAGAGACCAAATTACTTGGTGTCCAAATTGATAACCAGCTCAAATCCAACTCCCATTTACAACTAAATATCAAACAAAACCATCAAAAACTAGGTATGCTTTATCAGCAAAATCACTACCTTACACCTGCTACTAAAATCACTCTTTCTACTTCCTTTCTTATCCCCTCCCTTCTCTATGGAGCTCCACTTCTAACTAATCTACAGTCCTCTCTGAAAACACAACTCTCCTCCTGCTACAACAAAATCACCAAATTCGCTACCAGCCACAAGTCCTCCACCCACCACTGTTTCTCTCTCCAACAACTAAATTGGCTAGAACTACCCAAGCATCTCACCTATACCCAACTAAGCTCACAAGCTCATTTTCAACCCCTCCCTTTGTCCCTCCCTGTCTTCTGCCTTTAAAATGCACCTACCCAATAGAATATTAAGGTCTAACAACCAAAATCTATTAGAAGTCCACAAACCAACTCGTCCCCCAGGCAAAACTCTTCTATCGCATGGTCTAGCACGCCTCTGGAACTCCCTACCTCCATCAATTTGTATCACCTCTAACCATTTTATTTTCAAAAAATCTCTTCACTTATATCTAGTATCCCAGTGGGAATGCTCTTGCTTCCACCCCACATAACTAACACTGGTAATTCCATCTTCCTTTCCTTCTCCCATTTACACCTGCAATCTTCCCTTATAATTTCTCCTATCTCATACACTCTTATTGTTATTACTGTATCCACAAGAATACACTATGCTGCACCTCTTAAGTGTATGATTCCTGATATGTAATTTGACTTCTCATTATTTACTTTGCAACATTCCTTCTTTGTCTGTACCCTGTAAGCTTCATCACTAATTTGTATTAGTTGTAAAAGTTTAATCTCTAGTTTGTATTAGCTGTAATGTTTACTCTACTATTTTGTAATTGTTTGCTTGAATCTTTTACACTTGTTTAATTATCATGTATAACCTATTGTAACTTTGATTGTTTGGAGCTTTTCTCCCCAGGACTCCATTGAAAACGGGTTCATTTTGGCCCAATGGACTATCCTGGTAAATCAACTGCAAATAAATAAATAAAAATAAATACATAAATTTGGGATGGCACGATTTATGAATGAGTGGATGTGCTCATACAGTGCCTTAGTGTAGGATTCAGCAGTCGAGCTTTCAGTTCCCATCTGCATGGGTGTCATGAAGTTTGTCACTTCTTACTTGTGTAGCATGAAGTTGGCTTTGGAGAAGTTTTTTATGGAGGTTTCCTTACTAGGGGGTGGGGGAGGGATGTGGATGTCAAGGGTGATTAGCTTATGGTCAGACCTGACCAACGAGTGGGTGACCATAGGTGTGGAGCATCGATTTTCCCATGTTGGTAATGACCAGGTCTAGGATATTAGAGCCTCTGGTGGGAATATGGATTAGTTGATCCAGGGCATTGTAATTTATGAATTCCAAGAACCGTTGGGCAAAGGTGTTGGTACATGAGTAGTTTTCTCAGATAATGGCAGGGTAGTTGAAATCACCCAGTATTAGGATGTTTGGTTGTATCTTAATATTTTCCAGTATGTTTAGAAAGGTGTAGTGAGAATCTTGTGGCATGGTGGCGGATCTGTAGCAAGCTACAATTTGGATTGCAGTCTTACCTAGTGTTAGTTGCACCTGGAGAATTTCAGACGCATTGTGTTGGGCAACTGGCCTGGTGGTGTGAATATCCTTGGTGAATATCGACACTCCTCCACCTTTAGTGGCAGTAACAGAAATTTCACACTGCCATACAAAATAATGGAGACAGCTGTTGCTATACCACTAAAAGCATTAAATTTGGATCTACTTGAGTCTACCAAGATACATCCGAATATATGTATATTTGTATATTATACACACACACACACACACACACACACACACACACACACACACACACACACACACACACACACACACACACACACACACACACACACACACACACACACACACACACACACACACACACACACACACACACACACACACACATGCATACATTACTTACATACATGCCCACTTACAGCCACATAAAATGAAACATTTCCCCAAACACCCTGAATGGAGAGGATTACGTCCATTGACTGTGCTTTAGAGAGAAGGCACATTTACTTGTATATAAATATATGTAAATAAATATTTGGTTGTTGTAGAAATAAATATTTCAGATACTAATTTAATCCACAGATATTCGGTGGTACAGCGGTAGCGTTGTTGCCTCACAGCAAGAGGTTCTCCTGTTCAATTCTCGGCTGGACACAACCTCTAAAATGAAACATTTGCCAAGTTCAGGGAGCTATTGATGAAGGTGAATTTAGCTATTTTTCTGTAGAACATCCCGTCACACCTGTGTTATTTGGGATTCCCAAGGTCCACAAAAATATTTATGGTCCACCCTTCAGACCTATAGTGGCTGCTGGGGGCTCTAAAACAGAGCCTATAGCTTCATTTGTGGACAGGAACATCCAACAGGTTGTGACGGGAGTAGAACGTATTCTGAAGGCTTCATGGCATTGCCTGAATAGGTTGAGCAATTTGAAGGAAATAGAGAACATATCTTTTCTCACCATAGATGCTATAAATTTGTTTTCAGTAATCCCACATAATGAGGGAATTGAATATTTTAGAGAAAGTTTACTGAAAAGTAATAAGTTAAATGGTGAGAAAATCAACCTTTTGGTTGCACTAATGGAGTTGATTCTAGGAAACAACTATTTGAGTTTTGAAGGTGAGATTTTCCATCAAGCATCAGGAGTGGCAATGGGGGCAAAGTGTGCCCCAGGTTTTGCCAACCTGGTTTTATTACATTGGGAAGAATCCTTTGTATTTGAATCTATGTTCAAAGAAAAAATGTTGTATAATCGTTTTTAGATGATATACTTATCCTGTGGAAGGGGAGTGAATTTGAGGCAAATCAGTTTTTGAATTATTTGAATTCAACTACTTGTTTTCTTACATTTACAAGTAACTTGAACAAGGATGAAATAGATTTTTTGGACATCCATTTGATGAAAACATCAAAAGGACTCAGGAGTAGTACTTACAGAAAGAAAACATATAGATGTTCTATGTTACATTTTCAAAGTAGTCACCCTTACCCTTATCATCAACGTAGAAGCATTGTCAAGGGCCAAATGGTTAGATTGTCCCCGTTTGATTAGCAATACTACCACCTTTGAGAAAGAAATATATACCTTGATATGTATGTTTACAGCTAGAGGATATCCTTTGAAACTATTGGTGAAAACAAGGAATGAAGTTTTTATTAAGAGAACAACTCAGTTTCCCCCGATTTTATGGGGGGGTAAAGTGGGGGGTACGAGAAAATAGTGACATACATAAAGGTGATTCCATAGTACTTAGGTTTAATTAACAAACACCATTTATAGTTGAAACACTAAGAAAGGTTTGGGATTCTAGTTTTGATACCAATACTAGAGGAATATTAGGTGAGATTCCTCGGTTTGTGTTCGGTAGGGGTAGAAATATTAAAAACATTCTTGAACAACCACCCCCTAAATACACTTTATCAAAAATGCATAAATGTGGCCTAATGGTTAAGGTGTTTGCCTTGCAAACACAAGGTGTAGGGTTTGAGTCTTGCAAGGATAATTGGCTAGGCTAAAAATGGCTCGCAAGGGCAGTTAGCTTAGTACTAATCTATGAACCTATGAACCTATGTAGGTACTGTAGATGCATTAATGAAGGACCTTATGTTACAATATTTGGGTTTAATAGGTCGATTCCTTGCCCGGGCAGGTGTTGCTGTAATACCAGTATGTTGGTGTATTTAGCCACTTGTGCATCCTGCCCAGGTTTTTATGTAGGGAAGACCATTAGGAAGCTCAAAGAAAGAATTGCTGAACAAAACTGTGGTGGTGGTGCTGCAGTAGCGTTGTCGCCTCACAGTTAGACGTTGCCTGTTCGATTCTCAGTTAGAGCGTCTTCTGTGTGGAGACATGCGTGAACGGGCGTTCCTTCGTTGAAGGTTGTGCGTTAGGCTCGGCAAGCCAGCACGTAAAACTCTACTGCCAATCATTAGCAGACCGGAGTTCCGCTGTGGCGACCCCTAACCGGGAAAAGCTGAAAGACACAAACAGATTATAGCTATTAGAAATAAGGATACCACCAATACTCTTTATATGCACAGTGCCACATGCCCCAATTTTAAAAAGTTTACATTTTTTGCACTGGATAAGGTTATATCTAGTGACAGAGGAGGGGATGACAAGCTGAGAGTTGAGATTTTGGAATTCAACTGGCAGATTAGGCTTAATGCTATTAATCTCCCTGGCCTCAATGATAGTGCATCTGTTTTACGTTTACTGAAACAAAGAAGTCATTTAATATAAATATGGCTTTAGTAAAGTAAAGTATGTAATTAAGTTTTTATTATTTTATGCATTTATTGCCATATATTTGTAATATTTATTAAGATATAGATATACAATGTGTTTCAAGGGGGATGTATTGTTCAGAATGAAACTTTAGGGTACATTATCTATTTATTCATTTATTTATGTATACAAGTTCATAGTTCATATTTTTATAAGGTGCTTTGTAGGTAGGGTTTGCATTATGGAATGTTTTAATATTACTGCATTTTAATAATACATATGTTTTAAACTTAAATATATATATATATATATATATATATATATATATATATATTTTTTGTTATTGATATTTTAAAATGGTTGGTTTAAGCGTGGTGATGTCATAATATATTAAGCTGTATTTTTAAGCCTCTCATTGACTCTGATGAAGCCATTGGGTAATGATGAAAGCGCTTAGTTCATGAAGGCTGTTTGTTTTGTGCATTAAAAGCAGATTTACTTCTCTGTTTTTTTCGGCTGTTTCTTGGTTATTAGTTTTATACTTTTTGGATATTTTGTTATTTTGGCAAAATGAAACCTTCCCCTCAATGACCCCTTCAATAGTATGTCCAAGTATACACAAGCGCTAAAATGAAACATTTGCCACATGACCCACAACTGAAGACCAGAAGTGATGTTAGGATTCTAAACCAAGAATCACCACCTTAATTTTGCTGATATTTAGGTGGGACTGTCCTTTTTGGACCATGCACACTGCACTGGTCTGAAGCATCTGATTCTAGAAGTTGATAGGCTGATAGGCTTATTTCAAGAATTCTTAACCCTCATGTAGAAATGTGCTGAAAAGGAGCTGGTTCTTCTGTCATGACCGCAGTAGCAAATGTAGAAGGAAATCAGAATGGTGGAATTCCCACATCAACAGGCAAAAAAAGCCTAATATTTGCCATTCTGATAGACTGATACCCATTGCACTGCATTCCATCTTCCACACACCCGAGACGGAAACCTCATTTGGCTTACAAGCTATGAATGATCAGCCCGCTCCTTGATTTTATCCACAAGACTAACAGCCAATCCAATACTTGCAGTAAAAACATCAGCCTTTACTGGAACATAAACACCAACTGTTGGTGTACAACTCAAAACATTCAATAGAAAGACCAAATATTCAAATACTAAATTTAGCAAGACTATACATACATCAATAATAAATAATTTTGAAGATTTGGTGCTGAGTTAACAGAATGACATCTTCAGTAGGTATGGTTTGTTATGTCACCTAAAGTAAGTTTCTCCAAAAACAACCTAGTGTTTTGTAGCTTGTAACTCTATGTGTTGCTTCACTAGTTTAACAAGGATGAAAGTCAGTTATATCTACCTTTTGTCAGATGCCTTTAATTTTCTGATTTCATTAAGTTTGCAGATAAGAGAATTAATTAGCACATCATTAATTAATTAATTAACTTACTGACAGCAGTTCATCTCCATACTGGTATACCATGCACTAACTTATCTGCTGTCCATATCCTTCTGTAGGTAAAGTATCTTGGGAATCAGACTGATCATATAACTTACAAACACTGATCATTTAATCAAGATGTAAAAAAAACAGACCTTTAGTGCAAGTTAGGCACTGTTTTAAAATCCCACTGTCAAAACTTCAGGTGAAAACTATCAGGTTGCTCCATCTGCCCCTAAACAGCATCTCAGTTCTGATATATTTGATTTAGCATCACCTTTAGAAGCTAACTGGACTTTACAACTTTGCCATAAAGTGACAAAACTTGCTAACTTTGCAGACCTAAGAATACCATTTATGCCCTGACTACCTCCCACACTATCATGAACTTCAGACTACTGCAGATTCCTTGCATGCATACATGTAAATAGACTTCTCTCTTTCCAAGACCTTTCAAGTCATGATGAGCTGAAAAAGCTCCTGGTCTTGACTCATGATTCAAAACCGGAATACTTTAGTCACCACCTTTAATGGATATAGAACCACCCTTAAAGCTTCTTCAAACCATGTCAAATGTTGAGGATGGGAATCCACTACTGTAAGAATGAAGGAGTTACTATTTCAAATAATACTAACAAATTCCACGAGTACCACGGAACCCAAAGGGGATGAAATAATTTTAAACAAATGGGCACATTACAAAACTGCTGCATTACTATGCTACCCAAATCGCCCAACAGTCCCCTAAGTTTGGAAAAAGTCAGCATTGCAAGCAGCAGCTGCAATGTTAAAGAAAAGTTCTAAATCAGCTACGTAAATGCAGAATGTTAAAGTGTCATTATCGCAGTCCAATACAATTATGCTTCGAAGTACTGCAAAGTAAAGATTTGCCGAAATAAGAAAAAAAAACACATACACACACATACACACACACACACACACACACACACACACACACACATACACTAAAGCTTTTGGGCACCCTTTCTTCAAGACAAGCATCTAACGGAGCATTAGCAAATGAAAATGCTTCAAATAATGCATAAAAAATAATAAATGCCTTGATCAGAACAAAAAGTAACAACAAAGCTACACAAAGTTATATTTGTTTATTAACATTTCCATCATTAGGCATTACTCTCCTTTTCACATGTATTCTTTAAATGGAACAACCCAATTAGGTGTATTCACTTGCATTGTAGATGTCCATGCGGAATACAGCCCAGATACTTCTGAAAGCATAAGAAAAGTAAACCTCCCCAAAAAGTACCAAGAACAGAAGTATCTTCACTGCAACAATGCATTAAAATACACATTGCTGAATATGTGATTAGCCTCATGTACTGGAGGTCACTTATTCTTCTTCTTTCGGCTTTTTCCGGTTAGGGGTTGCCACAGCGGATCACCTGTCTGCTCATGATTGGCAATGGAGTTTTACGATGTCGAGTTGCCAGCCCGGCGCCCTACCTTCCAGAGAAGGCACACACGCTCGCACACTCACACCTAGGGCCAATTTAGAGTGTCCAATCCACCTACAGCATGTCTTTGGGATGTGGGAGGAAACTGGAGCACCCGGAGGAAACCCACACAACCACAGGGAGGACATGCAGACTCCATACAGAAGGCAGCCCAGCCGAGAATCGAATCGGAGAACCTCTTGCTGTGAGGTGGCAATGCTAACCGCTGCACCACTGTGGCTGCCCCATGTACTGGAGGTCACTAATCATATTTAAACATTACTGTATATTCACAGATTTCTGAAAGCACCACTTCTAATAAAACACTGGTCTAAACTTTAACACGTCAAAGCTAGCCTCAAAGGTGCCGCTTGCAGAGCTCTATGCCACCCACAAAAGTAAGGGCACACAAACACAGACTCTTTCAAATTCACTAAGGAATGATGCCTGAACAAACTCCCTAATGTCAGTGCCCCATGTACTGGAAGGGACTAGGCCGCACCTCCTCTTTAGCATCACCCATTACTGCCTCTGACATGGAACTGAACTGCTTTGCTATTTGTCTTTCCAGGTCCGGTGCTGCTGCTTAGTGCTGTTACTCAGCTGAGTCGATGGGGGCTCTATAGCTCTTTACCTTCACCGACACAGCATGACTGAAAAAAATTACTCTCAACCATGAATTAAAATACATCCAAGACCAAGTGCTTTGTGTAAAAAAAAAAAAATTCCAAAACACTACTATACGGACAGTTACTCTGTGTGACTACAATATGTGGTTTATTACATAATATCCTAAATATACCTAAAAAAAAAAAAACCTGCAAACGTGAGGTCCGGTTAGGATGCACTGTGCCGTGAGCTAGAATGGTAAGGAAGACAGATTAAACAAATACAGTAAACAAGCACTAGATCTTGGAGTCTGATTGGCTGCTATGACTCGCTTCATGCAACGCATATAGAATCTGCTTGCTGTGATCAAGAGAATATGCAGAGTGCATGGCAAGCTAATTTTCTGAAAAAGTCAAATATAAGCATCAAGTAACTCCACTCTGAAATGTAAGTTGAAAGGGTAACTGACAAAGTTCAGGTACTTTTCAACTTATTTTTTTAATCGTGGAGCTAAAATAATTGTGTAAAGTTAACCGCGCTTGTGGAAGGCACTTGGGTATAACAGCAAAACATTCCTAGGGCCTCAGGTAACGCTTGTGCCATGTGACAGCACTCAGGGGTAATGAGTTCAATATTCCCCTTAGAAACTTAGAAAGTTGGTAGAATAACAGGTTTTGCATTAGCATTAATTGGCTGAAGGTTATGAAGTCTAAAACACAAATGTTCTGTCCTTATTTTCCAAATTCTCAGTCTTTAATGCCACCAGCTTGCCAAAAAATCACAAGTTTATGACACGTGGACAAAAAATAGACAAACATCTGGACAATCTGACAAAACCTGCATAGTTGAGAGGTATGCCCACACCATTATATGACCTTTCAGATAAGAAGACTATCACACAAGCAGGAGATCCCCAGCCAGTATATCACCAAGGTGCTGGACTGTTTACACAGCTTCATCAGTCAATCGGCTGTAGCCGCACCTTTCAACTGGCCAGATTGTTCAAGAGTGTCTAGTGTTTGGCTCATAATATTGGTCTGTGCATCATCCATCTTGTATTTCTCTGGTAAATCACTGTGATGATCTGAGGATTTCTGTCACTAGGTAATGACACAATACATTACAGTGTCAAATGTCATATATGTCAGAAAATGTCTGCTAAAACAAACCCTGAAACTCTAGCAACTCACACATTAATAAGAGAAATAGAGTATCTCCCTATGTTTGGCCCATTGTCTCCCCATTTTGGCAGGCTATATCCAGATATCTTGCACTAACAGGTTAAGAGATATGGCTGTAGCACACAAACCCCCGGACTGGAGTACAACAGTCTCCGTAATGGAGTCCCACACTTACTATAGAAAGTCATACTGGGCATGCTCCTACACGAAGTAAAGCCCATTGAATAAACCAAAAAGGCAAAGAACTTACAAGTACTGGTCAAGGACACTCCAATAAGTGTAACGGCACCTCAAATTCATCATTTAAATCCAAAGCCGGATGTTAAACCAACTGACAAAATGAATAGTTCAGCAAATGAATCCAGGAATGGATAATGCTCCAACTGACAAAACGAACTCCCACGAAATAATGGCACAGCAAATGTGGTAGTAGTTGCACAAAAAGTTTTTTATTCCATAAACGAACGGTAAAAACAGAACCAAACTTCAAAATGGCAGAACATAGCAAATGGAATGAAGGTTAAGCGCTTTCACCCACTCAAATAGTGGGCTTCTTCAGAACCTCTTATTAATGATACAACTAACATTTTATTTAAAATAAGGCACCAAAAAGAAACGGATACAAGTGGTGACAATGTATCCTGAATAAAAAGGCCCGCCTCTTAAAGCTGTAACCTCTTAAAACTGTATTAATCACATATGATCGTGGTGAAAAACACTTGTCCCTCTTTTTTATTGTTCTTTTTATCATAATAAATGCTCCACTTGTGGAATCCACCACAATCAAACAATAGCGAGCATACAATTGCAGTATATGGCAACACATCCACAGCCTTGAAATCCTGATACGTATGTCTCCTATTAATGTTACCATATTGTTTAAAACATCTAAATAAAAAAATATACTGAAATAACCTAATACACAAAACCTACATAAATAGGTGTCATATGGGTACAGTAAATGTGTTCAGTACTGATACTAAACTGAACAAAATAACCAACATATATTATAAAATATAAATGTAATATATTATAAAATATTAGTATCGCGTTAAGCAAGGCACTTATTACATTTATTTCCCCTACGTAATTTTGAATGAAAGTATGTAATATAAAATTGTTATTAAAAAATTATTCTTTAAAAAAGTATGTTTAAAAAAGTTCTACAAAAAATATGTTAAAAAAGTTCTACAAAAAATATTTGTGGTTTCACGGACTGAGAGTTCTATAGAAACCTAACTAAAACCATAAGTCCGTATGTGTATGTACAACCAACGGAAATTCAACCTAAGAATAAACCTCAAAGTAGATCTAATTATACAACATTTAAGAATATTGATAACAATAATAATTGCTATGTGGATCACCACAAATCCTGCAGTTTGTGAATAAATGTGTTATACTCTCCTACTGGATCATAATTAATTACATATCTCTAAAATTGGTTTACAGGAAATATGTTCATTAAGTCCAGGGGGAGTGGTGGCATCTAAAAAAAGTTGCCACCAGACCTCTCTGAAACTTAGAAAAGATTTATAATCACCACCAATAGGATCTGCCAAAATAGTTTCCAAAATAGCAGATTTGAACTTGTGTCTATCATCCATCTTATTTATATGTCTGTATAAAACATTAGTTAAATCTTTCTTCTGAATACTATAAATATGATCATATATACGTTGTCTGAGACACCACTCAGTTTTTCCTATATAGAAACAAGCACATTCACATTTGGCTAAATAAATAAGCATCTTCGTTCTACAATTCCCATGTATAACGTTTACTGGTGTGTGAGTTTCATTCTGAATAATCAGTTTCTTCTCTTCTAATATATACTTACATTGATTGCAAATTCCACATTTGAAAGTATGGGAAAATTATCAAATATTCTATCTCTATTTGCTCTCCTAGGGACTAATAGATTATTTATATTTCTTCCCATTTTATAAATAATTCTGGGTTTGGTCCCCATTATTTCTACTAACTTGAAATCTTGAGAAATCAAGTACCAAAATTTATTGATTATATTAATTATCTTATCTACAACTGGACTATATAATAATATTAACGACCTTTGATGACAATTAGTCTCATTTCCATCTTTATTAACTAATTCAATCAAATGTCTAGTTTCAAATCCTGTTCCCAATAATGATTGAAATTTGTTGTCCCTTTCTTGTATAACATAATGTCCAATGGCTGGCAAGGTGTTTGGTGGATATCCTCTCTCCAAAAATAATTTAGTAATAAACTCAATTTCCTCTGTCAATATTTTAACATCAGATGTCATACGGGCAGCTCGGATGATTTGTCCTTTATATATATATATATATATATATATATATATATATATATATATATATTGTGTTTCATGTTCAGTGGATGACAGCTACTGTATTCCAAGTTGTTGTGTCTTTCGGCTTTTCCTGGTTAGGGGTCGCTATAGCGGAACTCTGGTCCACTAATAATTGACAGTAGATTTTTACGTGCTGAGTTGCCAGCCCTGATGCACAACCTTCAACAAAGGTACACCCATTCATGCATGTCTTCACACAGGAGACGCTCTAGCTGAGAATCGAACAGGACGTCTTACTGTGAGGCAACAACGCTACCACAGCACCACCACCGCAGTATAGCTACTGTATTCCAAGTAATCATTGGTAAATGTTTTCTTCCTATGTATCCTGGAATGAAAGGTAGAATCTTGCTTGTAAATGTAAGTGTCAAGATATGCTATACCTTCAGTATTATATGTATATGTCAATTTAAGGTATTCACTTGTGGTGTTTAAAAAATGCAAAAAAGTGTCTAATTTTTCTACACTGTCATCCCATAAAATGTAAATGTCATCCAGGAATCTTGAGTAATGTTTAACACTTAAAATATTCACTGGGAAATAGAGAGGAGAGTTCCCAGTCAAGCATGACCAGGTTGGCAAAGATGGGAGCACAAGCTGCCCCCATAGCTACCCCCTGGTCTGCTTGAAATACTCACCCTCAAAGAATATGAAATTATTCTCTAATACAATAGACATCAGTTCCATGATAAGGCAAGTCTCTTCCCAAATGAAATTTGTGAATTTTATAATACTGTTGCAAAAGGTTTCCAACCCAGCCTATTTGGGTCTACAGGAAAAAAGATCAATAACATCTATGGTGACAAATATTAGGCCTTCCTTACATATACCTGTAGGAAACATTTCCAAAAATTCCCATTAATCTTTGACCATATGAGATATTTTACTGTATATATGTTTTAATTTTATGTCTGTAAACTTTCTCATGGGAAATGTTTTGGATTTGCTGCCTGATATAATCGGATGAAAAGGGGGGTCTTGTGTATCCTTATGTATTTTGGGTATACCCACAATAGTGGCTAATCTTGGATACTTAACTTTCAGAAAATTATAAATCTCCTTGTTGATCCTACCATCAATGTAAAATTCCTTTATATATGAATCTATTCGTCAATGAGCTATATTAAATTCATTGATAGAAACACTTTCATAATTCCCTGTATGATATATCGTAGATTTTCTTAGAGTATTTTATACTGTCATATATGACAATATCTCCCCCCTTGTCCGGTTTTATCACTCTAATATTGGGATTTTCCTGTAAGGCCTTAAGTGTCTTCCTTTCCACTTCTGTTAAATTACAAATATTTCCATTGTTGATAGTTTTGGATACTTGATAAATTTCTCTAGTCACAATTTTCTCATATAAATCAACCATAGGATGACTCGATGGTATAAATGCACTTTTTTCCTTAAAACTGTTACCATCATTCCTTTTGTTGGTTTCTAATGAATGTTCAATTTTAATTCTGTCTTTAAAGAAAACCGCTAAATGTATCTTCCTAGTATATTTCTTTAATTCACACAAACAGTCTATCACATCGAAGTGTGGATTAGGAATATATTTCATGCCCTTGGACAACAAATCAAAATGTGTCTTATGTATGTTGAGGCTAGAGAAATTGTAAATATTGAAATTATTAAATGTGTACATATTGTCAACTCTAGCTATATCTTGACAAACACTACCGGTTTCAGTCAAGTTGTCTCTTACCTCTATTTCTTCCACCCCCACGGTCTCTGCCTGGGTCTCAGTCGTGACCAATGATACTGTTGGTGTGTATTCCTGTATGGTTGCCCCTGTCTGGTATCCACCCTCTGAAAATGGGAATCCTGAGCGTATTGTTTCCTATTTAACAGTTTCATCTACATGCTGATAATCTAATGTTTTAGTATCTGTACTTCTATTCCATTCTTTATGTTTGTACCAGTCGTAAACTGTACCCTTCTTATATTGTTCACAGTCTCTTGTTAATTTTTTCTGCTTTCTTACACAAATATTCTCTACCCATTTCTCTGCCAAATTGTATTGTTTCTTATATAATCTTTCCCTAATAAATCACTAGTAATCTTAGTATTTAATACTTCAGTTTCCTGTACTAATTGACATAACTTTTCATCATTGTACTTTATAAGTATTCTCATAAAATTGAAACCACATTGGTTGAAAAATGCATTAAATTCAGTAACACTTTTGTCAGTTATTGCAATGCTCATTGGTATTTTAAAAAATCTCAGTCCCATAGGGACAATTTTCATGTTAATACATTTTTGTAAATATGCGTTATCAGCTTTGATCCCATTAATACTTTTAAGTTTTTTACCAAGTAAAAAAATCATGTCTTTTTGACTCCCCAAATCTATTGGCGTTTTGGGACCCTCTTTTTGACTGGAAATTACTTGGTCAAAATTGTAGTTATTGGTCAAGAATTTGTTAAACTGTTTGTCTCGACTAGAGAGTTCAGCTTTGTTGGAACAAATAATGTTATGACTAGTAGATGGAACAGTACCTTTACTATATTGTGGAGAGCTGTTAGTAACTGAAGAATATGTTTTAAGAGGTAAAACTCTCTTAGGTTTAGCACCAGTACGTTTCCCTTCTTCCTCCACATCATAAATTGAAAAATCAAAGGTAAAATCGGTGATGTTAATCCTGCTATTGTTAGCAGGTTCTATAATGTCCAGTCCGTTATCTGTCCCCTTTGGACTACGCATCACCTGTCCATTCGGTAATGATAGACTATCTTCACTTGTATTACGTCTGCCGTTTGACGATAGAACTCTGTGTACCAACCTGTTGGAACCAACAGAGTGAATCTGTTCCTCAGATAAAAAACCATCAGTTGTGGGATTAATGTTGTTTATGCGAGATTCACAACCAGTCCTGCCTACAGGCACATTAGGTGGATGGACTGGTGAATCATTAACAATTTGAATCATTTGCAAGCTCTCTAAAAGAAGAAATAGCTTGCCGATGTCATTTTTAAGAGATGAAACTTCATCTCTTAACTTTGACAGTTCGTTCATATTTTCTGCTGTAAGTTTTGGTGAACCCACACCGGATATGTCCATGACTGGAAAAACAACTGAATGGAAAAACAACTGAATAAACAAAAAAGGTAAAGAACTTACAAGCACTGGTCACGGACACTCCAATAAGTGTAACGGCACCTCAAATTCAGCAATTAAATCCAAAGCCGGATGTTAAACCAACTGACAAAACGAATAGTTCAGCAAATGAATCCAGGAACGGATAATGCTCCGACTGACAAAACGAACTCCCACGAAATAATGGCACAGCAAATGTGGTAGTAGTTGCACAAAATTTTTTTTATCCCATAAACGAACGGTAAAAACAGAACCAAACTTCAAAATGGCAGAATATAGCAAATGGAATGAAGGTTAAGCGCTTTCACCCACTCAAATAGTGGGCTTCTTCAGAACCTCTTATTAATGATACAACTAACATTGTATTTAAAATAAGGCGCCAAAAAGAAACGGATACAAGTGGTGACAATGTATCCTGAATAAAAAGGCCTGCCTCTTAAAGCTGTAACCTACTAAAACTGTATTAACAACATATGATCGTGGTGAAAAACACTTGTCCCTCTTTTTTATCGTTCTTTTTATCATAATAAATGCTCCACTTGTGGAATCCACCACGATCAAACAATAGCGAGCATACAATTGTAATATATGGCACCACATCCACAGCCTTGAAATCCTGATACATATGTCTCCTATTAATTTACCATATTGTTTAAAACATCTAAATAAAAATGTATACTGAAATAACCTAATACACAAAACCTACATAAATAGGTGTCATATGAGTACAGTGAATGTGTTCAGTACTAATGCTAAACCGAACAAAATAACCAACATATATTATATAATATAAATGTAATATATTATAAAATATTAGTATCGCGTTAAGCAAGGCACTTATTAAATTTAGTTCCCCCTACATAATTTTGAATGAAAGTATGTAATATAAAATTGTTATTAAAAATTATTCTTTAAAAAAGTATGTTTAAGAAAGTTCTACAAAAAATATGTTAAAACTACATCCCACACTATCATGAACTTCAGACTACTGCAGATTCCTTGCATACATACATGTAAATAGACTTCTCTCTTTCCAAGACCTTTCAATTCAAAATGAGCTGAAAAAGCTCCTGGTCTTGACTCTCAAATCAAAACCGTAATAATTTTGTCACTGTGTTTAATGGATATAGAACCACCCTTAAAGCTTCTTCAAACCAAGTCAAATGTCCAGGATGGAAATCCACTACTGTAAGAATGAAGGAGTTACTATTTCAGATAATACTAACAAATTCCATGAGTACCACGGAACCCAAAGGGGATGAAATAATTTGAAACAAATGGGCGCATTACAAAACTGCTGCATTACTATGCTACCCAAATCACCCAACAGTCACCTAAATTTGTAAAGGTCAGCATTGCAAGCAGCAGCTGCAACGTTAAAGAAAAGTTCTAAATTAGCTACGTAAATGCAGAATGTTAAAGTGTCATTAATTATCACAGCCCAATACAATTATGCTTTGAAGTACTGCAAAGTAAACATTTGCTGAAATAAGTAAAAACACACACACACACACACACACACACACACACACACACACACACACACACACACACACACACACACACACACACACACACACACACACACACACACACACACACACACTAAAGCTTTTGGGCACCCTTTCTTCAAGACAAGAATCTAATGGAGCATCAGCAAATGAAAATGCCTCAAATAATGCATAGAAAATAATAAATGCCTTGATCAGAACAAAAAGTAACAACAAAGCTACACAATGTTATATTTGTTTATTAACATTTCCATCATTAGGTAGGCATTACTCTCCTTTTCACATGTATTCTTTAAATGGAACAACCCAATTAGGTGTATTCACTTGCATTGTAGATGTCCATGCGGAATACAGCCGAGATACTTCTGAAAGCATAAGAAAAGTAAACCTCCCCAAAGAGTACCAAGAACAGAAGTATCTTCAGTGCAACAATACATTAAAATACACATTGCTGAATATGTGATTAGCCTCATGTACTGGAGGTCACTAATCATATTTAAACACTACTGTATATTCACAAATTTCTGAAAGCACCACTTTTAATAAAACACTGGTCTAAACTTTAACACATGTCAAAGCTAGCCTCAAAGGTGCCACTTGCAGGGCTCTATGCCACCCACAAAAGTAAGGGCACACAAACACAGACTCTTTCAAATTCACTAAGGAATGATACCTGAATAAACTCCCTAAAGTCAGTGCCTCATGTACTGGAAGGGACTAGGCCGCACCTCCTCTTTAGCATCACCCATTACCACCTCTGACATGGAACTGACCTGCTTTGCTATTTGTCATTCCAGGTCCGGTGCTGCTGCTTAGTGCTGTTACTCAGCTGAGTCGATGGGGGCTGTACAGCTCTTTACCTTCACCGAGACAGCAAGACCCAAAAATATTACTCCCAACTATGAATTAAAACACATCCAAGACCAAGTGCTTTGTGTAAAAAAAAAATTCCAAAACACTACTATACGGGCAGTTACTCTGTGTGACTAAAATACGTGGTTTATTACATAATGTCCTAAATATACCTAAAAAAAAAAAACCCTAGAAACGTAAGGTCCGGTTAGGATGCACTTTGCTGTGAGCTAGAATGGTAAGGAAGACAGATTAAACAAATACAGTAAACAAGCACTAGATCTTGGAGTCTGATTGGCTGCTATCACTCGCTTCATGCAACACATATAGAATCTGCTTGCTGTGATCAAGAGAATATGCAGAGTGCATGGCAAGCTAATTTTCTGAAAAAGTCAAATATAAGCATCAAGTAACTCCACTCTGAAATGTAAGTTGAAAGGGTAACTGACAAAGTTCAGGTACTTTTCAACTTATTTTTTAACCGTGGAGCTAAAATAATTGTGTAAAGTTAACCACGCTTGTGGAAGGCACTTGGGTATAACAGCAAAACATTCCTAGGGCCTCAGATAACGCTTGTGCCATGTGACAGCACTCAGGGGTAATGAGTTCAATATTCCCCTTAGAAACTTAGAAAGTTGGTAGAATAACAGGTTTTGCATTAGCATGAATTGGCTGAAGGTTATGAAGTCTAAAACACAAATGTTCTGTCATTACTTTCCAAATTCTCAGTCTTTAAGTTTATGCCACCATCTTGCCAGAAAATCACAAGTTTATGACAAGTGGACAAAAAATAGACAAACATCTGGACAATCTGACAAAACCTGCACAGTTAAGAGGTATGCCCACACCCGGATATGACCTTTCAGGTAATAAGAATATCACACAAGCAGGAGATCCCCAGCCAGTATATCACCAAGGTGCTGGACTGTTTACACAGCTTCATCAGTCAATCGGCTGTAGTCACACCTTTCAACTGGCCAGATTGTTCAAATATGTCTAGCGTTTGGCTCACACTATTGGTCTGTGCATCATCCATCTTGTATTTCTCTGGTAGATCACTGTGATGATCTGTGGATTTCTGTCAGTAGGTAATGACACAATACATTACAGTGTCAAATGTCATATATGTCAGAAAATGTCTGCTAAAACAAACCCTGCAACTCTAGCAACTCACACATTAATAAGAGAAATAGAGTATCTCCCTATGTTTGGCCCATTGTCTCCCCATTTTTGGCAGGCTATATCCAGATATCTTGCACTAACAGGTTGAGAGATATGGGTGTAACACACAAACCCCCGGACTGGAGTACACAGTCTCCGTAATGGAGTCCCACACTTACTATAGAAAGTCATACTGGGCATGCTCCTACACTTAGAGAAGTAAAGCCCATATCAGAAACCACATCGGACTATATATCTGTATTGTGCAGATGTCTTTGCATATACACAACTATGTACACTTTAACTGTCTCCACACACACCCATCATACAGGATTACCCATGGCCAGCTGTAGGTGGCCCATATGTGGTATATCTGCATGTGTTGCATGTGATACACATACATATATATGGGCAACATATTATAACATATCAAGCATACACACAGATAGACATGGGGAAGAGAGAGACAGACAGTGATAGAGACACACAGGGAGACACACATAGAGTGAGTCATACACAGGGATACCCTGAATAGCATAGAGTGATGTCCTGCTGCAGACAGTTGCATACCAGTTGTAACCAGTTGCATGTGCCAGCATGAAGGTGAGATCCATTGTGTGACAGTACTGAGGTGGGGGTTATTATATCACATCACCTGCCTTTGTGTGTGTGTGTGTGTGTGTGTGTGTGTGTGTGTGTGTGTGTGTGTATCTGTGTGTGTGTGTGTGTGCGTGTGTGCGTGTGTGTGTGTGTGTGTGTGTGTGTGTGTGTGTGTGTGTGTGTGTGTGTGTGTGTGTATATATGTCTGTAGGTTTAAGTATTAAGAGGCCTTTCCCACCCAGTACACTTCCAATTGCCCTTCTTTACAAGATCTGCTGGTATAATTCACCTGAGAGGTACCTTTGGAGTGGACTTAATCCTAGAAGCTCTATAGCGTGTGCGATGACTGTGTAACACTATTGTACAAATAACTAAATAGGTAGGGGCTTTAATCTCAGTCCTAGCATATGTAAGTGTGTGTGTGTGTGTGTGTGTGTGTGTGTGTGTGCAGGAATAAGAGCTTTAGGCCTTTCCCACCCAGTACACTTCTCAGTGCCCTACTTTACAAGATCTGCTGATGTCATTCACCTTAGAAGTACCTTTGGACTGGCCTCAACCTTATAAGCTGTATAGCATGTGCAATAACTGCGTAGCAGTATAGTACAAACAACTAGATAGGTAGAGGTTCTAATCTCAGTCCCAGCATATGTGTGTGTAGGAATAAGAGTTTTAGGCCTTTCCCACCCAGTACACTTCCCATTGCCCTACTGTACAATATCTGTTATGTCATTCACCTTACAAGTACCTTTGGACTGGCCTCAGTCCTATGAGCTCTGTGGTGTGTGTGATAACTGCATAACACTAGCATAAAAGTGACTAGATAGGCAATGTTCTACTCTCAGTCCCGGCATATGTAGGTGAGGTGTGTGTGTGTGTGTGTGGGGGGGGGGGGTCTGCATGTGGGAATAAGATTTTTAGACCTTTTCCACACAGTACACTTCCCATTACCCTACTGTACAAGATCTGCTGATGTCATTCACCTTAGAAGTATCTTTGGACTGGCCTCACTTCTGTAAGCTCTGTTGTGCGTGCAATAACTGCATAACACTATAGTACAAATAACTAGATAGGCAGGGGTTCTACTCTCACTACTGGCAAATATGTGTGTAAGTGTGTATGTTTGCAGGATAAAGTGTTTTGTGGACCTTCCTATCCACAACATGTCCCAGTGCTTTACTTTACAAGGGTTGTTGATGTCATTCACCTTAAAAGTAGTGTTGGACAACCCTCAGCTGTATAAGCTCTATGGTGAGTGTAATAACCATGTAATCATGTAGTACAAATAACTAGATAGGTAGGAGTTCTAATCTCAGTCCTGGTAAGTGTGTGTGTGTGTGTGTGTGTGTGTGTGTGTGTGTGTGTGTGTGTGTGTGTCTTTGTAAGTGTGTATATTTGTAGGATACAGTATTTTGAGGCCTTTCTGTCCTGGTACACTTCCCCATTGCCATACTTTACAAGGGCTGTTGATGTAATTCTTCTTAAAAGTACTGTTGGACACCCTTCAGCTCTATAAGGTCTATGGCATGTACAATAACCACGTAAGAGTATAGTACAAATAACTAGACAGGTAGGAGTTCTAATCTCAGTCCTGATAAGTGTGTGTTTGTAAGTGTGTATATTTGTAGGATACAGTATTTTGAGGCCTTTCTTTCCTAGTACACTTCCTCATTGCCATACTTTGCAAGGGCTGGTGATGTTAATCACCTCAGAAGAACATTGAGACACTCTTCAACCCTATAAGCTCTATGGTGCATGGAATAACTGCATAACACTTTAGTATAATAACTAGATAGGTAGGGGTTCTAAACCTAATGCTGGCAACTGTGATACTGTGTGTGTGTGTGTGTGTGTGTGTGTGTGTGTGTGTGTGTGTGTGTGTGTGTGTGTGTGTGTGTGTGTGTATGTATGTGTGTGTGTGTGCGTGTGTGTGTGTGTGTGTGTGTGTGTGTGTGTGTGTGTGTGTGTGTGTGTGTGTGTGTCTGAGAAGCATATTCCCTGTGGCTGTTGTGTGTGTCGGTTATAGCATTTTAAGAGCTGTTGACTCTCTCACAATGGCATTACTTTGCAGAGACAGTTAATGGCATCTGCTCTACATTCAACATGTTAAACTGTACAGGTCATACCAGCCATCTGTACATTTGTAGGTTCATAGGTTCATAGGTTCATACTAGGCTATCTGCCCGAGGGCATTTACAAGCCTAGCCCATAGTTTTGTGGCTTACGCCACCCCTTTAGTATGGGGAACTATACCCATTATTTTGCTGTGCCTCTGTTGAGCAGTGACACTGAGGTAATCCCTGGGGTATATCTGCGATCTCCCATCCATTGGTCAAGATTTATCTTGAACAAGGCCAGCGAGGTGCTCTGCCTCACATATACCGGGATTTTATTCCACAGCATAGGGAGTCTTTGGGTGATGAATCTATCCCTCCAGCACGTCCTATTAATAGCCGTGTTGAGGTTTAAGTCTCCCACCCTTGTGACTCTGACAGATCTAGATTTTTTGAGGTGAAGCATATTCATCAAATCTGGGTTTGACATGGCCTTGTATGTTAGGCAAAGGTCACCTCTGAGCAAGCGGTGCGACTGAATAGAGCTGGAGTTCTTTCAGTCGGGCAGCATAGGACAGATGTTTGAGACCCTTTATCCTTTTGGTGAGGAACTTTTGTGGCCTCTCCAGCTGCTGCAAGTGTCGGGTCAGATACATTCGAATGGGGCATTGTACTCAATCATTGGTCTGATGAGTGATGAGTATAGGGAGACTATGACCTCCCTTGATCTAGATGAGAATCCCTTCATGATAAGGTGGGCAATGTAGAAGGTCTTCCTAACTACTTTAGCTACATGGGTGTCGAATGACAGACTACTATCAACCTGGGTCCCCAGGTCCCTGATAACTTCTTCTGTGCTCAGTGGATTGCCACCTATTTGGTAGCTAGGGTAACTTTGTTTTTCGAAGGGTATGACTATGCATATTTTGGCATTTAACTTTAGACCATGGCTCTGGCACCAGTTATCCGTTTCTGTGAGACCCTTCTGAAGGATATCTGTGTCAGATGTGTTTTCTACTATGGCACCCAGTTTGCAGTCATCTGCAAACTTTGTCAGCCATAACCCTCCTGTGTTTGCTTGTACTGGAAAAGTAGATGCCAAACAAGAGTGGGCCCAGGACTGAGCCCTGTGGTACACCACTTGTGACAGGCTTTGAGTCTGACATGGCGCCAGCAACTCTGACCCTGTGGGTTCTGTCACTCAGCCAGTTTGCAACCCATCTTGTGATGTATGGGTTAACATTTAAGCTGATGAGTTTTTCAATGATACCCAGTGGGGTATTGTATCGAAGGCCTTCGCCAGATCGAGGTAGGCTGTATGGACTGCCTTTCCTCATCAATGGCTTTGGTGACTGTTTCAAAAAGTCAACCAAGTTTAGAAGGCATGATCTGCCTTTGACAAAGCCAAACTGGGATGGATCCAAAGTCTGCAAATTCCTATGTCTTTATTTATGAGGTCCATTATGATCCTCTCCATGGCTTTGCAGATAAGGCTTGTCAAGCTAATGGGCCGGTAATTTCCAGGGTCGGTGGAGGCACCGCCTTTGTGAAGCGGGACTACAGTTGCAGTGCCACTCCTGGGTGTATCCAGAGGTAAGACTATGATTAAACAGCTGTCCTAGCTGTGGGTTTAATTCCTCGTTGAGTTCGTGGAGCACACAGCCGGGGACACCATCAGGTCCCATGGATGCTGTGTTTTTGCTTTGGAGAGCAGTTCTCACTTGGGCGTTGGAGATGTTTGGGGGCTGCAATCGCTTGGTATAGATATCTCTCCTTTGGGGAGGGGAGAAGTTTGCACTGAACCTGTCAGCCAGTATGTTGGCAATGTCTGTAGGATCAGTAATCTTCACATCATTTTGAACTAGTTCTGAGCATATCTGGGAGTTTCCTCCCAGGTTTCTAACATAGCTAAAGAAGGCCTTATGATTGTCTTTTGAGTCTTTAGCTATTTTTCTCTCAAAATTTGCTTTGGATGATTTTATGAGAGCTCTTAGTTTTTACTTATAATGATCAAGGGTGTCTTACCTTTTAAGGATTTTGCTCTATCTTGTAGTAGCTTCCTCCTTTTGTTGTAGAGTTTGTTTATGGCTGGGGTCCACCAGACTGGACGCTTGCCTTTGGTACAAAGAGTCTTTGTTTTGCTTGGGATTGCCTTATCCATGCAGTCCTGCAGGTGCTGGTAGAAGGCATTTGTAAGTGATTCAGCGGCTTGAGTACTGTTTTCTGCCGCTCGGGGCCTTAAAGGAGACCACACTAGTCTTTAGAAGTGTGAAGTCGGCTTTCGAGAAGTTCTTTACTGTGGTCTTGTTTATTTCAGGTGGGGGTGGGATGAGGACCTCCAGCGAGATTAGTTTGTGATCTGATCTCACCAGTGAGGGGTATACTTCGGTGTTGAACATTGTGCTCCCATGTTCGTGATGATGAGATCAAGTATGTTTTCTCCTCTTGTGGGGATGGTGACTAGTTGTTCCATGGCATTTGAGTTTATGAATTCCAGGAACTTTTGGGCTAGGGTGTTCGGGCTTGAGTAGTGTTCCCAGTCTATATTAGGGTAATTGAAGTCACCTAGTATGATGGTGTTTGGTGATACATTTATCCCCTCTAGTGTTTTCAGGAAGGCCATGTGTGGTTCCTGAGTTTGTGAGGGTGGCCTGTAACATGCTACAATTTGTAGAGCAGTCTTGCCTATGGTTAATTGCACCTGGATGGTCTCCGATGCATCGTGCGTTGTATATGGAATATCCAGATGTTTGCAACCAATATGTTGTCTGTGACCCTTAAAAATGGGCATTTATGAGACACATTGCCAAACTGTTGCAGTCACTGTAGTGACAGACATGGCAGCAGCAGACCTTGTACCTGTCTGAAACATAATATTGATAGTCTGTTACAGTATCACTGTATCACATCATCTTGCAGCAGTCTACAGACAGACATCATGTGAACGCCGTATGTGAAGCTGGGGCAAACAGCAAACATTGGGAACACCCATCACATATTGCTGTGACACACATAGGAAATGGAAAGAGGAACAGTTCATGCAAATGAATGCACCTTCCAAAGGGTATGTGTTGTTTCATGACAATAGCTGTGATTAACCTACAATGTCAATTTGTCATGATTTTACCAGATGTTGGTCAGAAAACCAAATGTTCATGACCGATTTGAATCAGTCATGTGTCAGAGATCAGGACAAGCTGCACACATATGCAGAGGTCAAAGGTATTGGCCACCATCTGTACCCATACCTCCCAACTTGTTGGAGCAAGGAATGTTTACAAAGCCATATATAATGGGATGACAAAGGACACATAATAGGGACACCTGTCAAATATTGCTCCTACGAGCATATAACGGTGATAGCATAACAGGGCTTGCATTAGCATAGATGGTCTGAATGGTATGAAGTGTGCAACTCATAATGTCTGCCATTATGTTATGACTGCAGCTTGCAATGTTTTGGCAACAATTTGCCTGACAGACACAGATGTATGAGAAAATAGACTACTGATATGTGGCATTCATTAGGACAGTCTGTGTAAACTGTACAGTTGAGAAGTATATCTGAACTACCCTACATTTTGCAGTTCATGTTTGGCAAGAAGTAACCTGTGATGAGAAATGAAACAGTTAAAAGAGGTCCCAGAACTGTGGGACAAGAAACTTGTCATGCAGTTCTGTACTGATTGCATAGAGAAGTGACCCCACATCAGAAGCACCTTGATATCATGAGAAATACTGTAAACAAAGGTAATGTCACACAAAGACGGTGTCATACTAGCACACCAGAGAATATCCTGCATGTTGCACTTGCCGTGGGCATGCTATGTGCTGCCAACTGTCACATTACTACAACTTGTGTCCCACACTCAACTGGTAATGTCACACAATCCAAAAAAGTAGAATGATGAGATGACACCAGGCTCTCAGCATAAAATGAACAGTTTTATTTTAAAATAACATAACCACTTTCACAGCTCTTGCTGCTGCTTCTTCAGATGTCAGTACAGAGCAAGAGCTGTGATAGTGCTTATGATGTTTTAAAATAAAAGTTTGTTCGTTTTATGCTGAGAGCCTGGTGTCATCTCATCATTCTACTTTTTTGGATTGCTTTACTCTGGTTTATTTGTTTGGTGAGACGTTTACACAGCATAGGTTGGTCATTTTATCCTGTTGATAATGTCACACACATGTCGTGCTGCTTATGTGTGTGCAATATGTAGACATGAGAAGGCCCTGTGACTAATGTGTGCCCACAAGATAGGTGAGTCTGTTGGGGTTAAGGTCATGGGTAGGCTTGTGAGGGACCTAGTGCCAGTACTCCAGTAATCTCCTATGTATGTATGAGCCTGTGATACTACAGAACACTGAGCTGATGTATGAAGGCTAGCTGTCTGTGACAAGGAGTATGTATGCAAGTTCACAATGTCTGCCAACAGTGTCCCTCACACACTGTTGCATGCATACACACCTGGTAAACATGTACATGTACAGCTGTACCTTGGCTATGAAACGGTCAATGTGCTTCCACTCTGCCATACTCCCCATTGATAATGTCTGCAGGGCCACAATATGCAGACACACAGACACCTGGAACACAAACAGAATACAGCATGTCAGACTACATTCAGTCAGCGGTAATAACACCAATAATGCATCATGGCTAATAAGGTACATACACTTTGAGGTGTACCAATAACAAATGTAAGCAGACAGCACCTTACATAGTATTACATAGCTACACTGTACTATATTCACCCTGTGCATGAGACCCATATTAGCATGTCCCTGCATCAATGGTATGGATGTTTGGGATGTGGAACAGGTATCATCATATGCACAGGGTATGGTGTGAATTTGCCAGAGGCCTCAGCTGGGCCATACAGTTGACATCATGTGTGTGTGTTTGGAGAGGTATTCTGTAAATGGGCTGTGCAGAGGTGCTGTGTGTGTCTGGAGGTGACCTGCCTGTGATATAGATGTGTGTATGTTTTCATGCATGCACTTAAGCATTGTGGCTCACACATGGCAGGGTGTACAGTTCATTGTCTCAAGCCATTAACATGGGAACTGGTCCTGCCAGGGGTCTCACTGGCACCACCAGGCCCATAGCCAGATGCAGTAATACTCCCTGATGGTGACTGCTGTCTGCTGGATCCATGGACCTGATGGGACCGGCCAGGACCACATGCCAATGACCTGCTCTATTGTGGTGTGGATAACACCCCCCCTTTGGTAGTGCTGGTGGTACCGCCAATACGGGAATGTGAATGTGCATGGCCCCGTAGACCCTCAGCTTATCTTGGTGCTGACGTATGTCCACATGGCTGATGCCCATCTCCCACAACACGCTCCAGCACAGACATTCCACGGTCGAGGATTCCCAAGGTCTCACACCACTGTCTATCCATGACCTCAGTATTGTGATGTGTGGCCTTAGCAAGGGCATATAAGTTGTCATGGATGCTAGGAAGCGCTGCAGCGAAGACCCTGAGTATCTGTCTGGTGTTGCGTTCAGTACGTGCTTGTACCTCCATGACGGTCCAAAACATGTGTCTGGTGACACCTGCTGTGGCACTTGCGACAAGGGCTTGAAGGGCAGCAGTCCCCCTTTGAGCACCCCTGTCCATCCACCTATGTGGGACCTTGCCTGCTGTCTGGCTATGGATAGTGTCTAAACTCACACTTGCCATAGTCACCACACTAGCCTGTTCCATGCCACTACACAACAACTCTCCATTATCTGTGGCTGCTGGGGATGGGATATGTGTGGGCATTGTGACTGTGTGCGGGGACATTGTGGGTGACAGTGGGATGCCAACCGATGGCACAGATTCAGCTCCTGACAACCCCACCTGTGCCTCAATATGACCACTATCATCATCAGAGTCCACAGACACTGACACCAGGTTCTAAGCGGGAGGGACCACGACCCCCATGTCAACCTGTGAGGGGAAGACAACATATGTAAATTAATACCTGCACTATAAGGTTTTCTGATACAGACACACACACACACACACACACACACACACACACACACACACACACACACACACACACACAGGTGAGGTGGCACAAAGGCATTACACAGACCTCACAATATCCGAATGGTGACATGCATGACACACAGTCAGACCACAACATCACACTTTGGACAGGCCCTCAACATCAAGCAGTGCAGCCATTTCCACTTAATGTTACTAGTAATATGCACCTCTGGGATACGTGAGTAGTGCTAGTAGGTGATGGGCCTTCTCCTAGCACACACTGCACCCATGTACACATTATTGCTGTTCAACTGTATAGCACACTGGCAACTCCTACACATACCTCTCAACTGTACAGATTTTCACAGAATGTCTAGATGTCTGGCTCATGGTTTTGTTCTGCTCCTCATAAATTCTGTGTTTGTCTGACAATTTAATGGGATGATCTGAGGATTGTCATCACTAATTAATGATGTACATTTAAGTTTCAGACTTCAGAACCTGCCTTAAATGTATGTTAAAACAAATCCTGTTACTCAAGCAACTTTCTAAGCTTACAGTGGATATAAAAAGTGTACACACCCTTGTTAAAATGCCAGGTATTTGTGATTTGTAAAATGAGACCACAATAAATAATTTCAAAACTTTTCCCACCTTTAATATGACTTATAACCTGTACAATTCAATTGAAAAACAAATCTGTTAGGTGTAAAATGTAACAAATAAAATACATACAATAAGCTGGTTGCATAAGTGTGCATACCCTTAAACGAATATTTAGTTGAAGCACCTTTTGATTTCATTACAGCATTCAGTCTTCTTGGGTAGGAGTCTATCAGCATGGCACATCTTGACTTGGCAATATTTTCCCACTCTTCCTTGCAAAAGCCCTCCAAATCTGTCAGATTGTGAGGCCATCTCTTGTGCACAGCCCTCTTCAGGTTACCCCACAGATTTTCTACTGGATTTAGGTCTGGGCTCTGGCTGGGCCAGTCCAAAACTTTGTCTTCTGGTGAAGCCATTCTTTTGTTGATTTGGATGTATGCTTTGGGTCATTGTCATGTTGAAAGGTGAAATTCCTCTTCATCTTCAGCTTTCTAGCAGACACCTGAAGGTTTTGGGCCAAAAGTGACTGTTATTTGGAACTGTTAATAATTCCCTCCACCTTGACTAAAGCCCCAGTGCCAGCTTATGAAAAGCAACCCCAAAGCATGACATTTCCACCAACTTGCTTCACCGTGGGGATGGTGTTCTTTTGGTGATGTGAGGTGTTGTTTTTGTGCCAAATGTACATTTTGGAATTGTGGCCAAAATGTTCAACCTTGGTCTCATTAGACCATAACACATTTTCCCACATGCTTTTGGGAGACTTGATGTATTGTTTTGCAAATTTCAGCCAGGCCTGGATGTTTTTCTTTGTGAGAAAAGGCTTCCATCTTCCAACCCTACCCCATAGCCCAGACATATGGAGAATACGGGAGATTGTTGTCATATGTAATGCACAACCAGTGCTTGCCAGAAATTCCTGCAACTCCTTCAGTGTTGCTGAAGGTCTCCTGGCAGCCTCCCTGACTAGTTTTTGTCTTGTGTTTTCATCAATTTTGGAGGGATGTCCAATTCTTTGCAATGTCACTTTTGGCCCATATTTTCTCCACTTTTGATGACTGTCTTCACTGTGTTCCATGGTATATCCAATGCTGTGGACTTGTTTTTGTACATTTTTCCTGACTGATACCTTTCAACAATGAGATCCCTTTGATGCTTTGTAAGCTCTCTGTGAAATGGCGTTTGCTGTAGCAGGCAACTGAGTAAAGGTCAGGAAAACCCTACTAGGGCAGCTGAACACGAGGTTAATCAGAGTCTCTTTATTTGATGGCAGGTGTGTACCCAAGAAGACTGAATGCTGTAATTAAATCAAAATGTGCTTCAACAAAGTATTAGTTTAAGGGTGTGCACACTTATGCAACCAGCTTATTGTACATTTTTTATTTTTCATATTTTTTCCCCTAACAGATTTGTTTGTTTGTTTTTCAATTGAATTGTACAGGTTATAAGTCACATTAAAGGTGGGAAGAGTTTTGAAATGATTTATTGTGGTCTCATTTTTTTATATTACAAAAACCTGGCATTTTAACAGGGGTGTGTACACTTTTTAGAGTTATATTTAAAATATGTCCCTATTTCGGGGCCTTTGTCCCCCCATTTTGTCAATCTTTGTTCAGATTTCTTGCACTGACAGGTTGTGAGGTATGCTACAGAAATGTTACATCTCCTGCAGATAGGCCCCTGTGATGACCACTGTGATGCAATGCAGTTAACCCCACCACAAGTGAACATGCACATATTGCAATATGGCTAAGAGTAACACTTGTGTGCATGGTAAAATGCATGCCCTTAACATGCCTGGGGTATTGGTGAGCAACAACAGGACAAGCCATACTCACTGGCTACAGGCTACTGTTCCACATCCAGACCAGAGGGATCTGTGCAGTTGTGGGAGAGAGGTATTGTCAGCAGACTCACATGTGGCATTGATGCAAGATGAATGCTGCTTTTTTGCACATGTGCAGTACAAGCTTCAGTACTACACAATTTGCTGTCCTTCACCATAGATGTGCAATTCAGTGCATTACAAAACCCCACCCACAACTGTGTTTTGACCTGACATATGCGTCTAGATACTCTATGGATGCCAGTATGGCTGCTACAGTATTCAAGTTGATGTCCACTGGGTCCTTACCTGGACACTCCTCGCCTGTTGTCTGGGTGCCACCCACCTCCACAATGTGGGTGTGGTGATTTGGCTGTTGGTGTGTGGTGGCTACCCTAAGGTTGACAAGGAGCTCCTCAGTAGGTGTAAGTGAGGTCTGAGGAGCAGGACCCCCACCTGTGGCTGTACGGTACCTGGCCATGGCAGCAGCCCTTCACCAGGCATGACGGATGAGGTCAGTCACACAATACCTGAGCTGCTCATATGTACGTGCATGCTGGCCCACGTCATTTACACTGTCATCCCACAGGGTGGTCCACTCCTGCAGCATGCTGTTGGCTACAGCATTCAGATTCAGTGTAGGGTGGTTGTCTAGCGTGTTGCATTCCACCTGGAAGACATAAACAGGGAAACACATCACAGGACCTCATATATTGGTCAACATTATTTACAGAACCTGCACATCAACATTGACTAGCACTAGCCGCCACTTACGACCACATCATACCCTTGTCATCAATCAGCACGGTATGAGCTTGCATTACACTCCTGGTCCTGATGTGTCATGTTCCCCCCCAATGAGGGCCAGTAAATTGCATAATCCTCCATTCATCCTTCACTTTTGTGTAGAGGGATGACAGCACAATAAAAAAGAACCAATGTCTGCTGAATAAAGCACCCTCAGAACGGAGAACCACAAGTAATAAAAAGTATCAGAGGGGTGCACCACGTACTGCGTAACAAGGCAACTTCAAGAGGTCCAAGATATCCAAAATATCCAAGGTTTATTGCATTAAAAACAGACAGACAAAAAGGACTGCAGTTGGTAAGCGCTTTCACGTTAGAGTTAACGCTTCATCAGACATCTAAAGGCAGTCAGATTGCAAGTGCTTAAATGCAGGAAATGACATCACCACTTAACAACAATTAACAAATCACAAAAATGATGGTGAGTCAAAGCTCTAATCTAGTAAGGTGTCTGACAAATGATTATATTTAAAAAAACATTCATAAAAATGTATATATGTATAAAGACAAACAACATAGATAAAATGTCTGACCTAGAAACAAAATATAAACAACTGATGTCAAAAAGGCATTAATGATGGAATCTAGAAGACGCACTTAAAATATACATAAAAAATATATATATATGTGTAAAAAGACATATGTAAAAAAATTGTATATGTATATATATAGGGATGACAGCGCCCATCTTCCATGCAGATGGGATTTCGCTGGTGCTCTGGCTTTGTTTGACTACAGTGTGTAATGGAGCTGAGAGCACATGCCTGAGTTCATGTATCAGATTTATTTATTTTATTTATTTGAATTTGTTGACCTGAAGAGTCCACTGGGTCAGAGTTACCCATTTTCAGTGGAGGCCTGGGGAGAAAAGCTCCACAAGCAGTTACATTCATGGCAATAGATGTTACATATTTTTTGAGAGAATATAGTCTTAAAAATAGATGTATAATAAGCAGAGGCTTTCATACATAACATTCTTTACAGATCCTATGGAGACTTAATTTGTTGCCTTTGAGTAGGCATTATGGAACTGCTCTCTGTTGATGAGGGGAGGGGTGCAGGTGCCATGCATATCCACCTGTACTGATGGGGGGATGGGGGTGACATTTTCACTTAACCTGTCTGCAGCGGGTTAGCTATAGCAATGGTGTGTGTGTGTGTATGTGGTGTGATTGACCACCAGTACAGGGTGGGTTAGGTTGTTGCCTTTGAGATAGAAGACATATGTGAAGATGGCCTTGTGATTGGCCGTGGTGTATGTGTCCAATTTCTGCTCATATTTAGCCTTACAGTGATTCACCTGTGACCTTATGTGCTTGTTCAGACAAAGGTTGACTTGCTTCCAAGTTGGTGCCTGCTCCTACTTGGTCCTGTAGAGCCAATGTAGCGATCTATTATGTGGTTTGTGTATTGCTGCTATTCACCAAAGGGGATTACTCTACCTTGGTGGAAATGGGTTTTACAATTCAGGTATTGTTGAGACCATACAGCTATGGAGGTGCTCATATAGATGTTTGTAGTGGGCATGAACACGAGGTCATAACACGGTTGGACACTTCTCCAATTTCAACCTGATAATCATGCTTATTGTAGTACCCATTTCTTTGTCAGGGTAATGCAACAACCAGTAGCTGTAGACATATGTCTGTTGGATGCACTGAAACTAAGATTACACATGTGTACAACATGTACAGCTTATTTACCTGATGTTTTGCAACTCGTGTCTGTTGTTTTGAGGCTTCCAGCTACACCTACTCATACATACATGTGCACAGGTAATACCTGATATACATGTCTGTTCTGTGTCAGTATGGCACACTGTATTTACACTCTTGCTGCTCAGTCATACCTCCCAATGTGTTAGAGCAGGACATCTGGATGACGGCACACATAAATGGGGGGCATTGGCCCAAAATTAGTGACACTTTATTAATATTGCTGTAACACACTTAAGTCAGTTGATAGCACAGTAGGCTTTGCATTCACCGAAATACCCTGGAGGATGTACGACATTCATATGTATGCTATTATGTTCTGATGTCAGTCTTCACAGATTTGCCACAGATTTGCCAGACATAACACAACTCTAAGAGTAAATGACTGCAAATATGAAGCACACATGTGGTCAATGTGCAGAACACTGGACAGTTGAATGGTATGAGCTCAGTATATCACATGCAGTTCAACACACACTTCTGCGACAGTAGTTTGCTATGCACATACCCTATATAGGTCTCTTAGATTTGTAAGACAAGCATGTGTGTTATAGTGGTATTCACAAGTGACATATGAATATTTACAACATTCCAACTGTGTCACAGTCAGTATTGTTCAACAAACACTCCAGTAGTAATTATATGTGAGCTGACCTTTCCTGGGGTGAGTCCCAGGCCAGAGCTGTGATCTATGTCACTGCAGACAGAACCAGATGTGATGGCTATAGGTGCTGATCAGCAATATATCAGTACAGCAAGTCTTGTTGAGACATATTTGTTTAACTTCCTATTTCCCATTATTGCATACCCCTTCTGCATTCCATTGCATGCTTACTTGTTTGAAACACCTGTTTTTTCAAGTATTCTTGAAATTTCTCTCTCTGTCTCTCTCTCTCTCTCTCTGTCTAACCATGTAGTGGAATAGACCTGTTTTGCATCGGCAGCAAATTGCCTTTTGTAGGTAATGCTCATGAGCAGGTGATGGCCTGTGCACCAATTGATGTCCCCTGCTCTCTAATTGCATGCAGAACAGCTGTGTTGTTATTCCAATAGCCAATGGCATGGCAACACACTCTGATAACTGAGTACATCATGTGGGTGTTGCCCTTTCTCTTGCCTGTGAGGAGGACATCATGGAGGTGTGTGAGCTACAGCATCACAGAGGGTAGGTGGAAATACCTCTTACAACAAGACATGTGGAGACAGCCCAACAAAATGGGGGAGGAGGTTCCAGACTTAGGGGTAGAATGTAAGTATTGCTGTTATACAGATGGAATAATTCTAGTTTAACAGTGTTTGTCCGGACATGCATTTTCTGCGTGATTTTTTTTCTGACAGTGTTATGTAGATGACATAACTCTCAACTGTAAGGCTATCCACAGAATGGTCAGAGGTTTGCCTCTTATGTTCGGTCTGTTCCACAGACAGTTTTTTTCCTTGGCAAATCAGTAGGATACTCTGGGGACGGCATTCAGTAAATGCTAACATCCATTTGTGTTTTTGACTTCATATCCCTCAGAAAAGATATGTTACAACAAACCCTGTAACACCAGCAACTTTCTCAGTTTGTAACACCATTATGTGAAATATGTCCCTCTTTTCAGCCTGCTGTCCCCCAAGTATGTAAGGCTTTGTCCAGATGTCTTACAGTAAGAGGTTCAGAGGTATGGTATATCATGATTTAGTGACTTCACTCCTGATGGGCGGCCACGGTGGTGCAGTGGTTAGCATTGCCGCCTCACAGCAAGAGGTTCTCCGGTTCGATCCTCGGCTGGGGTGCCTTCTGTGCGGAGTCTGCATGTCCTCCCTGTGGTCGCGTGGGTTTCCTCCGGGTGCTCCGGTTTCCTCCCACATCCCAAAGACATGCTGCAGGTGGATTGGACACTCTAAATTGGCCCTAGGTGCGGTGAGTGTGCCTTCTGTGGAAGGTTGGGCGCCGGGCTGGCAACTCGACACCGTAAAACTCCACTGCCATTCAATGTGCGGACAGGTGATCCGCTGTGGCGACCCCTAACCGGGATAAAGCCGAAAGAAGAAGAAGAAGAAGTGACTTCACTCCTGATACCATCCCAGTGATATAGCAGACTCCCAGAAGTGGTATGCAGCAGTGGCCATAAATATGGTCCCACACCCTGTATATTCTGGGGAAATCTGTACAGTTGGGAGTTACGTGTGTCTGGCCATTGTTAGACTGGCAAGATTGTGTAGCAGTGCAGTGTGTAAATGTTTGTTGGGCTGAGTAGGGAGAGAGAGGCACATGTGAGTCTCTTTGATCCTTTTCTATCTGACTGTGCATGCTGCTACAGTTGCTGGTGGTGTATCAGGTATATATGTTTGTAGTGGCAGACTGAAAAATGTCCTGTAACACCTCAGGATTTCCAGTAGACTGTGACCTGGGGCAGTATGTGTTGGTGTAGTGTGTGACTGGCAATCAGGATATGTTTGTTCAAACAGTCGCTATACTCTAGGGTTCAGTTGGGGTACTGGTATGGTTCTGTGACTGTGATGCAAATGGTTGCAGGTGGACAATTTCTCACCAGTGTCTGCTTTTCTTTACAGTTACATCCCGGTAGTGCATTATATATTTGCAAATGCATGAGTAATTCCCCAGAGCTGATTTGGGGTAGTGTTGTGTTGGTCTGACTGTAGTTCAGAAGGTGCTGGGTGAAATGGTTGGCAGCTCTCAGTGTTTTTCCCTTCTGTTACATGAATGCTGTTATACCTCTCCACTGTCCAGATGTCTATACACTGTCCAGATGTGTGGCTCATATGTTTGGTCTGTTCCCCATACCAGTTGTGGGTTTCTGACAAAACACTGGTATGATGTGAGCATTGACATCAGTACATGATGACAATCATTTGTGTTTCAGGCCTGGCATCTATCAGAAAATATATGTTAAAACAAACCATGCTACTCTAGCAGACTTCTATGATTATAACAGCCATATTTCAAATTTGTCATTATTGTTTGCCTTTTATCCCCCCATTTTGCAAATGTCTTGCAGTAAGAGGTTGAGTATATATATGTACCAGGGGCAACAATATCCTAGATCTAGTCATTACCAACAAGAGTGACCGGTGTGACCGGTGTTCCACACGTGAAGTCAATGCCTCATTGGTCTGATCCGACCATAAGCTAATCACCCTAGATATTCACATCCTGACCCCACCGCTCATTAAGGAAACCATGGTAAAACATTTCTCCAAAGCCAACTTCATGCTTAAGACAGAAGTGGTGAACATCATGACACCCATGCAGATGGACTATACAATTACGACTACTGAATCCTACACAATTGCACTTTATAAGCACTTAAACAAGTGCATGGATCGTGCTATCCCAAACAGAAACAAGATGCTATCCTCCAAAAAAATGGAAGCCAAACACCCTAATCATGGGCGATTTTAACTACCCCACCATTTACTGGGAAAACTACTCATGTACCAACTCCTTCGCTCAGCACTTTCTGGAATTCATAAACTCCAATGCCCTGGATCAATTTATCCACACCCCCACCAGAGGCAACAATATCCTAGATCTAGTCATTACCAGCATGACTGACCAGTGTTCTACACCTGAAGTCAGTGCCTCATTGGTCCGATTTGACCATAAGCTAATTACCCTTGATATCCAAATCCTGCCCCCACTCCCCATTAAGGAAACCATGGTAAAAAATTTCTCCAAAGCCAACTTCATGCGTCTTAAGACAGAAGTGGTGAACTTCATGACACCCATGCAGATGGACTATACAATTACGACTACTGAATCCTACACAATTGCACTTTATAAGCATGGATCGTGCTATCCCAAACAGAAACAAGATGCTATCCTCCAAAAAAATGGAAGCCAATCTGGTGGTCCCCTGCCATAAACAAACTGTACAACAGAAGGAAGAAACTGTTGCAAAAGAGAGTAAAATTCCACGAGTGAAGGAGCTCCCTGGTCAGTCTCAGTAAGAAGCTGCGATCCCTCAAACAATCCCCCAAAGCTAGTTACGAAAACAAAATCGCCACTTATTCTAAAGACAACCACAAAGCATTCTATAGCTATGTCAAGAATCTCAATGGCAACACTCAGATCTGCTCTGAATTACAAGCACAGTGGCACTAAATATACAGACCCAACTGATATGGCCAGCATCCTGGCAGATAGGTTCAGTGCTAACTTCACCCCCATCTCACCCCCTAAAGGGCCCATCTCTATACCGGAAGAATGCAACGTTCCTGTAATCACGGCTGCACAGGTAAAAACCACACTCTCCAAAGCCAAGAACACAGCATCCATGGGACCAGACAACATCTACTAGAAAAACCAAAAAAACGAAGAAAAGAAGAAAAACCACAGGGCTGGAACACTGCAACACTTTATTCCGGTACCTCGGCAGAATGCCTTCCAGACAACATCCCAGGCTGCATTCTACACAAACTGCATAATGAACTGGCACCCCACCTAAGTACCAAGTTCAATCATAGCCTCACCTAAGGCTTTTTGCCCACTGAATGGCGCACAGCAACGGTTATCCCACTCCACAAAGGGAAAGCCACCACAGACCCTGGGAACTACCAGCCCATTAGCCTGACGAGCCTGGTCTGCAAGGTCATGGAATGTTATCATCATGGAACTTATGAACAAAGACTTTGGTAATCTCCAAACTCTGGACCCCACCCAAATTCAGGTTTGTAAAAGGGAGATCATGTCTCCTAAACCTGATAGACTTCTTTGAAGCAGTCACCAAAGCTGTAGATGAGGGTAAGGTGGTTCACACAGTTTATCTAGATCTTGCCAAGGCTTTCGACACCATCCTCCACTCTAGAATTATAGATAAACTCACTATACCTGGTATAAATCCCTATGTCACAAGATGGAATGCTAACTGTCTCACTGAGAAAACCCACACTGTGAAAGTAGCAGACTCCAAATCCGACTTCAGACCAGTGACAAGTGGAGTACCACAGGGTTCAGTCCTGGGTCCTCACCTATTTGGTATCTACTTCTCTGAAATACAGGCTAACACAGAAGGTCTTTGGCAAACGAAGTTCACAGATGACTGTAAAGTACGAGCCATAATCGAAAGTCCTAATGATGTGGACATCCTGCAAAAGGGCCTCACTGAGACAGATGCCTTGTGTCAAAGCCATGGCCTCAAGCTCAGTGCCAAAAAGTGCATTGTCATTCCCTTTAGTAAAAACTCTGTACCCATGAACTACAAGTAGTATACTTAACACCGAAAGTCTGATAAGAGACCTTGGGACACAGGTGGACAGTAGTCTCTCCTTTGATAATCAGATTGCCACAGTAGTCAGGAAATCCTTCTACATGGCACACCTCATCACAAAAGGTTTCTCATCCAGAAAAAAAGAGGTCATTGTTCCCCACTACTCATCACTCATTAGAACCATTATAGAGTACAACGCCCCTTTTGGTATGTACCTCACCAAACATCTACAACAACTGGAAAGGCCACAGAAATACCTCACAAAGAGGATTACCGGCCACAAACAGATGCGCTGTGCAGACCGTCTCAAAAAACTCCAGCTTTACTCCGTTGCATATCACCTACTCAGAGGTGATCTCTGCCTAACATACAAAGCTATGTCAAACCCAGAGCTGTTGGACATGCTCCACTTAAAGAAATCCTAATCCCTCTGAGCTACACTCTCTAGGGACCTAAACCTTGTCACCACAATAAACAGAATATGCCGGAGGGATAGATTCCTGTCCCAGACACTTCCCTTACTCTGGAATAAACTACCTATCTATATCAGAAAAGCTCCTCATTAGCACTCTTCAAGAAAAATCTTGATGACTGGATGGGAAATAGGAAAATCACCCCAGGGATCACTTCTGTGGCTCTGCTCGACAGTGGCACAGGAAAATAATTTTCTTGTGTGGCAAAAGCCAAGGTACCTTTTTGGCTGGGCTTGTATAGACCCTAGGGCCGATAGCCTAGTACCTACCTATGAACATATATATATATATATATATATATATATATATATATATCTATATATATATATATATATATATATATATATATATATATATGTATATATGTGTGTGTGTGTGTGTGTGTGTGTGTATATATATATATACATCTTTTACCTTGTGAAAAACTGTGGCCTGCCTATAGGCTTGATGTATAGATTTAGTGGGGCAGGCCACAGTTTTTCACAAGGTAAAAGATGTAGGTGTAACTAATACTGTTGGCAGGGATGCAGCACCTAAATCTATGGACACATCAGAAGCAATCAGTACAAGAGTCGACTCTATTAATATTGGTACAAGTAATCAGGGGAATAATGATAAAATCATCTCTGATACAAGAGGATCTCCACTAGGGACTGACACTCCACGGTCAGTTACATCTGTCTACTTTACTCCTGCACAAACTTCAAACATAGCTAACAGTTTGACTGTCAGTAACGGTGATACCACCGTTCGTAGGAAAATACAACTGGACAAATTACGTCCAGTGGACAAACGGGATTTTCCAGATGTCCCCTTCCAATACGAACAGGCCGAAAGAGGTCAATCGACTACATGACAGGGAACGAAGGCAATATGAGGAACGATCAAATGGGCAGGTACAATCAACCCCGGAAGAGATGGACAAACGATCGTTAGTATGGAATATATCACAACACCGATTGGATGTAAATGAGCTATCAGTGCTTGAAAAGGGATTGACTTTCATTCCCAGTATGAAAACGGACATTAGTGATATTTTAGTAGCCGTAAGACTTTTTATTAGAGACATTGGTCTGAAACTACAATTTAATAGTAATGCACCTAGGAATGAACAACCATTCAGACGCAAAAGCCTGTACAATCCTCCACTAAATTCCAGCCTGGACACTTTCCTCAAAGGTGTTGAGAATCACATGTACCAGGGCTTGAGCTATGACAATCAGCTACTTGACGAGAATCTATCACCATCAGATAAAAGAGCGTTATCCACTTTGAGGAACAATGAAGATATAATCATCAAATCTGCGGACAAGGGGGGCCGCATTGTAGTAATGGATAGATCCTATTACATTCAGACGATGTTGGATATGCTCGATACATCATCTTATGAAAAGATAGATCAATATTTTGTGCAAACATGTATACATCGAGTATCCTGTACCTTGGAAGATTGTCATAAATTAGGTGTTCTTACTAAGGATTTATTGGATTATTTCCGAGTGGACTCACCCTCGATACCCAGCATCAGTGGCCTTCCAAAAATTCATAAGGATCAATACAAACCTCCACTAAGGCCCATTGTGGCCGGATCGGGATGGCTCACAGAGCCTTTATCCATATACTTGGATCATAGGCTCAAGGAAGTGTTATCCAAGTTTCCATACGTACTTAGGGATACAGGCCAATTTTTGAGTGATCTGTTTGGAGCGACTAATTTAATTGATAACAAATCTGAGCTGCTCTTGTCCACCTTTGATGTGGTCTCACTGTTTACATGTATCCCCAACCATGAGGGTATAGATATGGTTAAGTCTGTATTGCTTGACCACATCTCACTAGTGGAATGTGATTTCATTTGCCTACTATTGGAAATAGTACTTGACAATAATTTATTTTCATTCTGTGATGACATATACAGGCAATGTACTGGAGTCGCGATGGGTACAAGCTGCGCGAACTCTTATGCCAATTTAGTAATGGTAGCTTGGGAGACCAATGTAATGATGACACATGACAGCATCGTCTTTTATAGGAGATTTGTCGATGACCTATTCATCCTTTGGAGGGGCACGACGGACTCTCTTATACAGTTCCATAATCATCTTAATAATCTCCCAGGCTTCCTTAAATTCACAATGGAATCATCCACAGAATCCATTAATTATTTGGACACCACCATTACTAAGCAAGGTGATAATTTATCTTCCTGTATTTATAGGAAAACATGCCATGTACCAACATACTTAGCTAGTGACAGCATGCATGATCAGAAAATTTTCAACAACATAGTCAAGGGGCAAGCGCTCCGCCTTTCTCGCCTATGCTCACTTGAATCTGACTTTGTACTACAACTTGGTCAGCTTAAAGACAATTTTATTGACAGGGGTTATGATTACATAAAGGTTGAAACTCAGTGCCACATTGCCTCTAAATTGAGAAATACTCGAGGGAGACCCTACTTTGGAGAAGAACAGCCAACTGTCCACAGGAAACCTAAGCAGAACAAACAGTTATCTATAGTTATGCCACTGGGCACCAACATACCCTTTGTACAACGAGTTATTGGAGACAATTGGAACTCACTTATGGCGGATCAAGAAATACAACAGATTGTGGGCAACTGCCCCAAGTATATTTTTAAGAACAGTAGCAATTTGAAGCAACTTTTATGCTACCCGAGGCTATCTGGCATTAGGTCCAAAGACATTCCGCCATGGCAAATGGGTACAAGGAAGTGTGGATCCTGTGCCCAGTGTGCATACATTGACAGCTCCAGGTTTTTTAGGTGCCCCAATGACGGGAAACTCTGGGAACTATATCACAGCTCCAATTGTAACACCAAGAATGTGGTATATGTGGCATATTGTCGGATTTGTTTCTCGTTCTACGTTGGAAAAACGAATAGGACCATCAGGGAAAGAATCCGTGACCATCTATATGCGTATGGAAGGAGGGAAACATACAGTGCAATTTCCAAACATATGCTCACATCTGGAGATGATCACACATTCCTGTTCCAGGTCTTACAAGTTGTACATCCTACAGTCAGGGCAGGTGACATTGTCAACATTACGGAGGGGTTGGAACTCAAGTGGATCTTCAGGCTGGGTGCACATAGGTGCCTTGGCCTGAATGAGACACTATCCTTGAAACCAGTACTTAAATCCAGACCCCTATAGTCACTATACTTGTCCACATTTTTAATGGATAATCATGCTATTTTGTAGCGTTGAGATTATGTCACTACACAGTTATCCTTCCATCTAGTGCCGTATATCTCTATGTATATCATAAACAACACTCTACAGAACCATCTCACATACAACATGGATACCCTTCATAGTCTGTAACATTCTGTACAGCTCTATGCACTAGATCACCCACATTTTTCTATATGCAATATACAGATATGACAACAGGTTTCAGCTAGACAACTACATGAAAATCTGTTGTATATATGCACACCTCTGTTTGAAGTATGCATACAATTACACGTGAGAAGGATTGGAAGTTTTGACTATCATGCATCATAGTATACATTCGTAAATATATACTTTTGTGCTTAATATTTTAGTGATATTGGATTCACTTGATCATAAAAGTATACTTATTTACGTCAGGTTATGGACAACATTATAACACTGTCCCTAGGATTTGATTCAGGAACGTACACTACATCCATTTATATATAGCTTTACAACATTGCTAATTGGGATTAACGTATACACGCTGGCTTGACGCACTTTACATGCTTTACAGCCAGTAATTACTGTTTTTACCATAGCGTATACCGCATAGCTTGAACTTTTGATTTGGCATGGGCAAGTGACTGTCCAGTTACCTGACCATATATTATGAACATTAGATATAATTTTAATTTTAATAAATAGTCAGTTAGGCATTGGTGTTTTACCCCTTTAACCCGCAGTCAGTATGTACCATCCTAGCATCTCATTGATAGTACTGTGTATGGATGTTGCGACTGCTATAAAGAATTTGGGTGTATTATTTACATTTTTTGCGAAATTATTCTTTATTTTACCTTCTGCATCATTTAGATGCATACTTGATAGTATCTGATGCATTCGCCACTAGGTAGTTTTTCCAATATAGGCAAGTTATATTTAAGACTCAAGATCATTATAATACACAATATTTGCGGTTGTCAAACATTATGTAGACTCTTGGGAACATCATATATACGTTTTATTTTTACACTATGACTTTCCATTGTATTATTGTATAATACATTGCTTGCACTTTAATATGTATATACTGCAGAAATTCATTTACAACAGTTAGTGATGTTGGTCGGCACCAATATTGATTTATATATTGTCCTTGTGATACCGACATTATATACTGTAATGATGTCTATGCCAATATGGTTTTACAAACCCAGATGATGTACATCTTTATGTATTATATGTATATACGTGATTTTAATATTATATGTTACGCATATTGCATGAAACTTATTTCGTCAACAGGAAGTGACGTTGCTTGCTAGTATCGAGAGAAGTGAGTCTATGCATTATATATTCAGTTGAGTACATTTTTAAAGTATAACGTCTGAGGAAGCTATTTCAAATAGTGAAAGCGCTTACGTTTTTAGTTTTCTATTTTAATAAATCTGTTTTATAACAACGAATCTTCTCTTTGGATTGCCGCTTGGATTAATGTTTCAGCAACAGTGTTCGTATATGTGCTTCATTTGATTTTTTGCACTTGTACTCATTCGTCTGCAGTTTTGGGACTGTTTTTATATATATATATATATATATATATATATATATATATATATATATATATATATGTACTACAGATATCTATTTTCCCTTATGTTAAATGACTGTAGTGCATGATATGTTTGTAAAAGCATTACAAATTCCTATATCTCAGATGGCATAGAGGTATGTTGCTGTGATTGTAGTGTACAGGGTCCTAGATTCAAGACTTGGTAATGATGACTTTTTTTCATTAATGTTAAATGGTCATAATGCAGGATATGTGTGTAAAAGCATTATAAATCCTCACAGCTTAGATGGTATAGTGGTACATTGCTGTGATTATAGCGCACAGTGTCCTGGGTTTGAGACTTGGCAGGGCTGATCATTTTGTTGCTGGCCAGAACAAGGGCAGATGGAGACAGAGTGATTAAAGCACTTTTAAGCAGTTGTAAGTGGGTTTGTGTAGTTTTGCATGAAGCTAAGTGATGCTAACAGACAGTTAAGTCCTCTTATCTTCGCTTAGCAGTGCTTACTCCCGCTTACACCTGCACTAATTTTAATTAAAGAAAAGAAAAAAAGGATGATAGGAAAATGGTGAAATGGGGGCTAGCAAGGGGTAAAACATTAGGAAAACCAGCTAGGGATGTGCAGGACTGGTGTAGGAAAGAACCATAGCTCTACATTTCTTCTGCAGCAACAGCTGTGAATAATGTGTAGAATTTGGAATTTACAGCCTTACACCTCACAGGGAGGGGTGTTGGCAGGAGACATTTGTAGAATAATTTGTGGGTAGATTGATTAATTTCACAGTACATGGGGGTAAAATGTAGATCCATGTATGGGGCAATGATTTTTTTGTGGGACAGATGACCCCCCTTTTTTTTTTTTTTTTTTTAAGGTGAGAGTGGGATGTTGGGGAAGGGCTGTAGGTATGTTTGGGGAGGTAGGCTGGGTAGGATAGGTTGCATTCACAGACAGACAAGGCAGCAGACAGAGGTGGTATATGACACATGACGGGGTAAACACCTTTGATAGGGAGAGTTGTTGGGAATCCGAAATCCATGAGCCCCCAAATGGATACAATGGGACTGAGGTCCCCACCAGTGGACAGTCACCACTGCACCTTCACAGACCCAAATGTGGCTGTGCTGTGAGCTGGACAGGAGGGGAAGCCTGCTTGTCAAGGTGCGCCAGGCAGCCATCCATCTGGCGCTGCCATCCATCCAACTCCATGCGGATAACGGTGTGCACTATACCCCAGAACTGGTGGTGGGTGATGGACTCCTCTCCGTGCCTGGTGGGGGATGGGGGGTGGGCCCCATCCCCTGAGGTGGTTCCACCCAAAGTGGTGCAGCACCAGCAGAGGAGGTATTTCCAGATTGGGTTCCAGACATGCTAGGGCCTGATGCCATGGCCAGATTACGCAGAACCGGTGGATCCACCAGGATCTGCATTCCCAAAAGATATGATGTTGAGGTTTTACAAAATTATATTGGTTAGTCATGAACAAAACATTTCAAAATTAGTTATAACAGCATGTGTGGGTGTTCCAGTTAACCCTATACAATAGATTTGAAACAGTTATATAGCAAACAGAACACATGCATAAATGGAACAACAGTATGCATTGTAACAGCCTGCCAGTAACAATGACGGCAACAGGCCACCAACAACTATATTTGAACAATATATGTTAACATGCAACCAATTAAATATATGAACAATAATAGAACACAAGTCCTAACATTAGGTTTGGAGAACAACATACCCATAGTATATGAATGATAATTATTGATGCAGAGAAGGGGTGGGGGGAGAGAAAAAGTTCATTAACAACTGTTTAGGCTTCTATTTTTCACAACAGTACTGCTCAGTACTCTGTGGGTCTGCCTCACTTTACATCTACCTATGGCCCATAGCTTCTGTAGCACAAACATACCTCTTAAACTGTCAACCTGCAATGGTATGGGGCAAACCGTGACAACTCCGGGTACATGACTAGAGGGGACTCGTACATGTCAGGGTTACATATATGGTACACATTGGGTACCCTGCACTGCTGTTATGTCAGTGTGCTACTGGTATACTTCACGTGGTTTCCTGTGTCCAGGGTTATTGGCAGTAATGACCATTAGCCATGACAGCATGACACTTGAGTGACAAGTATCAAGAAGCGTGCATGTTGTATGCACCTATCCTGCTGTCATTTGCAGGCATGGGGTTGGACACTGAAACAGTTGTACATGGTGTACTAGTATACCCTTCATACAGCTACTACCAACATTTCTGTAGCTGTAAAACCTGTGGAAAAAATCTGTTAACACTACCTGACTGTTTCTACATTTATTCCTGATTCCTTGTGTGTAAATACACGCACATCTTACTACCAGTCCCTGGATTTGAACCATGTCTGGGTGTGCAAAATTAACAACTAAGCTATTTCTCATCACACTGAGCTGCTGGGGAACTGCTGTTTCTTGTTTGACTGGTTTCTGCCTAATACTCTCTTGGTTAGACAATCTATCCTTGTAATCCTGAGATGCATGCATGATAGATAGTTAGTGTACTGTGCATTAATCTTTTGAAATAATACAACCTGGAAAGCAAAGGTTAACACACGGCAGTGCTGCACGGGACACGCTGTGATACATTACACATTATTATCCAGGGTTCAGACCTTAGTGCAGTATTAGTTCATATTTCATTTATATCTTGTTTTACAGCTCCACATTCTGCAGTTTTTCTTAACAGCTGGCTTTCAGAACAACCTCAGTTAATGCATGCTGTCAAAGCCATATTTGCTGTGGAGAACCTGTATACATTCTATTTCTACAACAACATACCAGAGTAAACACAACAGTTTGTGGTATAGATCTTTATTACAGTGACATGACATGTTACTTTAGTACTACATATCCTGTATATCAATATTAGTCAGACAAACTTTATTTATTCGGTTGACACAGTAACACTATACATACTGGCAGTAAACAATGTACTCCTTCTTAGTTATTTGCACTATATACTGCAAGATAGATTTGTACTCACTAGCCTGTCGGTGCAGCCTTAACAGTCTGTTGGCATGGGCTTCGATGTTGCCAGCACTCTCTGCTGCAGCTGTAAGAGAGAAAAACAAACATTATGCATACCTGTCTATCACATACTCAGGCTAGAATTTGATACAAACTACTTGATAGTGATGCTTACACACTACTGGAGCATTCCATGCCCATACATCTTGGATCCACCTGGCCAGTAGCACCCCCTTCCTCCACTGTAGGTCAGCATAATGATGCCGCACCTGCTGACCAGTTCAGGGGATCCCAGTAGCACTGGGGAGATCATGTGCGAGATGGTTCCAGGCCTCCACTTTGTATTGTAAGCCCTGGTACTGGCCCTGAAGCAGTCTCTGGTCATGGTTTTCTACAAGGAGTCCAGCCATGACCCTGGACTCCTAAATGCCCCAGTGCTGCACCCCAAAGTGAGCTCCTTCACCAACACCCAACATAGTACCTGCACAGATCAACTACAAAAGGTTCTGGCTGTATTCCTGCCTGTGCAGTGTAAATAAGGCCATCTTCTCACCCTTTGCCATCAATGGACCATTTTGAAACTGTTGAGCCCAACTTAGCATTGTGCAAACCAGCTAAGCTGTGTTGAGCACTGCTTAAAGGGGTAAGTGTTGACTGGTGCTTAGCTGTGCGCAAATCTGGTTACCTGAGCTGACTCCTGCTTAGAATTTCAGTCTAACCAATGCTTACACCAGCACTGCTAAGCATTGCTCAGTTTTCCTTTTCAAAAAATATTAGGTTGTAATATATTTAATCATTACTGACATATTATTAAGTGTATATGTGTATATGATTTACTTTACATGACGTCCCCCTATATACTTTTATTACATTACCTTGGGGTGTGACTACTGTATGGGCCACTTGTGTATACCTGGGTGATTTCACATGTTATATGCTCTCAGACTTCCATTTTGGACCAGCTACACTACCCTGTTTAACAAATATCACTTATTACATAATTTAACATAGCAAAATTAATTTTAACAATGCTTTTCCATGTAAAAATAAAGTGCCTGTTTTGGTACTCGAACTGTGAATGCCTGCATGCAAAGCCGAGACTCTACTATCTTATTATTATTAGAATTTTAGCTGTACATTTTTATTTAGCTCCTTTGGGATGTTTAAGCAATGCTGACCAAAGGGCCATAACGTGCAAACCAATTCAGCTATGCTTAGACATACCTTAGAGTGGAAAAAAAAGGAAATTAATAAAATCACTTTATTTACATGCAGCAATACTCCTTGTAAGTCACAGTAAGGGCAGTGGTAAGGGGTCAAAAGGGGGCAGGTTGATAGAATACTAGGTTTTGCATTAGCATGACTTTTCCGAAGGATGTGGAGTCATCAACTCAAGTGTTTGTCATTATTTAGTGGCTCCAATCCTCTGCTATTTGCCAGGTATGGACAGATATTTGGGGGAACCACCAAAAGTATGAGGCAGACATCTGGACATTCTGGGAAAACCTATCCATTTGAGAGGTGTGGCTGTACGGCACTTTCTCAATGCAGTGGGTGTGTGACAGTGCCTGTCACAAACCCCCTGCATTTATTTAATGATCTCCTATCTATTTCAGTGTCCATGGACACTGTTTTACTATTTATATTTGCTTTCATTGTCTGTGGACACTGAAAAGCATTTAAAATGTGCCGTATGGCACTTTGAGAGTGCATTGGGCGTGTTAGATATACAGGCACTACTTAACACGCCCCCTGCACTCAGTAGCGTTCGTGTCCGCGTAGCCTCTGCAGTAGCATACCTTCTTAAATGTGCAAGGCATGCTGCTGTTAAGGCTATGCGGAAATGGACACAGTTCATTCCATGCAGGAATAGCACTATTCCTGCACAGTGTTTATTGAATCCTGGGGATAATGTGTATTGTTGCAGACTATATACATTATTTAAAGATATTATTAAAGAACAAAGGATATTATGAAAAGTAAGACCTTTCTCTGAAAAGAAAAAGTTTAGATTTGGCAAAAAATATATGATTGAAAAAACTGGATTTAACATGAAGACAAGTAAATATGCATACAGCAGCAGATGCCTTAGACTATCACATGTATAAGAACATGATAGTAAGTCAAAAGATGTATTTTAGAGAAGTATTAAATGAGTGATTTAATGTAGGATTTAAATATATGCAATTATGGAGTGAATTTTTTTAATTTGTATGGAAAAAAAATGTGAGAGAAAAGATATAGGAAATTGGAGGCATATTGTTTTGAATAATACTGTATGTTATGTTGTCCTGTCTTGCCTTCATTCTTACTGGTTGGGTTCAGAACCAATCCTCGGTTTCAGATATACTAAAGCTCAAGGTCTTCCACTGGCTTGTAGCTGTATCCCTATCCCATCATGCTGTAGTGAAGCTGCCCAGATCTCGTTTGCTGCTAAACAGATCGGGTGCTTCCATTTGGCTTAGGCTAAGTGATAACACTTTTACTTACTATATTGAGAAATTTCTTATTCTGCTTTTTGTAAATTTAGCAATTAGTGTTTCTTTACCTCACTAGTTAGTTTAGGAAAGTTCTTTGCTGTGTTTTTTGCTTCAGACCATCATTTTATCATTAGGCCTTTGTTCATTTCCTATCCCGGTTTAAAATTTCTATCCTATAAGCCCGATTTTAGTTAGAGGGCTTTCTGCTGTTGTTGCTGTTTATATTTAGAGTTCATAAATAGTTTTAAAAAAAGATAGTCCATTTAAGTTAGAGGGCTACCACTGCTTGTTTTACTTAGAGGGCTTTCTCATTTCTTCCCCTTCCTTGTTTATAGAGCAAGTTCATTTAATTTCGAGAACTGGTTGTTTGTTGAAGTCTTCTTGCTTGTTGAAGTGTTCCCTATTTAATAAAAAAAAAATATATATATATATATATATATATATATATATATATATATATGTGTGTGTGTGTGTGTGTGTGTGTGTGTGTGTGTGTGTGTGTGTGTGTGTGTGTGTATATATATATATATATATATATATATATGTGTGTGTGTATATATATATATATATATATATATATATATATATATATATATATATATATATATATATATTTTTTATATATATATATATATATATATATATATATATATACATACATATATACATAACCTTTTCATAGTGTGTTTTGATAGAGTGTTAAGTTTGGTGTTGTTGTTAACTTGCTCTAGTTGTGGTGGACTGTGATTTTCAATATGTCCAGGGAGCATAAAGAATCTAAGCCATCTGGCTTCAAAAAATGTGGTAAATGCAGCCAAAAGATGTGTTTAATAGATGCCTGTACTGTCTGTGTCTACTGCCTGGGAGCAGTGCATTTACAGGAGTCATGTATGCCATTCTTACAGCTCCAGAGTATTGCTTGAAAAAAATTGATACTGATAGGTTTACTGAAGTCCCCCTTCCAAGAGGCTATAGTAGAAGGTCTGGGGACTTCAAGATCAGCTAAATCACCATCTACAAAATTAGACAAATCCACCAAGAGATCATCTCTCTCTTCAGGACAAACAGAGCCAGCAAAGAAACTAAGTAAAGTGGTACCCTTAGCTCTGAAGACTACTGTACCTGTGAATTCTCCTTCATCGGCACCAGCTATTTCAGTGCCAATGGAGTTCGAACTATGGAGCCGGTCCCCAGAATTGGAGCCAGTTACGCTGTTTCTAAGGTCCCCTATTTTGCAAACAACTGGATCTCCTACTCTTTCCTCCAAGTCCTCCAGGAGTCTTTCAGATGATGATGTGGATCGGGTTGGTGAATAGATGTCTGAGGACACCGGCAATGGCCAAACTCCTCTCAGCTCCTACCCAGAGGGATTTGGAGCCAGCCAAGACTTCCCCGTCGGCATTGATTCCTCCTTTAAGCCAACCCAGGACCTCAGAGCTAGAATTCCTGGAACCGATTATTGTGGAACCATCAGTGCGGAGAACCATCCTGGGATCTTTGGACCTGACATCAACTCCGACATCCTCGGTTCTGTCCAAGAAGTCTAGGAGACAACGCTTTTTGGTCCAGTCCAGAGAGGGGAATCGGATCGGACATTTGTCTGATCTGAACTTACCTCTTAGGGCTTTGGTGCAGCTGAGCTTGGCTCCTACATCAGCTTCCAGGCCAACCCCCTTGGTTCTGGGGATCTGTTCTGGCTCTACAGAGCCAGAGGTATCTTCGGATCGGGTGGGGATCTTTTGAGCTGATGAGGAGAGTGCTGTCTCCTCAGACAGCTCCACTCAAATGTTCGGACATTCCTCCTGCTAAGGCAGTGGCATCCGTCTCTGCACCACACCATCCACAGACCAGCAGAGACCCTAGGCCTCAGGATACCCCATCGGGTGAATCCCTCTCTTCCGAAACCTCTCCAGAATACCCTTCTGAAGTCTCTTGTAAGTGACTCTGCAAGAGGAAGCATTTAGACTCCCCAGAGGAGTCAGTCACCTCTGTCACAGACCTCAATGAGTTGGAAGGATCCCCATGGTTGCCCTCTGAGAATGTCTCCTTTGCAGACATCCTAGAAATCCTTAAGCAGAGAGGCAGCTGGAAGCCCATCAACCTTTCTGATGAGGAGTCTGCTTACCTGAAGACCTTTGGGTCTCACCCTTCAGCCACTTGGGTGTTTGCACCTTTTTATGAACTTATGGAACTAGTTAGTTGAAAGGCATGGGAGTGTCCAGACGCAGTGGAACCTGTCTCTCAGAGGCCAAATAAGTTAATCACAGACCCTTCTGATAAAGATGTCCTGACTAAGGGTGTCCCTGTATATGCTATGGTGGTGGCAGCAGCCACCAAAAATGAACTTTCTGAAACATCTTCTTCTGTCCATCCGTCGGACAAGGAGTCTCGTATGATGGACAGATACAGGAAGCTCACATTTTCTTCAGCCACCTTTGCACTCAGATCGTTGAATTATCTGACGCATTTTACAAGGCTACAAAGAGATCACCTAAAGGATACTCTCCAAGGTACAGTAGCTGCAGAGGTATCAGACAAGGTTTCCTCTCAGCTCTCCACCTTACACTCTGTGGTCAACTCCTTCATGAGGCTCATATCTTATGCACATATGGAACGAGCAGAGCAGCGGGTTTAGGAATTTCCCTAAGGAGACATTCTTGCATGAGCTTGTGTGACTTTGTGGAACCTTTTAAATCTTCCTTTATTAATGCCCCTTTCAATGGCTTGTCTTTGTTCAGGCCAAAAGTCAAGGACACACTAACCAGATGTAAACAAGAATGAAAATCTCTTTCTGCTGTGGGAGTCCATTTTTCCATACCTTCTAGACCTTATCCAAAAGGCCATAAGGGAGGAACAATGTTGTTCTGTAAATCCCAGAGAGTTTTTCAGGACACACGTGGTGATGCTTCCCCTATGGGCAGAGGGAGAAGTACGAATGGAAGACGTCCATGTGGCAGAGGGAGTCCGCAAAATCAGGACAACAGGGATTCTTTCCATGGTAGGCCCTTTCAGTGCTCCTGAAAGGAGGCCCATGTGTCCATCTCTGGAGTCAGTCGGGGGTTGATTATCTTTGTACCTAAAAGTCTGGCTGGAAATAACAAAAGACAAGTGGGTACAAAGTATCATATCCAGAGGCTACTCTGTATCCTTTTCCCTTCCTGTCCCAAATATAAAGAACACCCCAGACATTCCACCCAGTCAAAGGTATCAATCAACCCTAGAAAGACAAAAGAGTCATCCAAAGAGTCCCTGCAGACCAAATAGGATCCGGAAAATACTCAAGATTCTTTTTAGTGCAAAAACAACAGGGGACTGGAGGCCCATTTTGGATCTCAACAAATTAAACAAATCAGTAAAAAAGACCAAGTTCCAGATGGTAACATTGCAGTCTGTTCTTCCCTTTGTGGGAAAAGATAATTGGATGTGCTCTATAGACCTCCAGGATATGTACTACTACATAAAGATGGACAGACCATCCAGAAGACATCTGCACTTCCAGCTGGAAGCCAGTCATTACCAATTTCGAGCTCTGCCCTTTGGTCTCACTACAGCCCCCAGAGTGTTCATCCAGTGTATGGCAGTAGTCACGGATCACCTGAGAAGTCTAGAATTCCAAGTGTTTCCATATCTAGACGACTGGCTCCTAACTGCCACCACCAAGCATCTACTACTGGAAACAAGAGACACCACATTATCTCTCTGCTGTCACCTAGGAATCACAAAAAAGTACGAAAAATCTGCCTTGTTGCCATCGCAATGCACCATATTTAAAGGAGCAGATCTAGACACAATAAACATGGTGGCAAAACATCCTACAGAAAGAGTTTTAGTTCTGAGACAGCAAGTCTCCAACCTTCTCCCCAAGGCAAGAGTACAGGTGAGAACTGTTTTAAAAGTCTTGGGAACCATGATGGCAGTGATAAGTTTAGTTCCATTAGCACACATTCTTATGAGAATTTTGCAGTGGCTACTATTCACTCAGTGGTCATTGCAGGAACTACCCATGTCTCACCAAAGTCTGTTAGAGTCCTGCAAGAAGGACCTTTGCTGGTGGCTTCACTCCAATCATGTGACATCAGGTCGACCCATTCTTTCTCCATGGTCTGTGGCCACAGTGACCACAGATGCCTCCCAGATAGGGTGTGGGGGCCTTTATCTGGGAAGGAAAGTCCTAAGCACTTGGCAGGGTCACAAAGCCCATATGCACATCAATATCCTAGAGATGAGGGCAGTGGTTTTGACATTGCAGGCACTTCAGGACTGTCTCCCACTGGGAAAAATTGCAGTACAAGTCGGTTGTCTTGTACATAAACAAACAAGGAGGGACCAGGTCTTAACCCCTTTGTCAAGAGGCCCTGAAAGTATGGCAGTGGGTGATCTCCTTCCAACGCTTTCTGATAGCAACACACATCCCAGGGAAATCCAACGTGATAGCAGACAAACTCAGCAGATCAATTCTCATGCCTCACGAGTGGTCTCTAAAACAAAAAGTAGCAGAGATGATCTTCTGCAAATGGGGCCAGCCTTGCTGTGACCTTTTTGCCACATTCGTGAATGCTAAATGCAGCAGCTATTTTGCCCTGATCCCCCCTCTGGGGGAGTCACCAAGGGATGCACTTGTACACGATTGGCCTCGGGTCTCCTTTATGCCTTCCCTCCCTTTCTTCTGATACTCAAGGTTCTCAAAAAAGCCAACTCATTGGGAAGCAAGTTGATTCTGGCCTCATCAGATATGGGTCTCATTCCTTTGGCCTCATCTTCAGGAGGAGCTGTGTGTTCTGGACCCAGTTTCAGACCTTCTGACTCATACGTCCGGAACGCTCCACCCTTGCCTTCAAACCCTCAAATTGACAGCTTGGCTGTTCTGATTGCAAATATAGCCAGGCTTCCTAACTTTCTTTCTTCTGTGAAACCTATCTTGATCTCATCTCATAAGGCCTCAACGAGAAAATGATATATGAGTAAATGGAAAAGATTTTCTTCATGGGCATTAAGTAAACACATTGACCCCTTTTTTGCTCCTGTAAGTCCTATTCTCGAATTTCTGGTAAAACTGTTTAATGAAGGTGCAGCTGCAGCTACCATTTGTGTCTGGTTAGCAGCAATATCTAATTTCCATACAAGTGATTTGGCTCCAAATCTGATGTCTCACAGAATATGCAAAGCCTTCCTGAAAGGCGCTAACCTGTTAAGACCACCCATAAAAACCCTCTACCACCATGATACCTAAACTTTGTTCTGTCCTGTTTGATTCTTCCCCCCTTTGAACCTGCATCATCATGTGATCTAAAATTCTTAACATGGAAAACAAGTATGTTGATTGCCATCACTTCTGCTAGAAGGGTTTCAGAGTTGCAAGCATTATCAATCAAGACACCATATATGCTTTTCCAGAAAGACAGAGTATCCCTTTGAACAAACCCATCCATCCTACCAAAAGTATGCTCGGAGTCTAACCTAAATCAGACCATAGAACTACCAGTTTCTTCCCAACTATGACAACAAGGCAGAATATATGCATCCCCAACTGGATGCACACAGACAGTTACGTTTCTACTTACATAGGACAAAAGACTTCAGGAAATCTGATCAATTATTTGTTTCATTTTCAGAAGCAAAGAAAGGTGCTCCTGTATCTAAGGTCATACTTTCAAAATGCCTCTCAGATTGTATTACCTTTATATATAATTCTAATGAGAAAGTTCTTCCCTATGAAGTCAAGGGTCATTCTATGAGAGCCATAGCAACCTCTTCTGCCTTTCGCACTAGGCTACCACTTAATACCATTTGTGCTGCTGTGACTTGGGCAAGGGCTCATACGTTTATCACTCATTACATAGTAGATTTGGCCTCCAGGGAAAGGGCCTCCTTTGAGTCCACTGCCCTGAAGAATATACTCCCATGAGTCACCCAGGAAATATGGTGCTAGGGATGCTGACCCCAACCAGTAAGAATGAAGATGAGATAGGACAACATAACATAAAGAAGTTATGTACTCACCATAATGTACCGTGTTTGTTGTCCATCTCACCTTCATTATTACATCCCACCCTCCTTCCCCCTGCCTATAGCTGCGGGAGGACCAAGAGGTTCTTTCATTTGGCAAGTGTGTTCTCTGATCTTTTTCATTGTCTTCATAAGATGTTGTAATAGTACCTTAGGTAACTGGGGTTATCAGCAAACAAGATCTGGGGAGCTTCACTAGAGCATGATGGGATAGGGATACAGCCATGAGCCAGTGGAAGACCTCGAGCTTTAGTATATGGCTGAGTTGGAACCAAGGGTTGGTTCTGAACCCAACCAGTAAGAATGAAGGCGAGATGGATAACAAACATGGAATGTTATGGTGAGTACATAACTTTCTAGTTCGAGGAAATGAGAGTCGCCTCCCCCCACATTACTGCAGAGGTGTTAAAACTGTCACTGCACTGAGAGACCCTTGCAAAATTCCTCAGACTACAAAAGAAAACCCTGAAGAGAGGCCTGCAGTTTAGTTAGTTTTCTGGATAATTTCTAAATATAGTGTAAAACAAGGTCTGAGCCAAAAATAAATGAGGGTGATTAGAGACAGAAAAGACGCAGTCCTTTTACAGAAGGTAAAGAAAATAACAGTGACCCTCCCAAATCTCATTATATGTCAATGACATGGGAATTCAAAGTTACTTCCTTATGTCTGATATCAGTCATACAAAGTATTATGGGAAAGAAAAAGGGTTGAAGGAGTATAAGATCACATTGATACATCAAGCCCCATCAGTAGCCATGTTGTGGAAAACAGGCTAAAATTACAAATAAAGCACTTGGCGGGATTTTGAGGTGTTAAAATAGGTGAGGAAATACAGATAGGAGTTTTCCTTTAAGTATGAAAATAAGAAATGTGTGTGCTGCAGCATACATACTGAACAAAATTAAAGTTTTGATTAATGGATGGCTGAGTGAAAAAATATGTATTAAAAGAGATATAAAGCAAGGATGTCCTTTTAGTAACATTATATTTTCCCTAGTTATAAATGCAGTAAGTAATTACATTAATTCAGTAGATGGTAATGCTAGATGTAGAACAAAGAAATGTTATCATATGCATATGGCATCATTCTAGCATTTGAATGGAATGGAAGAAGTTATAAGCAGGTTGAATTTGTGCTTAGATAAAATTGGTATGTGGTTGATCATAGAAAAAAGTGAAGTTTAGGGCATGAAGGTAGAATTAAAGGAACATTAATAAAATGAGAGCAGCGGATATAGTCCAGCACCACGAAACCAGAATTTTAAAATTAGATTTTACTGATTTCAAACTTTTTGTCAATATAAAACAAACATATATACATTTAGCGCTTTCGTCAATAATCAGACTTTTTCAGAATGACATTATGCTGCCTGTTAGCAACTTAAATACAATGATCTTAATTAAAAATTACATCATTTCCTTGTTGAACTCCATATTACAGGAAATACTTCATATAAAATGGACATATGTACCAAAATTTTATATATTTGAATGTATGTAACTCTTCAATAATAATCTAAATATAAAAAATATTATTAATAACCAAATACATATAATAACCTATTCACATTCTTGAAGAATTAAATGTTACATAACTGTTTTAATTTTAGGAAAGGTAGTATAGACATCTTCTCATTAAGACCGGGAGGAGAGTGTGCATTTAATCTTATCTGCCATTTCAGTTCTAGGAATTCTAAATATTCCTCCACAGCCCCCCCCCTCCCCCAGATCCACTTGTTCAAGAATAAAAAACAAAAACTGTGGTTACTATTACTACTGATGTGCTTACACAAGGCATTGTTAATGTTTCTTTGTTTGATGTCATATAAATGCTGATATACTCTATGCCTGAAGGCATTTTTTGTTTTCCCTATATAGTACCCTTGACAATTTTGCATACCGCAATGTAGACCACCCCCTTTGTATAACAATACATTTTCTTTTTATTCATAATATAGCCATAATTTCCCAACTTAAATCTATCAGTATTCATCATATAGGGGCACTGGGAGCATCTACCACATTTATATGTACCCCCTCCCTGTGTGGTAATCTTCCCCTTTTCCAGGAGTCCTTTGATTGAAATACTTTTCTTGTAAACTATAGTAGGTTTTGTACCTATTTTTTCTAGGACACCTGCATCGTTTTCAAAAATTTTCCAGTATTTATTTACCACATATTTTATATCCTCAAAATCACTAGAATAAGTGAGTATTAATCCAGGTGAGAAATTAATACCTGTACATTTATTATTATTACCCCCATCTTGTTGATGTTCAACCATGTTGCCTAATAGGGCTCTAAAATGCCCATTTTCCCTTTTTGTTTTTACCTCTTGTATAATATCTGTTATAAAGGGTTCAGGATACCCCCTCTTCTGTAGCATATTACTCAGTTTTCCACATTCTTCAAAAAATTCATTGATGTCTGAAACCATCCTAGCCAATCTAACACACTGACCCTTTACTAGGGCTTTCTTTTAGTGTAAAGGATGTGCACTAGCAAAGTGTAAAAGTGTGTTAGAATATGTAGGCTTCCTATACAGCTTGGATGTAAAAAGTCTGTTTTTATAGTCTTTCCTTATAGTAATGTCCAAATAATGGACGTAGTCAAAATCCTTGACCATGGTAAATTTTAAGAAGTTAGTGGCGTTATTGATATATGAAAAAAACCTATTCAGGTCTTCGTCAGTTTCCCTCCAAAACAAGACAATATCATCAAGTTACCGCCCATACAGTACCCATAAAGTCTTGAATTGGGAATTAAATACATAAGTGTCTTCCCAGTGTGCCAAAACAATGTTTGCGAAAATGGGTGCACAACATGCACCCATGGCAACACATGAAACCAGACAAAGGTGGGGTTCTGGTCATTATGGATACAGACGATTATAGTAGTAGAATGTATGATATACTTTATAGTGAGGTATATATTGAGACATCACGTAATGAACTTAATATTGCATACCGCAATGTCGACTTGGAATTAGAACAACTACTTTTGAATGGGCAAATCAATAGTGACACATACAATTACCTTATTGTTAAGGACCCAAAAATTCCCACCATTTTTGGAATACCAAAAATCCACAAGTCTATACAGAATCCACCCCTTAGACCTATTGTGGATGCAAAATCCTCTAAGACATTTTCTTTTGCTAAATATGTGGATAGTATGACTAAAGGGCTACTGGATAAACGGACAACCATTATTAAGGACTCATGGGACTTTCTTAGGAAGGTTGACCAAAGTTTGTTTGATAGTAAGCTTATATTAGTGACCATTGATGTATGTGACCTCTTTTCCGTTATACCACATGAAACAGGCTTGACTTGGTTTTATGAATTTCTTTGTAGTAAGTCTTCCTTGAACCATGATACTATCTTGACTATTCGGACATGCATGGAGATTATTTTAGATAATAATTTTATTACATTTGATGGACATTTATTCAAGCAAAGGACAGGTGTTGCCATGGGTGCATGTTGTGCACCCATTTTCGCAAACATTGTTTTGGCACACTGGGAAGACACTTATGTATTTAATTCCCAATTCAAGACTTCATGGGTACTATATGGACAGTACCTTGATGATATTGTCTTGTTTTGGAGGGAAGCTGATGAAGACCTGAATAGGTTTTTTTTGAATATCAATAACACCACTAACTTCTTAAAATTTACCATGGTCAAGGATTTTGACTACGTCCATTAGAACTGAAATGGCAGATAAGATTAAGTGCACACTCTCTTCCCAGTCTTAATGAGAAGATGTCTACACTACCTTTCCTAAAATTAAAACAGTTATGTAACATTTAATTCTTCAAGAATGTGAATAGGTTATTATATGTATTTGGTTATTAATAATATTTTTTATATTTAGATTATTATTGAAGAGTTACATACATTCAAATATGTAAAATTTTGGTACATATGTCCATTTTATATGAAGTATTTCCTGTAATATGGGGATCAACAAGGAAATGATGTAATTTTTAATTAAGATCATTGTATTTAAGTTGCTAACAGACAGCATAATGTCATTCTGAAGAAGTCTGATTATTGACGAAATCGCTAAATGTATATATGTTTGTTTTATATTGACGAAAAGTTTGAAATCAGTAAAATCTAATTTTTAAATTCTGGTTTCGTGCTGCTGGACTATATACACTGCTCTCATTTTATTAATAGTCGTTTTTGTTTCAGCTATTGGTCGTTAGAATTGCAGGAACTGAATTCATCTCTCAGCAAATAAAATTTATTAGGTATTACGTTTCGAAAGCAAGATGTATTACTACAGTGACAAATGTTATGAAAAAAATCAAAAGTATGTGTTCTTTTTGGTGATCTTTTAAACTTTCTTTAAAAAGTTTAATCGCTTAACTCTGTTGCATTAGGAAATATTTCATATATAGCTAGTGTGTTTAATATGCCATTTTCAATTGAAAAATATATTATTAATACTATCTTCTCTTTTATATGGAGATTTTGTCATAATCCTGTAAAAATAAGTCTGTTATATGCAGAAAAAGAGGATGGTGGTTTAGGACTTATAAATCCAATGGTATTTGCAGTTTTGTTACATCTATATAAAATACTTAAATGGTTAAAGGAAAAAAAATGGTAAGGGTTAACCTTTGTTCCTCCTGCTAAATTTGACCTAGTAGATTGCTTCACTGAATTTAAATTACACACTTGGAAATTAAATTTAGCCTTAACCATGAATAACAAAGTTTACAGGAAGAAGAGAGATGGTATTGTGAGAAAAAAGCACCTCTAATCACCCCTCCCATCCCTTGGTTTACCTTTTTGAGCAGAAGTGCATTAATGATATTTATTTTTATAATTCTCATCAAAAATAAACATAGGTTTCATAATTTATTCAAGGGGAAAAGGTATGTGGGAGTAGTATTGTTTTAATGGATTCTTTTCACTATTCTAATAAAATGTTTGATATTTTATTTGACACAGATAGTTATACACTTGTTTCACAGAATACCACAGATTTTTTCAAATGTAATATTTATTTCTTTTAGATCATAACAGTACATATTAACAAACAGAAGAAATGTAACAAGATACATATGCAAGCGAAGTATGTCAGTGTACAAACAATGCAGATTTCAGTTATTGAGATAAATAGAATTAACACAGTTGAATATTTATGATCCTGTCTCGAGCCAAAATAGAATTTAGTTTGTACATTTATAGTTATAAAGATGGAAGTTAAGGTAAACATACAAAATACAACTTTGTACAATATAGTGCCACCATAAATAGAATCATTAATTCTTAATTTGGGTAAGAGAAAAGACAAAAAAATGCATAAGCATTCTCAGGCCTTGAGAATTACCTGTGTATTTAAATCTTATGGAGTTTGTATTAAGCATATACATTTGTATTACTAATTCTTGCACTGGAATACACTTTAAATTAACTTAATCATCTAGTATGTGATTTAGTAGCAGGATCAAAAATGTATCTAAAATAAAATGTACCTAAAACAAATAAACATGTGTTAATTATTATTTTTGCTTTAGTCAAAGTATATGCAACCCAGAACTGGCTTGACCATACTAAAGTATTGTGGAACGGATTTAAAAATATGGCAATAAAATACATATCCCCACACAAGCTAATAATTAAAAATAAAAGCAAACGATTATACTTCTAGAAATACTGGGATCTCCTGCAGAATACCATTGATTTATCTTACAAGTGTATTGATTTACATTTGGAGGATGTAATTTCTCAGCGTATTATTTTTTTACAATGAATTTAAATTCATGAACTGTAACAAACCTTACACCCCTACACTTTTTAGAATACCAAAGGTACACAAAAATGTTCTAGTGTCACCTCTTCAACCTATTGTTGCTGCTCAAGTGTCTAAAACCTGTACTTTGGCGGCTTACATTAATTGAAAACTAAAATTGTACATGATAAAAATCTACCCATTTGACTAAGACCCATGGGACTTTTTAAGTAGGATTAAAAATACTTTTTTACCATCAACAAACAACCTTTGTCAATATTGACTTAATTGATTTATTTTCTGTGATTTCTCAAAACTTAGATTTAGAATATTTTTCTGAAATTGTGTCGTCACTTGAATTTCTAAACAATAAGGAGGTTTGTTTAATTAAGGACTTCATGGAACTGATTCTTAATAACAGTTTCATTTATTTCGTGGGAGATCATTTTAAACAATGTAAAAGGGTCACAATGGGTGCTGTTTGAGCTATAGTGTATGCAAATAGGGCAATGCTTTCCTGGGAGAACAGATTCTTTTTTAGTTCCAAATTCAGAATTCCTGGGACCTATATGTCTGTTATTGGACACTATTTTTGTACTATGGAAGAGTTCAATGGATGACTTAAAAGAATTTTTGAATATATAAATTCTACCGCTGGTTTTCTGAAGTTTACTTCTAAATATTCTTCTGTGAGCATAAATTATTTAGATGCACTTACTGATCTAAATAAGTTGAAGGTGAGGGATGTTCATCTGACATATTTAGGAAGCCTACCTTTTCTAACTCCTACTTACATTTTAGTAGTTCTCACCCTTTTTTTCATAAAAGGGGTTTGGTGAAAGGACACTTTGTGAGGTTGCCTAGAATGGTTTCAGATAATTCAGAATTCAAGACTCAATGTGATATCCTGACCAATGTGTTCCATTAAAGAGGTTATCCTCATAAAATTGTTAGTAAGCTGAGGTCTGATGTTGAATGGTAGGCTTAAAGTTCTTCTTGGTGAACATTATATGAATGTTCATAATGGGAATATTTTGGATATTACTGAACAAGTAATAGGACATTTAATTCAACTTTTGTCTTAAAGTATTTCCCTGATTGTTTCAACATCAGGAGGATTATCAAAAAGAATTGGGGTATTTTTAGTTTTGATCAGAATGTTTTGAGTTCCCTGGGTAGTCACCCACAATTTGTTTGTAAGAGAGGTTATAGTCTGAAAAACAGTTTTGAAAATAAGAATAAGAATTCAACAAATTCAGTTATGAATGACATGTTTGGTTATAATATGAACAAATGTGGACATTATAATAAGTGTGATTGTATCCTGGTAGGGAACATCATTAAGATTCATGAGAATAATGCTATGTTACCTGAAAATACTAACTGTACATCCAAATGGGTGGTGTACATTGGTTTGTGTGTTGATTGTGAGGCCTTTTATGTTGGGAAAACTGAAAGGCCTTTAAATAAAATGATCAACAATCAGTTTTATGATATTAGAAAGTGCAATGACAGCAATGCTTTTATAAACATTTTAAGTTATCCCAGAATCACAACAACTTTAATTTTCCCATTTTAGAACGGTTTCCCATTAGTCCACTTCGTGGTCCATGGGAATCTATTGTAGAATACAGGGAACTGCAGTGGCAATTAAACTTAAATGCCAACAAACCATCCAGGTTGAATGATAATAGTTCAATTAATAGTGTGTTAAAATTGGCAGTTAGGCAGCTAAATTATAATTTCCTAAATTTCTTATAAATATTTTATTATATTTAACATATACATAATTTTTGTTTTAATTTTCAGACATTTCTAATAAAATCACATTTGGTTATTTATATTTTTATATTGATGGACTTTTTTTGATTTATTGTATGTTTAAAAATTCACAATATCATATCATAATTTCTTTTAAATATTGGCACTATGTACAAGACTGGTTCTTAGTTCTATCAGTTACGGACTCAGCCCCTTTAAGGTGGTTTTATTGAGACTCGTTTATTTTTAATTACTGTATGTACTATTGTGAATATTTATCAAGTTTAATCTGCAATTTTAATTATGACTGGTTGGTTTGGATCTCATGTGACAACTTTTTTTTTCTCTTTTAAACTCTGAATTAATTGTGGACTTTTAATTCTGAAGATGTCTTAATTTTTAAGGATGAAAGCACTCAATCTGTTCTTTGTTTTAATAATAAAGTTTAAATTATAACTTCCTAGTCTTTTGTTCATGTACACGGGCTGCTGTGCTTAGCAGCTTCTCCTTTTGGTCCATAGTAAGCCTGTTATTGGAAAACAAATATAAAAAATATGGGATATGATGAAAAGTTTCAAAAGAGTATATGAATGAAGAAAGTAAAACATATCAAGATAAAAAATGTAATATGGAAAATAACTATATAGAAGATTTAAAAAAAAGAATGAATATGTTAAATATAAAAATAAAGATAAAATGTTTGTTTTTGTGCTTCTTTAAAACAAGAAACATCTTTATTATATTATCACATATGACATAGGCAATCATACATTTATATACATGACAACAAACCATGCTGACATAATTTTAGCTGAAAGCATTATATATCACAAGCCATATTGGCCTAATTTTATTTGCAAATATTATACATCACTTACAATTTTCTGTCAGATATTATATAGCTCATTCAGATCCTACTTTCATTTAAACCTTGTTCCTCCTCTGCATGTATTGTTCCCATATTCCCATTTTTTTCTATGTAATTTGCTCATACCCTTTTTTAAAAATCCCTATTCCAGTTTTTTTTTATCTCTGTTACTATGTTCACTACTTCTAGTAAAGTTGGTTTAGACTTTGATTTCCATTTTCTAGTAATTGCTTTTTGGTTAGCAAGGCATTACTACGTCTAGGCAATTTTGATTCTGTATCGTAGCTCAAAAAACATATCCTTGATTACACCAATTTGCCCACCCAATATCTCTGACAGAGCATTTTGCAGGGAATCTTTAAAGCCAGCTCATTACACTCCCAGAAAATATGTTCCCAGTTATTTCTTTCTTCCCTATCATACCTCCAAAAATTGCTGTCTACTTGAGGAAAAATTCTTTTGAATCTACTTGCGGTATAAAATACTTATGTAAACACTTCCAAGCAAAGATTCTAAATCTTCTAGACTTTGTTGCGTATTTGGGAGACATGCATATATCCCATCATTGTTTCTTTGTGAATTGTTTATCCAGTCTCTCTTCCCATTCCTTTCTAACCTCGTCTGATTGATTTTTATAGTTAGCAAGCAGTATTATGGATGCTCTGCAGCAGCTTCTGTTCTAGATATTACTAAAAACTCTGCCAATGCTGGTCTTTCACTTAAGATCCCTTTATTACTTTCTCTTTGCCTATACTCCGATATCAATCTTTGTTGGGAAGGCAGTCTCTAGCCTGCAGTCCAAATAAATTATTGCCCTCTTCCCATTCTGTTACCTTTCCCTTTGTAATTATTTGCTCCCAGTACATTGGTTCTTTTGCAAATTTCCTCCAATAAATTCTAGCCCTCTCTTGCCCATTTTGTGTATCCCTAATTGCAGTCATTCCTATTGTCAGAATCTCCTTTCTCCAGTCTCGTGTTGACTTAATTCTTAAAATACTTTCTGATACATTATGTATGTAATATTATGTATGATTATTGTTGTTCTCCTTAAGGATCTGCTTTCAAAATATGTTTCATCATCATCCCTTTCCACTTTGAATTATAGGTTTCTGCTTGTGCTATGTATAGGTAGCCTTAACTGTGCAGCTCTGAATTACCCATTCAAATCAGGTAATCCCAAATCGCCTTCTTCAGTTGGAAGAATCAGTTTATCCCACTTGACTCTTGCCATCTTCCCCTCTGAGATAAAATCCTTCAGCTCCTTATTAATTGCTATCCACAACTTCTGCTCTGGTTGATAAAATATTTCTGACCTGTGTATAAAACTAAATGGACTCAAAACATTTTAACTGCTTGTATCTTGCTATCCATATCCGTATAACATAACTTCCAATTACTCAGTTTTTGTATTATTTTTTTGGTTAGTCTCTTCCCACATATTCTTAGCTCCCATAACAGAATCCTTTTTAATCCATACTCCTAAGTACTTCATTTTTTTCATGCCCCCCCATAAATATGGATATTTCTGAACCAGTTTGTGTGTGAGTACATAATTTACAGCTATTCTCCTGTTTTTAGCTTCATTAATTTTATATCTCCAGAAAGACTTGAAACTGGCACAGAATGGTCCACATCACTGAAATGTCCTTTTCGTGTTTTATTAGGTATAAAATGATATCATCTGCAAAAGAGCCAGCTTTTCTTGACTACCATGGTAATGAGTCTCTTATTTTCTTTGCCAGAGGTTCTAAATATAGTTCAAATAACAAAGGGGAAAGAGGAAACCCCTGCCTGGTTCCTGTGTTCAAACAGAAATTATCAGAGAGGAACCCACCCACTTTAATTTTTGCCTCCAGTCCCGCATATATCCTCTTAATCAACCTTATAATTTTATCAAGAAATGCAGATGCTTCCAGTGTTTATTAAAAAGGATGCTAAAAATATTTAATGTTATGTGGATAATTTGGAACCAAAGAGTGAAAGAAATTATGTATAATGCTAAATGGAATTAATCAGAAATGTTAAAAAATAAGATTTTGGTTGTAGAAAGTAGAGTGGGGTCAGATATAAATGTTTTTGAATGTAAAAATAGTGAATATGAGGCCAGCGTAAATACTTTGTATTTACCATTTTAAAAAATGTAAATATTATTTTATGTATTCAATTTACATTATACATATGTAAAATTTGTTAAATAAAGGACCCCCTATTCTTTTTAGTAGACTGCACCAGAAGGCTGCTGTCTCTCAGAAAATAATCTAAATGGTGGATAATAGGGATTCTGCTGAAAGAAAAAAAGAGAGAAGCTTCCACTAGTGTGGAATAAGTTGTGATGAAAGGAGAAAGACTGATCTTCAACAGGTTCAGATTACAGAAGTAGCCAAATGGAAGACTGTGTGATACTGTGCTTTTGAGGCTTTATCATGGGGAGAAATTGTAGAAAATGTGGTAGAGAAATGAAGCTACAGAATTCCTCAGTGTTTATTGTTGTGGGGGAATATGATGTTGCAAAAAAGAAACAAACTGTTGCAGTGTATTGAACAAGTGCAGTATGTATAAATGAGGTTACATGTATTTGGAAGAGAAGCAACAGACGTGTAGCATATGTATGCTGCAGTGACAGCAAGACTGGATTTGAAGCAGCATATTGAACTAGCTGCAGTAAAGAAGCCTGTTGTAAAAATGTATTGAAAAACGTACTCTTTTGAATAGATTCCTTTGTGTGGAATAAAGTTATTGAACATTTGATATTTAACTTATGAATGTCAAGTACCATGTCAGGGTGTGGCTTTCCATACCTCTAGGTACTCCTTGAGGTGGTACATTCTTCAGTGAATTACAGCTGAGTGCCATCTATGTGTTTGGGCACATAAAGCTAGCAGTAAAATTCTGGTATTATGAACAAAGTGTAAAAAGGAAATGAACTATGTTCCCTATATTTTATTCTCCATCCATTTTTTACACCTACTAATATTTACCAAAAGTGAGAACATGGACTTGCTCTGGACTTATGGGTATGATAACGCCATGCAGAACAACAAAGCCAAAAGTGTCAGTTGCAGACAGTCTGTATTAGTTAAAATTAGGCATACCCTTCCCCAACTCTATAGTTGTGCAGGACATTTCCTACACATACAGTACTGATGATAAAAAATACCTCTTTTTTGGCATGCTAATCTCATACACTTCAGTATTCACCCAAACAGAGCCTAGCTTATAAACTGCAGCTCACAGGATGTGATGAAGAGACATGACTGAGCTCTCGGATTATGTGTCTCAGGTAGGTTTATCCCTAGCCTTAAGCAGCATTTTACCTTTGCCTAGGATGATACCCGAATACAAAGAAAAAATGATTGACTTCAACAATTGGCTTAGTTTCTGGTGTAATTCAAAGGGGATCCAGTATCCGTCAGCCTGGGATGACATGGTCAACAGATCTCAGTGCTTTGCCAGAGATGGTCTTCATCTGTCACCCCTGGGATTTTGGTTACTGGCTAAGGCTCTTGCCATCCCCATAGTGCCTTTTTTTAGGCAATGTCATAAGAACTAAAATAATACCCTCTAAAAACAACCTCAGTGTTATGCTGTTGAATAATGGGAGTCTAAACCAGAAGCTGCACTCACTGGAAGCAGTCCTCACCCTGGAAGATGCTGGCATTTGTGCATCCACTGAGACCTGGTTTAAGGCTATGAAGAGCACTCCAGCTACACCAGGTTACATTTCCTTCCACACATTCAGACCACAAACTGAAGGCATGAGAACTAAAGGTGGTGGTGTATCGATATTCATTAAAGATAAATACACCTCTAGATTGGTTAAACAGCACAATTCCCTTTAATTACTTGAGATACAATTGACTGTAGGTAAGACCCCTCTTCAGGTCATTGCCAGCTATATGACCCCCCCCCCTTCCATGAATCAGGACATCCACTCAGCCTACTTGGATCTACTTGAGTCAATCAAGATACAACCAAACACCATGGTTTTGGGTGACTTTAATTACCCCTCCATAGACTGGGTAAATTATACATGTTCTAACTCACCTGACCAAAGGTTGTTGGGCTTTGTTAATTCCAGTGCCCTGGACCAGCTGGTTGACACACTTACAAGGGGCTCAAACATCCTGGACCTGGTGGTCACCAACATGGGAGACCACTGCAGCACCCCCAGTGTATGGCCATCCCAGGTGAGATCTGACCACAAATCAGTCTTGTTAGAAGTAACTGTAACACAAGACCCCCCCCCCCCTTAGCAACAACTAGACTAAAAAACTTCTCCAAGGCCAATTACAACCTTTTACATGGTGGCATAAATAGCTTCATAGTCCCTTCCCCCACTGATGAGACAGACACCTCTGCTGAGTTATACACAAATGGTTTATATAAACACCTGTACAATTGTATTGACTGCCGTACCTGATAGCAGTAAAGCAAGATCTTCAAGGAAAAACAAACCTGCATGGTGGACAACTGCCATTAATAGGCTGTACAATAAGAGAAAGAAATTGCTGTCTAAGAGCAGGAAAGAATGGTCTCAAAATTGTAAACACTCCCTCCTCAATTTAAACAAGCAAAAAATACTCCTAGTGAAGTCCTCCAAAGCTAACTACAAATTAAAATTAGCTTCCCTAACTAAGGATAACCACAAGGCGTTCTTTAGTTACATCCGTAACCTCAAAGCTAAAGCCCAGATTTGCGCTGAACTTACATATATAGAACCTGTCGATATAGCAAACCTGCTGGTTGACAGATTCAGTGAAAACTTCACTCTTCTATCCCCTCCCCATATACACCTAAGCATCCCAAACACCTGTCCCTCATCTAGTATCTCTGAGGACCAGGTCTTAAATGCCCTCTCCAAGGCCAAAAATAAAGGCTCTAAGGGACCAAACAACATCCCAGGCTATGTTCTACATGGGTTAAAACAGGAATTAGCATCACCACTGAGCACGCTTTTCAATCACAGCCTAAGCAGTGACTTCATCCCAGTGGAATAGAAAACAGCTACTATCATCCCTTTGCACAAAGGGGGTGCATCCACGGACCCCAGGAACTATAGACCCATTAGCCTGACCAGCCTTATTTGCAAGGCCTGGGAACAAATCATCATGGACCTCATTAACAAAGATATAGGAAATCTCCAAATGCTTGAACCCACCCAGTTTGGCTTTGTCAAGGGGAGATCATGCCTGTTAAACTTGGTGGACTTCTTTGAGGCAGTCATCAAAGCCATAAATAAATCTGTGCATACGGCCCACCTAGACTTAGCTAAGGCCTTTGACACAATTCCCCACTCAGGCATCATTGATAAACTCACCTAGCTGGGTATCAACCCATATCTTGTCAGGTGGGTTGCAAATTGGTTCACTGATAGAACTCATATGGTCTCCTCCAGCAGACCCGTAAACACTGGTGTTCCACAGGGATCTGTTCTAGGACCCCTACTTTTTGGAATCTACTTCTCTGAAGTGCAGGCTAAAACTAAAGGACTGTGGTTGACAAAGTTTGCTGATGACTGTAAACTGGGAGCAATCATTGATACCCCTAGTGATGTCAACATCCTGCAAGAAGGCCTTACACAGACTAATGACTTGTACTAAAATCATGGTCTTAAACTTAATGCAGAAAAATGCATTATCTTCCCCTTTGGGAAGGGTGATGTTCCTGCAAACTATCACATCTATAGCAATACCTTAAGCACACAGTCAGTGCAGAGAGATCTGGGCACACAGGTTGGCAGCAATCTTAACTTCGATCACCATGTCTCCACAGTGGTAAGAAGGGCATTTAATATGGCTCATCTCATATGTAAGGGCATTGCCTCTAGTAAAAAAAAGAGGTTATAACCCCCATTACTCTTCTCTCATCAGGCCAATAATAGAGTACAACGCTCCCTTTGGTGTGTTCCTTTCCAAACACCTGCAGCAATTGGAGAGACCACAAAGGTTCTTTACAAAGAAAATTCAGGTTATGCAAGATCTCTCATATGCAGATAGACTGAAATCATTGTCACTTTACTCTGTGTCATACAGACTGCTCAGGGCAATCTGTGCCTTGCATATAGAGCAATCTCTGACCCAGCTTTAATGGAAGTGCTGTACATTTGCAAGTCAAATGGCACACAGATCACTCACTCAAAGGACCTTAACCTGGTATATGACATTAATAGAACTTGGAGAGACAAATTTGTCTCACAGAGGTTGCCCCACGTTTGGAACAAGCTTCCTATTCATGTTAAACAAAGCCTCTTGTTGGCTCAATTTAAGCTTAATTTGGAAGATTGGATGGGTAACCAGAAATTCAACCTGGGGTTCAACATGTGTCCCTCTTGAACAGGGGGAGTAGGTGCTGATTTTAGTGCTTGCTTGAACCAGATACCCTTGGGAACAAGGGTTGAACTTGGCTTGGCTTGTAAGGGCCCTGGGGCCATTAGTCTAGTAACTTCCTGTGATCCTGTGATGCAAGGACACTGGCAGCCAACCAAATTCCTGAAACCATATCCAACACTTGAATGTCACCTTTGACCCCCCTGTCATCTGGATCTTTTACTCCCACACCATTAAAAGAAGTGTTTTGCAGCAAGACTGTCCTATTCTTTTCTCACTTTTATTGGTCTTTTTTTTGAGAAAAACATCACAGAAAACTACTGCAGAATCCTTGTTTCAGGCAAGGTGGGGTACTGTATCTTGTAAGTGAACCAAATGTGTAGACAATTCAGCTCAAGAGTAACATCAAAGTAGATCATTGCTTGGAGCTAGCAGAGCAGACCTGATTAAGAACCAATTTTGACAGAAAGCGCATCGATCATAAGTCTATGCCAGTTTCATAATACTTTCACTGTATATGATGTTCAGGCACCATTTTCATTAGCAAGGATTCAGTGACTGGTTTCTATATGTTGTAGTTGATTGTGACTGGTGTGCATGTGTCTGTTTGTGTATCACTGTCTTATGATGTTACTGCTGTGTTTCTTTTGGGGGGGGGGGGTTGCCTTTCAGATATTGCCTTATGGAAAAGGTGAAGAAAAAACACTTGCTAGGAAGAATCCTGCAGCTATTCAGGAAAAAGCAATTCATGTTGCAGTTTTTGTACAAGAGATGGTTTAAAGTAATTTAGAGGAAAAAATAAGTCAAATATGTTCAGCACTGATTAAAATAAATGAAACATTGAAGACATATATCAACTCAAATAACAGAACGCTGGAAAAAATGGAAGAAACTTTAAACAGATATTCAGATGAATGATAAATTACAAAAATCAGAGGTAAAAAAAGCTGTCTGATTATGGGACTGCTCAAAAAGGGCTGTTTCAAAAAATTATAAAGTAAGAGAACAAAGCATAGAGAGAAAATATGAGATTTTTTGCTGCACCAGCGAAACTAGAAGGAACAGACTGTATTAATTTTATGAAAGCGGAAATAGGCAACCAGACTGGTATTCCACAGCAGAAGCTGTTAATTGAAAGGGCACATTTTGTGTATGTTCCAAACTTGGCCATGAGAAAGTACATAAGACCTGTATTAGGAAGACTTTCAAGATGGCTGCACATTGACTAACAGCTTAATTTTAGATCTTCCAGTGTGAAAACAGAAACTCAGAAGAAAGAGGCAATAAATATATAAGTGTGGGTACATTTCAGTAAAAGGCTGTAAGAAATGAAAGAAGATTTAAACAGATATTCAGATGAGGTGACAAAAGTGCAAAAATCAGAGGTTGAAATGAAGAAAATGCTGGCTGAATATGAGACTGCTTAAGAAGAGATGTTTCAAAACATAATAGAATTAGAGGATACAGCATGTGGGAAAATCTTAGGTTTTTCGCTGTACCAGAGCAGCTGGAAGGAACAGACTCTATTAATTTTATGAAAACACAAATAAGCAACTGGACTTATATTCCACAATGGGTGTTGTTAATTGAAAGGGCACATCATGTTTATGCTTCAAACCTGGCCATGAGAAAGCAGCCTAGACCTTTAATAGTAAATATGCAATCCTATCAGCAGAATGAGTTAATCCTGACAAAACTGTACTAAACGTGGGAGACAGTAGAGTGTTTGTGGAAAATGATTACTCACTGTACACCAGGCAGAAGAGGAGTAAATATATTCCAGTAATCAATGAATGTCGAAAAGCAGGCATGAGAGTCAAACTACTGTAGTCAACTATCTTCAGAATATTCTTTCCTGGAGAGACAAAATCATTTTGGATGCAGAACATGCTAAGGAGGAAATACAAATGTTTGTCCAAAAAAAGTGAACTGTGAAACAGGAAATTCTGCTTCTTTTTCTTCTGGTAGGAAAGACCACAGAGAGAGACTGAGACAATGAAACCTTTTCCAATTTTTCAATGGAAAATGCTTGAGAGGCAGAAAAAAGTATGAGTTGACTAAAAGAAGACTTCCAAGATGGCTGCACATTGAGTAACAATGTAACTCTAGCTGTCCCAGTGTGAAAACCAAAATTCAAGGCCAGTAGACTTTTGTGTTTTTGGGTAAATTTCAGTAGCTAGTTAGTAAGTGTACTGCCTGGTTGCTAGGGAAAAAGGAACACAGAGCACCTGGAAAAAACATCAGCTACAAAAAGTGGGGAAGAAACACTGAGTGGGTAAAATTCTGCAGCTGTTCAGCAAAAAGCAATGGAACCTCCAGACTTAACTTCCAGTAACACACAGGAAGATATAAGACAACTGCACACAGACCTGGTTAAAATAAGTGAAACACTGATGGAGTATATCAACACAAAAAACAAAAGGCTGGAAAAACTAGAAGAAACTTTAAATAGATATTCAGATGAGGTGATAAAGCTGCAAAAATCAGAGGTTGAAATGAAGTAAAGGTGTGCTGAATATAAGACTGCTCAGAAGAAGATGTTTAAAAAAGATAATAGAATTAGAGGACAGAACACATAGAGAAAATCTGAGATTTTCAGCTGTACCAGAGAAGCTGGAAGGAACATACTGCATTAACTTTATGAAAGCACAAATAAGCAACTGGACTGATATTCAACAGTAGGAGTTGTTATTTGAAAGGACACATCTTGTGTATGCTCTAAACCTGGCTATGAAAAGGCAACCTAGACTTTTAATAGTAAAGATGCAGTCCTACCAGCAGAAGGAGTTGATTCTGACAAAACTGTGGCAGAAGGACAAAATACTAAATGTGGGAGACATCAGAGTATTTGTGAAGAATGATTACCCATTGTACACCTGGCAGAAGAGGAGTAAATTCATTCCACTACTCAGGCAATGTCAAGACACAGCTGTGATATTCAGACTGCTGTACCTGGCTGTCTTCAAGGTATTCTTCCCTGGAGGGACAAAATCAGTTTTTGATGAAGTACACGCTAAGGAGGAAATACAGGTGTGTCCAACAAAAAAGCGAGCTGTGAAACAGAAATAGATTCTGCTTCTTGTTCTTCTGGTAATAAGTACCACAGAGAGACTGTACCTATGAAACATTTTCTGTTGTTTCCATGGAAAATGTTGGAGAGAAGGAAGGGAGCACAAGAGTTGACTAGAAGAATTGAGAGTACATCAGAAATGAAGCAGAGACGGGATTTGGGAGATGGAGATGAAGCGTAATAAAACCAGTAACTTAATGTGGGTGTAGAATGCAATAATTATATTTGTGAAATATGCCAGAACAAGAAAATCTGGAAATATTGGACTGTTTCAGAATTTGTTAGACTTTTGGGGGACTCTAAAGTATATGTCCTACTTCATGTTATTAATGTTCAGAAAAATGCTTTGGGGAGGGGAAGAGAGGGGAAGCAAGTTAAGTGTAAGTAAAAAAAAAAACTTTTTTTCTTAATGCCACTATTTTTGTGGTGTATGGTTTACTTTGGTTGCTATAAAGTAAGGTTTTCTCAGTTATTTTTAAGTGTAATGGGGATTGTAAACAGGTGCTGCTGTTGTTTTTTCTTTCTTTCTCCCTTCTCTCCCTTATCTATTTCTTCTTGTTCAGTTTTAAGAAATGTAGGCACTGTAATGTAAAAAAAGTCTTGCTAAAAGAGGATGACAAAAGAAAAATGAATGTGATGTTTCTCAATGCAAAATAATATTGATTATTATGAGGCTTTTTTAGCAAATGAATGTAAGCTTAGTAGCAATTCTCTATCTGGCCCTCATGTCTCTGTGGAAATAATCCAATAAAGAGAAATTTGCTGTGTGGTTCTCATGTCTCCATGGAGATAATTTGATAATGAGAAATTGTCTGTCTGGTTCTCATGTCTCTATGGAGCCTATCTAATAAAGGGAAATTGGTTACAGTCTGGTGGAGAGTGATTAGCTGAGGAAAAAAAGAAAAGAGAACCCTGCTAGGAGATAATGTTCTCCAAAAGCATTCAGGGGTTTTCCCAGCTGGGAGAGCTATAAAAATAAGACAAAAGCAGTTTGCACTTAGTAGAAGCATAGGCTGCGCCATGTGTTTTAGCATGGATAACTTTTCTTTTATTAACTCAAGTCTTTGAGTGTGGCTATCAGTTTCAGGCGTTTGTTCCTATTAGGAGGATAAAACTTCAATATTTGTTTTGTGTGTTAGTATTAAAATAATAGGTTTAAGGAGGTCATGGGAGTTTGCTTTTTTGTGAGGGCATTCAATAAAACAAAAAGTTTTGTAAGATGTGATATAGGCTCAAATGGATATGACAAGAAACAACTATATAAAAGTTCAACCTGCCAAATAGTGTATGCATGTAACACAAAAGCTAGAACTAGGCATTTAACAGAAAATGTGTTATACATAAAAGGTGGGAATAATAACTTTTTAACACAATGATGCTTTTTGTAATTTCTTTAAATTTCAGTGGTCACACAGATAAATATAAAAAAGAAAGAATAGTGAACTATATTAAAAAATGTAGAGTGCTAATAGCTATGTTACAGGAGACATACTTGGAAAGAACTGAACATGTGAATTTCATAAAGAAAGGTTTTCAGGATGGTTATTCAGCAGAATATTTGGGACAAAGGAAAACAGAAGTACTTATATTAATTGCAAGAAGAGCTCCAGTAGAAAGAAGAGGATAAAAAAGATAATAACGGCAGATTTGTAGTGCTAAGGGGCTACTGGCAAGGGAGGAGGATTACACTAGCATGTATTTATATTCCACCTAAAACTGCTGTAATGGAGCTTAAGAAAATTCTGACAGAACTAATCATTTTTTATAGGTGGAGACTTAGGGTTGCCACCTTTTCAAATGGCCAAAGTGGGACATTTTTGGTACAAACATCAGATTTTACAGGCTGACACATACCCATAGCCAGTACAAAGGACAGAACTTAACTTTTTTGCCTAAATAAAAGCTTATTCTTGTAGCATTTTAGTTGCTTATTCTGTTTCTTATAACATTTAGGTATTTCAGATACAGAATAACTGTTTTATGCAACTGTTACATAAAATATAGGAAATAATTTTGTCCTAAAATCTCAGGACATTTGCCATTTTTACAATTTTTTGTCAGGACACAACTGCCCAAAGAGGGACTGTCCCTAGCAAAGTGGGACAGGTGGTAACCCTATGGAGACTGGAATTTGCTTTGCAGCAGTGAAGATGTGTTGGGGGCCCAGAAGGAAAAGTGTAACAAGGGAGGGTAGCTTTTTGAAGAAATTTATGAAAATATTTGGCATGGAATATGTGAATTCAGTAATAGGAGTTCATAGTGAATTTCCATATTAGTTCCCAATATATAAAAACTGGGCTAGGCTAGACAGAATTTACATTTCACAGGAACATGTGCATTTAATTGAAGGTCTTGATGCTTACCCAATAAAATATTTCAGATAATGCACCAATAATAACTAAAATAAAAACACATGATAATGAAATAAAAATAAGACACTGGTGCTTTTCCACCTATCTGTTGAAAAGAGAGGAATTTAAGGAATGGGTAGTGGCGATTATTCAGGAGCTGTTTTAGAGGATACAAATTACTTCTGAAAATGTAGATAGGGAGTGGGATAAAATTAAGGTGGAGTTTAAGAATAGTGTGGAAATAAAAGAAGGGGAGGTTAAGAGGCAACAAGAAATATTTAGAGGACTGACAAATGTTAAATTATTGAAGAATAGGGGGAATCTCACAGAACAAGAAGAGGATCAACTGCAGACTGCTAAGCAGAAAATAAGGGATTACCGCAATAATATACATGAGTTTAGAAAGATTGCTGTTAAGCAACTGTTTTTTGCCTGCCCTGTAGACAAGACACAGATCACCCTGAGCAATCTGTATGATACCAAGTAGAGTGATACTGATTTGACAAAACACAGCAACAGTAAGATCTGTCGGCGGATTTCGCTTTTCAAGGATCACAATTAATGACTGCCCAATGTCAGCTTATATAATGAATGTTCAAACAATTAATCAATTTTCCAATAAATATACAAGAATTTGTTTAAAGTGACCTTGTGAATAATAACAAATTTCACAAAATTACATATTTTAAACTGTATATTTTACATTAATTAATAAATAAATTAAATATAACATATTTATCAATCATTTATAAATTGTTTCCAAACTCCATCAAATGCCCAATTCTAAATTTAGACCAAAAGGTTTTAAAGTGTTAAACTTCAAAATCATCCTTGTCTCTAGCTCTAAAAGTTTATTAGTGATGTTGTCACCACTATAAATGAAAGGTCTCCCTAAAATTCCATATTTTAAACTATCAATCTTTCCCCCATGAATTTCCAAAAAATGCTTGGCTACAGGGCTAAATAAATTTGAATTTCGAATATCTTTCAAATGTTCCAAAATCTAATTCTGACCATTCTCTTAGTTTGACCAATGTACCAAGATTGATAAATATGTTATATTTAATTTATTTATTAATTAATGTAAAATATACAGTTTAAAATATGTAATTTTGTGAAATTTGTTATTATTCACAAGGTCACTTTAAACAAATTCTTGTATATTTATTGGAAAATTGATTAGTTGTTTGAACATTCATTATATAAGCTGACATTGTGCAATAAAGTGAAGAAAAGTATCGGCTGTTTGGTGTGTTGCTGCTGATACTGATTTGAACCTGTCTGCATAGGACAAGCTCACAAATCACTGTCTACACTCTTCTATTCTCTGACATAGATGTTGTAAATCTAAGAAGTGATTAACATAATATGGATTGTTTTTATCAGCTGTTTGTAAATGAAATGCCAAAAGACATGTACTTAAATGATTTTAACAGTAAACACATTTTAAAAGCAAACTTATTATGAATTATATTAGAACTATTAGAATACATATTAGACACATACACAATTTACTGGACAAGTTTTCCTCGCTACCATAAACTTCAGACTGCTAAGCAGAAAATAAGGGATTACCGCAATAATATACATGAGTTTAGAAAGATTGCTGTTAAGCAACTGTTTTTTGCCTGCCCTGTAGGCAAGACACAGATCACCCTGAGCAATCTGTACGATACCAAGTAGAGTGATAGTGATTTGAGCCTGTCTGCATAGGACAAGCTCACAAATCACTGTCTACACTCTTTTATTCTCTGACATAGATGTTGTAAATCTAAGAAGTGATTAACATAATATGGATTGTTTTTATCAGCTGTTTGTAAATGAAATGCCAAAAGACATGTACTTAAATGATTTTAACAGTAAACACATTTTAAAAGCAAACTTATTATGAATTATATTAGAACTATTAGAATACATATTAGACACATACACAATTTACTGGACAAGTTTTCCCCACTACCATAAACTTCCATACACTTAAATAGTTTAATCTACAATTAGTCACTAAAAATGCAAAATCCTATACAACACAAAGCTTAGCTATCTGCTCTAAACCATTAGTTTTCCAAATTAACAATACCATTTACTGAGCTGTTACTGCCCCATTCAAAACAGCTTAAATAACCAATTATTTATATATACATTTACAAACAAAGCTTGTATGCGAAGGTATTTTTAAACTTAAAAACAAAGCATGCATGCAAAGTTATTCCATGTGCTCCTTAAATCAGTGCAAGGAATGCCAACACCTAATTTATGTTACAAATAAACAATGTGATTACCGTGACCAGTTGTTTAGACATTAGCCAGCAACTGCACTGCATTACGTGTAAAACAATATGTAATGGAATTTAAACCCATACTAAAATCATTCTCAAATCATCAATTAGTTATTACGTACAATGTGGTAACACATCCAGAAAAAAAAACCTGCACTAGGCCAACTTCTCACCCACTATAATACAAATTGTCCTCTCCGATCTTCCAACAAACCCCTCATCTGTATCTCTAGGGCTAACAATACTGCAGGGAAAGCACTGTTCTCTCACTCTATAGCTAGAACCTGGAGTAATCTCCCTCTTGCTCTGATTTCTGCCCCTAACTCTTCTCACTTTAAAAACTCACTTAGAACACACTTGAAGAATAAGTGACTATGCCCATGTATTACACAAGTCCTCAAATTATTCCACTTATATACCTCACTTCCTAATATACCTACTGTAATATATATTACAGTGTAGGTCTTCTTCTAATGCTGATGGAATTTGTATACTTATTCTGTCATTAACCATGTGTAACAATTTTTTTCCTGTATATGTGTGTGTATATATATATATATATATATATATATATATATATATATATATATATATATATATATAGGTCTTGTTATGTCTTCTGCTGTATACTGTATTTTAACATATTGTTTGAAAATTCTCTGTATACTGTATTTTAACATATTGTGTAAAATTTTACTTACTGTGGAGCTTTTCTCCCCGGGCCTCCGCTGAAAATGGACCTGTGTTCAGTAGGACCATCCCGGTTAATGTAAAATAAAATAAATAAAAATAAATAAAATTTCCAACTCATCAGTAATGTGAAAGTAAAGGACCCAGCAATAGAAAGGGCACCCAAAATGGCTTTTAGCACTTTGCAACATTAACAAACACAGAGTTTACTGTTATATGCATACTTGGAAGTCCATCTTGTGCTCTATAAATTAATAGAGAATGCCTCAAAGAAAGAAACACAGTCATAAAAGACCATGCTGGGCCCGGGCATTAAGTCATACTAGTGAAAAAGCATGTGAAGGCATGTGCACTAAGCAACAGACCCCTACACAGCTCCCATTTTTGATTCGGCTTAAATAAAAGAAACTTAACTCATGGTCCTGGATATTGTTCCATTTTTCATCAGAGTCAGGGGAAAGGTTCTTGTCCCTACCCATCAACTCATCTAAAAGCTGTGCGGAAGAGAACATTTCCTGCCTGGTGTTCAAATGCTTTAATCTACTCCAGTTAGCACTTCTACTATTTTAACAGTAATGCACACTGTGACACACCATTACAAAAGTCAACAAATTGCGACTAGAAAGAACGGAATAGCAGCAATATCAACAAAAGAATAAGTGCGACCAGAAAGACACACACACACCCCATTCCGAAAGTCATATACAGCAATAATATCACTTAAAGAAAGAACGGAACATCACAGTCCAATTCAAATACATTTGCATGCGAACAGAAAAGAATGGTCCCGTACTTCCATTCTATATACCATGTCAGCAGCACATAATATATCATCAACAGCGGCAGCACATAAGAATAAAATGTCTGGTTCCTAACTGCTAGAATTCTTGCTAAAACTACTCTGCTTAAATACTCTGCCATCAGCTTAAATAAAATAGCTGCTGCCAATATCTTTGTTTAAATAAAGTAACGAGCAGCTTTCAGCTGTGTAAAGTCTATTTAAGTAAAGACAAAAGCTCCTACTCTGCTTGAATACACTGGAGCTATACACACCGGAGCTGCACGTCAAGCAAATTTGAATTAGAACGCAAGCACATTTGAATTAGAACGATACTGCGATACTCATGCCAATAACTCTGTTTAAATAAAATAATATGAAAGAACCAGCTGCAAGCCACTGCCAATAATGAACTACTCTGTCTCTGCCATCAGCTTTTAACAGCTTCTGCTGTTTAAATAGCTGCTGCCATGCCAATAACTCCGTTTAAATAAAATAATGAACGAACGAACCACAGTGGCTGTGAGCTGCTGTCATTAACTGCTCTGCTTAAGCTTAAATAAAGAGCTGCTGCCAGAACCACACACACAGAGTGTAAACTAGTGTATCAAGCACATTTGAATTAGAATGCTACAATGGAGCGGAGTGGTCAATAACTCTATTTAAATAAAATAGCTGCTTCTGCTAATAATGAACCACACACATCGAGTGTAAAGTAAACTAGTAAATAGAACAGTTGAATTAGAATGGAGTGGCCCATTTTCTTTTTTTTTTCATACCTGGCAGCCCATTTCTCATCCTCACCTGCAGGTTGCGGCATGTGGGTGTGTGCTGGCCGGACTGAAACTTAAACTTTCACAGCTGCCAATGCCATTGCTCCTATATTCCTTTCAATCTGACCGAGTCCAATGAAGCTGATGTCACATGCCCCTGCAGGCTGGTGATGCGTGATAGCATCAGCCATGAATTTAAAGTTGTAACACAAAAAAAAACTAAACAAACAAAAAAAAGAAATCAAGAATCAAAGGGGCCACTCGGGAATTTGTGACACCCCATTATTTTGCCCTCAAAAACAGTAAATGCCGAGGAATTCGGTACGGTTGAGAGGTATGGTTGGCTGCCAAAAAGTAATTACTGCAAAATGGAAATAAAAATCTAAATGAACTACACTAGAAGTAGTGAATATAGTAACAGAGAGAGAAAAAAAACTGGAACTGAGATCCTTAGAAAAGGATAGGAGCAAACTGCATAGGAAAAATGGGAATTGTGGGGACAATACAAATGGGGGAGGAATGAGGCTTAAAAGAAGGTAGGACATAAATGAGCTATTTAATGTTTGAGTGAAAATGATTGGGTAAATTATAAGTGATGCATAATGTTTGCAAATGAGAGTGTGTCAATATGGTTTGTGATGTTAAATGCTTGCAACTAGGATAGTGTCTGTGTGGTTTGTTTTCATTTATATAAATGTATGATTGCCTGTGCCGTAACTGATGGTCTAAAAAAGATATTTCTTGTTTAAAAGAAAAAAAAGGTTATAGCAGGAGTTAGCAAGAAAGAGAGTAAGAAGGCAATGAGAGATTGTGGGGAAATTAGGTAATGTCAACTGCAAGATGCTGTTTGTATTTAACAAGTGTCTGAAGACGAGTCTTGAGCTTTTAATTGTACTTGGAATTTTGGATAAGATGAAGGTTTTTTAGTATGGGATTGGAGAGATTCCCAAAGACTGTGGCCTAGTGTATAAAAGCAGTGAACTGTGCTTTGGATATTGGCTTAGGGAGGCTTGTAATATAGGCACTCGGTGGCTTTGACTTCTGAAGTTATAGGAAGGCAATTGCTTTATTAATATGGAGGTTTATAGACAGAGTGTCTGGTTGTTTTAGTGTTTGCATAGTTACACTTAGGTTCATAGGTGTTTTCTAGGCTAATGACCACAAGGTCCTTTTTAAGGCTAGCCATGCATCCCAAATCTCTGACAAGTTCTGATACCCTTGATAAGTGTAAGCATGGATCTGGGAGATGAACCATTTACAGGTTACCTCTGTCCATTAGAGACATAGGTGCCAAACCAGGGATGAATTTCTGTTCCCATCCAATTGTCCAAATTGCACTTGAATTGGGTTAGGAAGGAACTCTGCTTCACATGGATGGGGAGCTTGTCAAATAGATGGGGTAGTGTCTGGGATACATACATATCTCTCCAGCAGGTCCTGTTTATATAACAGGCAAGGTTGAAATCTTTACAATGGTAATTCTGGTGCTGTTTGTTTTGTGGATATGCAGGAGGTCCATCAGAGTGGGGTTCTGACAATGCCCTCTATGCCAGGCATAGATCTCCCCTCAAAAGCATGTAGGAGACAGAATACAGGGATAGGGCCTTGAGATGGGCTGCATAGGGCATATTATTTATGCCCTGTATTCTTTTCATGAGGAACCTCTGTGGACATTCCAATTGTTGGATATGCCTGGTTAGGTACATACCAAAGGGGGCATTATACTCAATGATAGGTCTGATGAGTGCAGAATACAATGGAATAATGACTTCCTTGGACTTAGATGCCATGCCGTTGTTTATAAGTTGCGCAACATAGAATGATTTCATCACCACTGCAGACATGTGATGATCAAAGGCTAGATTACTATGTGTGTCCCTAAGTCCCTGACTACTGGGTCAACTCTAAGGGATGTGTTTTCAATATGATAGTTACCAGGGATGGATGACTTCCCAAAGGATACTATTATGCATTTCTTGACATTTAGTTTTAGTCCATGACTCTGACACCAGTTGTTTGTCTGTGTCATCCCCTCCTGGAGAGCATTTGTATCAGTGTGATATTCAATAACTGCTCCTAATTTGCAATCGTTTTCATATTTAGCCAGCCAGAGACCACTGACATTGGCCTTGACTTCTGAGAAGTAAATGCCAAAAAGGAACAATCCAAGGACTGATCCCCGAGGGACTCCACTTGTGACTGGCCTCTTTGTAGAAGTAGACTCCACAATTCTAACTTCCTGGGTCCTGTCTGTGAGCCATTGAGCTATCCACTGGGTGACATATGGGTTTGTACCTATCCTTTTGAGTTTGTCAGCAATGACCAAATGGAGTATTGTGTCAAATGCCTTGGCCAGGTCAAGGTAGGCAGTGTGAACGATTTTGCCCTCATCCGTTGCTTTGGTGACCGTCTCAAAGCAGTCCACCAGGTTGAGTAAGCATGATCTGCCCTTGACAAAACCAAACTGGGTCGGGTCCAGTGTCTAGAGGTTTACTATATCTCTATTGATCATCTCCATGATAATTCTTTCCATGGCTTTACATAAAAGCCTAGTGTGACTTATGGGTCTGTAGTTTCCAGGGTCTATAGATGGCCCACCTTTGTGCAGAGGGATGACTGTTGCCTTTCTTCATTCATGAGCATGAAGCCTGTTTGCAGGCTACAGTTAAACAGTAATTCCAGAGACCCTGATAAGAAAGCATTAAGGACCTTCCCCCTAGTGATAGTAGGGGGAGTTATATTTGATGATATTTCCTGAGGGAAGGTTGAGGGGGAGAGAGGAGTAAAGGTGGAGCTGAATTTATCAGCCAGGAGGTTTGCTATATTCTCTGTCTCAGTATAGGTGACTCCATTTACAATGAGCTCTGCACACAATTGTGTATTGCCTTTAAAGTTGTGGACATAGCTAAAGAATGTCCTCTGAGTTGTTTGTTTAGTTTGATGAGCGTGCTTTTATAGAAGCTGGGTGCTGCACCTCCTAATTTTTGTCATGATTTTCTTCCTCCTGTTATACAGCCGATTGATTTTGTGATTCTATCATGGTGGCTTGTTTTTTGAGTTAGTTATGTACTTCTTTCTGGTGGGTACAGCTACCTCTATGCAGCTATTAAAATGATTGTATAGGATTTCTGTGAACAGTTCTGCATAGGCAGAAGTGTTCTCAGAATTTATGGGGGCTTGAAACTTTGCCAGGTTCTCACTTAATAGCAGGCGGTTAGCCTTAGAATAGTTCCTGAATATTCCAGGTTTAACTGGGGGTCCAGGTTTTATTTTTACTTCAAAGGAGACCATTTTGTGGTCTGACCTAACCAGGAAGGCATTACAGTAGGGGGTGTGCAGCAGTCTCCCATATTAGTGAGGACCAGATCCAGTATGGTTGCACCCCTGGTCGGTGTATTGACTATCTGGTTCATGGAGTTTGTATTTAAAAATCCAGGAATCTCTTTGCATGTACACTTGGTGTCATACAGGAGTCCCAGTTAATAGTGGGGTAATTAAAGTTATCCATGAATATGATATTGGGTTGGATGGTTAGTCTTTCTAGTAAGTTTAAATACATGGTATGGGTTTCCTGGGTCATAGAGGGCGATCTATAGCTTGCAAGGATGTGGTATTGGACTTTAGATATGGTTATTTGAACATGGAGCAGCTCAAGTACATTGTCCTGTTTGACCAGCCTTGAAGTATATTTATTTTTGATGTAAATAGAGACACCTCCTCCTTTAGTCTCTGCCTGAGAAGTAGCTGGCCTAAATGTGTAGAAGGTATTATAACCTTGCACTGTTGGTGTGCTCTCTGTGGCTTTAAACTATGTCTCAGTGACCACACAGACATCAACATTCTCTAAGATAAAGAGAGATTCTAGGGAGTGTAGTTTTTATTTAGACTCCTAGGGTTGAGCAGTAATACCTTTAGATTTTCTTGATTTTGATCTTCTATCTCGGAAGTACTTTCAATTTGGCATTGCCTAAAAAAGGCACTATGGGGGAAGACAATGTTTTAGATAATATTCAAAAGTCTAGCGGGGAGAGGTGCAGACCATCCATGGCAAAGCAGCGTGGTCTGTTGACCATCTCATTCCATGCTGACAAATATTGCACCCCCTTAGAATGACACCAGACTCTAAGCCAATTATTAATGTCCATCATCTTTTGTTCGTATTGTGGAGTCATCCTTGGGGAAGGTAAAATGTTGCTCAATGCTAGGCTCATACCAGCCTGAGACACATATTCTGAGAGCTCCATGTCTCTCTTCATATAGTCTAGGTGGGTGCATCTCAGGTCATTTACTCCTACATATACTATGAGTCATATTGGTAAATGTGGTCCAGTGACTTGAGTGCATGCGTAATGTGGCAGATCTTAGCCCCTGATAAGCAACTGACTGTAACTTTCTCCTTACTCATCCTGGTGAGAGGGACATCAGTGTGTCTCACTATGGAGTGTCCAATGACTAGAATGTTGGATTGTGTGGTGACTTGCCTTATGGGCTTAAAGGTAGAGGCTCCATGAGATGTAGCTTTATGTGTTGATGTGGGTGTTGTTTTGAAAGAGCACATTTCGGGCTGCCGAGGGTATTTGTTATGTGTACTTTGTCTAGGAGGTCTTTGTGGTTTAGGAAGGTTACATGTCAGTGCCTCAACATATGTGGTTCTCTGTGTCTGCTTTGAATTGTGCGTGATGGGTGCAGTGTGTATACTACTGACAACCTTACTGACATTAGGAGTATTTTTTTGTGAGAGCTTTGCCTCCAGTGACATTGCATAAATACATCTCTCACATACCACATCAATATGTTTGGGAATTAACTGGTTGTCAGTAAACATGAGGCAATTTCTACAGTGCCTCAGGATGCCCATATCCAGCAAGTCAGTAACGGAGACAGTAGGAAAGTTCATATCCATGGTAACCAACCTTTTTTATTGCTTAGACAATTGGAGTGAGTTTATCAAGCACTGTCAGGAGTATCTAGTTTGCAACTATGTGGACAGTACTTGTCACTGCAGACTAGTTGTCCTGTGTGCAACTAGGTATTGGAGAAATTTCAATTGTGCTTTTACAGGAAAAATGTAACTCAAGTTGTCTTAGTCTGTACAGAGCACTTCCAAACACTTGAGGGAAAATTAGTACATAGACCCTGAAAATCTAAAGATGAAGTATTTAGGCAGATATTCTGAAGTTAGAAATAAATCAAGCAGTACTGACTGAAAACAAAGAATTAGCTTATCAAGAATGATGAAAAGAGGGGAGTCACATGAATGGCTACTGCCTGGCTACTACTAATGCTGGTTTCACCACAACTTCACCCTGTTGGGATACAGTGCTCCTTTGTTTCTTCACTCACCAGAATCAAAATGTTAACACCAGTCTCAAAAACAGAAGCAGGCCGCAGCCTGTTTGGTGATACACAGTCTTGTCCGAGATGGTGCAAGGGTCTGTAGGCTTGTAGCCTTTTTCTGGTATATGCCTCAAATAGCAACCAGACCAATCAGGTAAGTTAAACATTGGCACTCACTTGCAAACAAAATAGGTCAGTTCTTTGTTTGAGAGGTAACCATTCTGCTTTTTCTGATATTAAGCAGTAGTGTTCATGTTTTGGGTAGAGTATAACGTACCTGCAGATTGTTCTTGCTGCAGATGTTATCAATGTGGGAACGTATTCAAGTTGAGAAATTGGAATGAGTCTGCCTACTGCTTTTCTGGAGGCTTTGGAGAGAAAAGAGGAGATTCTGTTTTTTTTTTTTTTTAAGCAAGAAACATGTTTATTACATTATCACTTATGACACAGGCGTACATTCATATATAAATAAAGACAAACCATATTTAGATATTTTTAGTTGGAAACATTTTACATCACTAATAATCTATCCAGTCATTGTCAGTCAAACATTACATAGCTCATTCAAATCCTACCTTCTTTTAAACCTCATTCCTCCCCAAAACATTATTTTGTGTGTATTGTTCCTACATTTCCAATTTTTTCTATGTAATTTGCTTCTGCCCTTTTTCAAAGATCCCATTTCCAGCTGTTTTATCTCTGTTACTATATCCACTACTAATACAGTTGGTTTAGACTTTGAATTTCATTTACTAATAATTGGTTCTTAGGTAGCCACTATAATTAGACTTAGCAAGGCCTTACCATGTCTAGGCAATTCCACGTCTGTATCATAGATTTAAGGATGTATTCCTTTGGGATCAGTCTTCAGCTGCCCCCCCCCCCCCCCCCCATAGCAACACGGTATATTGTCTTTTGGAGAATGTGGCCAAGGATGCAACAACCTTCCTTCAATCCCAGTGTGGGAAGGGAGGTTTTAAGAAGGCTTGTCATTCTCCTCTGCTGAATACGTCTGTGCCTAAAAAAAGTGTTTGAGAAATTCAGGGAGTACTTAATCGTGCCTGGTCTCCAAGCCCTCTTGTATGTGGAGCCTGCTTCTATGTCCCCAGCGACCTTTTCCAGTAAAGAGAGTATGTCTTCATCAAACCCAGCCCCTTCAGATAAGCTACGCAAGTGGCTAGAATCTCAGGGAAAGACATTGGTGCAGTCCAGCACTGTAGCTTTTAAGGTATTTAACTACCAGTGGTTTGTGTGTAAGTTTGTGTTGAGATGTATGTATAGTTTACATGAATTCACTGAATTGCAATCTGCTGAGGAAAAAGTTTGTGTCAAAGATATTGTTTCCAGTGTTTCTCAAGTGCCTAAACATGCTTTAAGGAGTGCCTTGGAAGGGGTTTATAGTGTTTCTAGAAAGGCAGTGACTTTAGTCATGATAAAGAGATGTGCTTGGCTGCACAGTCACATCTTTTTTGATGAGTTAAAAATGAGATTATGAATGCTTCAATTGATTTTGATTGTATGTTTGGTACAGCAGCTAATCGGATCCTTAAACACTGGGGTGACAGAGGTAAAGTAACCCAGAGGGTGTAGAAAATGATGTATTCCTAAGTTTCCCCCCATTAAGCAGGATACTTTTTGGCAGTGCAGCAAACAGAAGTCTCAGCCAAACAAAAAAAACAAAGCTCCAAAAGGAAATGGCAGGATAAGAGCTCTGCGATACCTAACAAGAATCTTTCCTTTTTCAAAAGGGATACCCCCTTCCAGCCTTTGACTGTGCTGTGACATGGCATTTGTCTTTCCTAAATATGCCTGTTGGTGCCCCATCTAGAAAATTAGCTCTAAAGAAGGTGGCCTGGCTGGCTATGGATTCTGCCAAATGGTCTGACACATCATTCACAGAGGTTACAGGTGACAGTGGAAGGAACATCCACCTCCATTCGAGGGAGGAGATTTCCATTCACCTGGATGACCAGGCTTTGATATTTCCTCCTATATACCTTCAGATGATGGACTCAAGGGTCATAGATCTAGGTCCTCCTTCAGAGAGAATGAAAAGTGTCTACTCCAGAATTTTCCTGGTTCCCAAAAAAGCTGTTGTGGAGACTGGTGTTGGACTTGTCCTTTCTGAATGCCTTTATCAAGGTCCCCAAGTTCAAGATGCTCACCTTGAAGACACTGCTTCCTGTTTTGCCAGGCTTCATGAAGACTCTGGACTTGAAGTATGCTTATCACCATATCCCCATTTCTCATTACTTCAGGAGATATCTGGGATTTGTTGTGTCTGGTTCACACTTTCAGTTGCCTGCATTGCTGTTTGGGCTATCCACTACTTCTTGAGTGTTTACCAGATGCTTTCCTGCCATAGTGACCCACTGTTGGACTCTTGGCATTCACAATTTTCCTTGCTTGGATGAGTTACTGATCTGTATCCAGGTGTCTGGAATCACCAGCGAAGTTCTTGACCTTACTGTCTCAGATAGTGTTCAAGTTGAATTTTTGGAGGTCATGGCTAACTTATTTATTTATTTTATTTATCTGTTTACTGGGAAAGTCTGACTTGAAACAAAGTCAATCTTCAGTGGAGGCCTGGGGAGAAATGCTCCAGATGCATGTCTTTGTAAAGTGGGAGGAAAGCAGAGCACCCAGAGGAAACCCACATGAACACAGGGAGGACATGCAGACTTCTTACAGAAGGTACCCCAGCCAAGAATCAAACTGGAGAACCTCTTGCTGTGAGGTGACAATGCTACCGCTGCACCACTGCATCGTCCAATGTCTTTCTGGGGTACTTAATCAACACCAGTAAAAGAATTTCATTTTTTCCCAGGCAGTGTTTCAGGAATCCTCCAGAAGAAATGTCATCTTGGCAAGAGAATTCTTAAAAATTCTAGGGTTGATGGTATCCATGATTCTCATGACACCACTGGCCCATCTTCACATGAGAAAAAATTAGGGTTGTCAGATTTTCAAATGCCCAAAGTGGGACATTTTTTGTAGAAATGTCTGATTTTGCAGGACAAATCATACCCATGACCAGTACAAAGGACAGACTTTAACTTTTTGGCCAAAATAAAAACTTATTCTTGTAGCATTTATGTTGCTTATGCTAATTCATGTAACATTTAGATATTTCAGATTCAAAATAACTGTTTTATGCAATGATTAAAGAAAGTGTAGAAAATATTTTTGTCCTAAAATTTCAGGACATTTGCTCTTTTTTCGATTTTTTTTCACAGGACACAACTGCCCAAAAAGGGACTGTCCCTCGCAAAGTGGGACAGGTGGTAACCCTAGAAAAATTCAGTGGTATGTTAAGAATTGTTGGACCTAGCACCTACATTCCCTTGAATTCAGTTGCCCGTGCTGCCCTTCATCAGATGAGAGTTACAGTGATAGAGATCTCAGTCTAATATCACTCACACTCTGAATTTGCTCACACAGTCTCAGTGGCAACTGCTGCAACCCAGTTTGGGGCAATTACAACTGACTGCCTCCATGATTCAGTTTTGACTCCATTTAGGTATTTGTTTCATGATGGTGTGCAGCAGGTGTTAAAGGAGGCCAGAAAACTTGCTATTAGAAAATCCTGTTTACAAATGGATGAGGTTTTATAAGTGGCGCCTAAATGGGATCAGAGGTTCCTTTGAGGTTAACATCCTTCTGGTCTTGAAATATTTGTGTGAGCTACTTCAGGATAACTCATCTTATGCATCTTATGCATCTGTTATGGTGAGGTTAGGGGCCACCTCTGCTTGTCAGTGGTTCATCCTTTTTCTTCTGCTGTTTTTCTTTTGGTGAAACAGTTCTTGAAAGGAATATTAAATATGAGGCCCCTTTGCAAATTTCTCTTTCTTGAGATCTCAACTACATTGTGGAAAAAATGAAATTATCATCTTTTGTATGGGACGCTTAAGCTGATCTGAAGTTCTTAATGTGAAAAACTATTTTGCTTATTGCTCTGACTTCTATCTGCAAGTCGAGCCTGTGAGCTGCAAGCTGTAATGATGGGATAACCTTACCTGATTTTTCACATCTATAGGGTAGTGTTATGCACTAACCACTCTGTCATGCTGAAATTGGTCTCAGAATTCACTCTTATTCAGTCCAGCAACCTCCCTGTGTTCTTCCAAAAACCTAAGAAGAAGGGAGAGAGGATACTTTATATCTTTCATGTGGATCGGCATTTCAGGTACTACCTTGACAGAACTATACCCTTCAGAAAGGCTGAATTTTTATTTCCTACACATGGGTAAAGAACAGTCAGCCTATTTCTAAGCAAACCATTGCTCATTGGTTGTCCTCTGGTGTTTTTTTTTTTGTTATGGGAGCATGTCAGTCTGTCTAAGGCAATTTCCACTAACACAGAGAAACCAGAGCCAGTCTACCAAAACTGCCTTTAACGATAATGGAGATTGCCTTTTTCTCCACTGTTGTGTGACCTCAGACTTGGTATGTATAATTCCGGGGCAAGGACTGTCCCCCACATGGGGTGTGCAGGGGGGGCTGCCCCCTGAAAAAAATAATTGTTTCAATATTCGCTAAAGGTGGTTTTGGCAAACTGGCTTTGGTTTATTTGCATTCATTGCATCAATTCCAGGGAATTATGGCTAGGCTTGCAAAGGCCTTAGGGCCGATAGCCTAGTACCAACCTACGAACCAAAACCACGTTCAATGGATTGACATGACCCCTTTTGTTGGATCACCACCAACATTTCCATGGAAAGGCAAATTCAGGCAAGGTAAAGACACATTCCACCAGGGCTTTTGGAAAGGAGTGGACTCTAGAGGTAGTCTAGATGCAGCAACTTGGTCCTCTATCCATACCTTTATGAAACACTATAAGCTGGATGCTTTTTCTAAATCCATTGCAGGCTTCATTAAGGCCATTCTCCATGGGCTTATGGACCCTTATCCTTCCTCCTCCCAGGTTGGGTAAGCTTTGGGAATTTACCCATATGCCAGTAAGGCAGTGTGTTCTATGAGCATCTACTGTTACAAGTAAGTAGGACTTATGCAACTATACTTTTATGAATATATGTATAATTTTCTTTGAGAACTCTATACATACCTCTCAACTGTCCATATTTTTTCAGATTGTCCTTATTTTTGCCTCATATCTTTGGTCTGTTCCTCATAAAATTTATTTTTTTTTTGCAAATTACTAAAGATTGAAGTCAATAAATAATGACACACGTTTGGGTTTCAGACTTTATATCCTTCTAAAAATGCATGCTAACACAAAACCTGTTATTCTGTCAGCTTTATAAATTTGTAAGAATAATACTTAATACCGTCTCTATTTTTGGCCCTCTGTCCACCCATTATTATAAGCTTTGTCCAGACTTCTTGCTCTATGAGGCATGATTCTATATCGTCTACTGTACTTTATGAATCCTTCAGTTTCACCTTGTATCTGTCTATGAATGCATTCAATTCAGTTATATTCTCACCTGTTCTAAGCTGTTCCCAAAATAATGTAACTTATTCATTATGTTGCCATCTTTTCAATGTAGTTGTGTCCAAATGCCGTCTATTTTTACTTAACCCAGGTGGCTGCATCTTGAACCTCCAAGATGTATATTCTTTAGTATTAGAAATGTGGTGTATTTTTGTAACATTAGAGCTTAGGTGCTTTTATATTGATAAAATAGCGTTGAGCAAGTAGTGGAAAGAAAAGCCAATAAACAAAATAACCACCACTGTCCCCAAGCACAAATGAATCCGATCCAGGTAGTAGGGCACGACAGCTTTATTTTCACAACGCCAACAAGTTAACACTGAAACAAATGGTGTTAACTTGTTGGCGTTGTGAAAATAAAGCTGTTGTGCCCTACTACCTGGATCGGATTCATTTGTGCTTGGGGACAGTGGTGGTTATTTTGGTTATTGCTTTTATATTGATCTGTATTTAACTCCTGGGACTATACACTGTAGCCCCACTGCATAAGCAACATCATCTTCCATTTATAGTTATGTTTACTATTGTAAATGCAAAAAATTAACCTTATTTCAGTAGTCTTTTGGTATGCCTGTAAAATGAGGTAGGGCCAATTCACCTTGGTCAAGTGACAAAATCATTTTATCCTAGTTAGCTGTCGCCCCTGTTGCTTCTCATATAAATATCTTGATTTTTTTTCTATAGTGGTCACCAAAACACATTTCTGGGTTGTAGACGAATGTGTGACGAAAAAATAGTATTAAAGGGACTGTAAACATCTTTATAGCCTGAATTATTTTGATCTTGTTCCACTGTCATATAGCCCCATTTTTATCATATGATCCCAGGTATGTACTAGGGCTAGGTTAATGACGACCAGAGCCTTTATAAGCCTAGCCATGCAACCCAACCCATTTGCACCCATGGTAACATATAAGTTCATAGATCTATACTAGGCCAACAACCTATTTTTCCTTATCTCATCCCATATTTCATTCTGGGAGTTCTTGGTTTTCTTAGTTATCCAGTCTCCAAGTTTTTTTTTTTTTTTATATAGTGGATGATCTTGAAGCAAATCTTGATTTGGAGAATAATTCATAAATATGGATGTAATTTTACTTTTATTTACTGCATACCCCAAAACTTCTGTAAGCTGCCTTAACCTTCTAGACAAAGTTGATATATCTAGGTCTAGGCTAAGTAAGCAGACATTCACATCATTTGCAAAACAAGTCCAACTTTTGTTCATCTTTTCCATACTAATCCTATCCCCAAATGCTTCTGTATTACTTTTTGAGCTAATGGTTCTAGGTAGAGCATGAGCAGCAAAGAAAAAAGGGGACCTCTCGCTATCCTAAAGTCTAGTGTTGTTCGCTCATCTGTTTTAGCCACTGCTGTGGACTCTCTATGTATTTCTTCTAGTAAAAAAACAACGTCTCTAGGGAGCCCTGTTTTATCCAATATTAACCATAATTAATCCCAGTTTACCCTACTGAATGCCTTATTTATGTCCTGAGTAACTATGAGTAGGGGATTATTCATCCTTTCAGTTCATAATGTAAAATATTTGTTTTCATGTTATTATCAAAGGTTTCTCTACCCTATACAAATCTACACTGACCCAGATTAATAGTCGTTGGTAGAATCCTGTCTAATCTTTTAACAAATATGGCTGCAAATACTTTACAGTCATGAGATAACACATAAATTGGTCAGTATGACCTCATGTTAATTGGTTCTTCACCTGTTTTGGTATTGCATTTAATACTGTTTTCTTCCATAAGGCATTGCATTATATTCCCTTAATATTATGTTGAACATTTTAAACGATATTTGAAGTAACTTATCTTTACTCTGTCTCAGAGCTTTACTGGAAAACCATCTAAGTGAGGAGACGTTTTGCTGCTTGAGCTTTTAGCTGCTTCTCTTATTCTTCCTTATTTGATGGAGATATCAACTGTTTCCAATCCTCATCACTTATCTTGGGAATTTCTATCCCATGTATAACCCTTTCTAATTTCAATAACCAATTTCTTCTCTCCTTTGTGCAGTATATCACTTCTTACAAAATTTCTTTGAATAGCTTTGCTGTCATTTTTGGGTCCTTATATATGTTCTTATTTTTAATATCTATCAGTCTTGTTATATTTCTCTCCACCCTATTTTGTCTCAATTTTTGAGCTAGCTGGTTCTGCATCTTAGGTGTACTCACAAAGTAAAGTAAACTGGCTGATGGCTGCTTGCACTCTCTCTATTGAAACTAATAAGTAGTAGTCTATTTATTGTTTAGTTCCGTCCATTTACTAATTTTATTTTCAATTTCCTAACCATTCTCAGTCATCTGTTGTCATTCCACTATTGCACTCTATTTGCAAAAATGTTTTAAATTCTATTACAGATTTCTTTCATCTTTGCATCCTATCTAACTTCCCTGTTAAAGAATGTAACTGTTCTAGTATTTCTTTATTTGTATTATATTTCAGCTGTTGTACTGGAAATTGCCAGTGCCTAGGTCTCGCCACTGTCATCTGAAGTGCAATTTCTTTGTACAGTGGGGAGTGGTTGGATAATGCTCTTTGGTGGGTCTTAAGTTCTTTGACTTAGTATTCCTGTTCCTTTGTTACATGAATTCTGTCTAATCAAGACTGTCATATTTCCCAGGATAGAAAGTAAAATCTCTTAAAGATCTACAAGTATTGCCCACGTCTGTGTCTATAAAGTTATGAATTTTCATGGAACAACCAAAAAATATCCCTTCTGGAATAACAGATAATTTTGTAGGACCACCAGTTATACCTCCTTTTTTTTATTACTCCCACCACCAACAAATTCCCTTGGTGAAAGCTTACCACCTTGTTTAATATTAGATTCTATTAACTCTTTTGGTCTTAGCTGGAATTGAGACACTTACAACTGTGGTCATGTTTCCCTGCCAGTATCCTATGATCATTGTCTCCACTGTTCATCCTTTCCTTGCTTTTCTACTGCTGTTAGGATCCCTTTTGCCACTAATATTATTATCTCTCCTTTTCTTCCCCCAGCTCCCTCTGTGTAGCATCCTTTCTTTTATTAATTCCTCATGATCAGATTTCTTTAGGTGTATCTCCTGCAAAATCGCTGTCTCCGTATTAAATCGTTTAGTGTAGATTACTGTTTAATTTTTTTGGTTATTTGTGTGGCAGTTTACATTCTGTGGACTTGCTTCCCCACTCCAAGCTGCTGTTTTTTCTTATAAAATATGAAACACAAGTTAGCACAGTGCTTTTGTATTGCTTTATTGTTATTCATATTTTGTTTATGAAAACAATCTTGAATAGATTTTTAACCAATAAAAACATTTATTTCCCTTAGTAGTGACCCTATATACTATATACATATGAAATACATGTGAAATAAAAACATGCAATAATCTTCCTTTAAATCTTTGTGAGTTAATGCTTCACTTTGGCAGCCTGTTTTATCTTCCAAGTGTGCTACATTGTCTGCACCTATCCCTCCATGAGATAACTTTATATTACTTACTGCCTCTGTTATACATTTTAAACTAAATGTATTGTTAAAATACTTATAGGTTGCATTCAGTATATTCTGTTGTGACTAATGTGGGCATCTTATCACAATAAATCCTTCTATCCTCAGTCTCTTCCCTATTAAATCTAAATATTTCACTGAACAAGAACGGCAAGGAATTATTGTTGTCTTAGTTTTTTCTACTTTTCTTAGCTGGGGCATTTAAACAGCTGCAGGTGCGAGCTTTCTTATTAAGACTCCATTCATTATTAATATACAGTACCCTGTCTCCCCAATCAGATGTTTGCGGTTTTCTGCCAGCCATGTCTACTCTGCTGAATCACACTACAATCACACCACTTTAAGCTATGTTTCTCAAAAAAGAGTATGGTAGCTTTTTATGTATATGTTCACTAGAACCTTTCTGTGTAACACCAATATTAGTCTAAATTGTTTAAAACTAAACACTATTATATCATTAAACAATTTGCTACTTTATCCTGCAGTTATATTTGCTCATTTAAATAATTCTAAACTTCTGCATGTTATAAGCTGGAGAAGGGAGAAAACAAGGAGCAACAATTGCAAAAAGAGAAAGTGAGATCGTAGCTTTGAATGACTATTTCAATAAACTACACATGACATCACTCACTTGCAAGTCAATTTAAATGATGTATAAATTATTTCATATTCATATTCTATAATTACTGTATTTTGATTTACATTAAATAAATTTTGTCCATTTTTCAGAGTCCCTCACCCTTTTGCTTAAGTGTCTCATCTTTCTATACTTTTTGTCCATTTTCCTTCTAAATAAAGGAAACATCTTCACTGCCCATCTTTCACCAGGATGGTTGCATTTTTGCTCTGTTTCTTGTGGCCCCATATTTTGCCTTTTTTTGATGCTTTGGGTTGAAGGACTTGGATAAACCTGTTTAGCTCCATTTGTTTAGCCTCTTTTAATGTGCCTGGGTAAATTAGTTTAAATCTATTATTCACTATCTTACAGAGTCTTAAACTTTTGAGTCTCGTTCCCATGCACTAATTGTGATCTAGAAATATTCTTTTGTCATCTATTGTCAATATTTTATCTTTTTTCTATAGTAACTATTATTTTAGTTGAAAATAATGCACTTTTGATGTTGTGGACCTAGGGAATATTTGTTCTAGTGTGGCGGAGATATAGATTTTGTGAGCTGTGTCCAGCAGTATTCTTTCCATAAGTATATTAGTCCACATACTTAATTGTTGCAGCATAAAATTAAGATAGTAGTTCCCATCTGTTCCTTCAGGAGCATCAGTGAATCACAAGTTTTGTCTTCTTTTTCTGTCTTCTGACTTCAATTAAAAGCTATTTTTCTTTAATTTCTTCCTGTGTTGCTTCTAGTTATGCCAGTCTCATGGTATGTTCATTATTTGACTTCTGCAGTGCCATGATAACATTTGAATGACTTGAAAATGTACTCTGAACTGCCTCTCATCTTGTATAATTTTTTAATATATTCCATCAATGTCCGACTTTTTTTTAGCACTTCTGTATACATTTTATTGTGTTTTTTCCTGGAGGTTTGACATTTCTCTGCATTCATTTTGACTTACTTTCAGACTACTAGTTTCAGTTACTGCCATGTTGTGGGAGACCTCAGCTAGCAAATGAAAAGTCCTGTTTTTCTGTCAGTTTCCAACTGTTGCCCATCTAATGTTAAGTTGTCAATCTCGCCTTCATTCTTGCTGGATGGGTTCGGAGCCGATCCTCGGCTCCAACTCGGCACTTGCTTTAGCTTGAGAACTCCTTTTACCAGCTCGAGGCAACCCTATATCCCATGATGCAAGGCGGAACTACCTCAGATCTCGTTTGCCGCTTAGCGAAAGAGGTCTCCTTTGCCAGCTGAGGTAAGTAATTTCTTGTTAAAAGAGAAAAAGCTTAGTTAGGGTTTTATTTCCCCCTTGTATCCATTTTTATAGTCTGTAGTGAGTTACAGCCCACCCTATTCCCTTGTATTTCAAACTTTTTATTTCTTTTAGTGTAAAAGTTTAGTTAGGCCTAAACCCCATTGGTTAATCCCTTCCTGTGTGTTGTGTGTTAGGGGATTAATTTTGTGTGTTTGTTGGGGTTTTTGTGTGTGACTCCTCCTAGGATTATGTCTAGGGAAGGCAAGGTCTCAGGCTTCAAGAAGTGTGACTCGTGCTGTCAGAAAATGTCTCTGACAGACGGTCACACTTCTTGTGTTTACTGGGGCCTTTGCACCTGCAGGACTCCTGTGCTTTGTGTCACTCTTTTAGCCAGAGAGTCCTGCAGGAACGGAGGAATAAGCTTATCCTCCGTGGCTTACTTAAGCCAGAAGGTTCTCCCTCTAACGTAGGGTCTGGGAAACCTTCTAAGCCACCGAAGGCTCAGGCTTCAGTATCCAAGCCTCCTCCGGTGGCTCCGGCTCCGTCGGAGCCGAGATCGGCTCCGGCTGGAACCGATGTATCTTCATTAAAAGTAGTGGGTTCGGCACCGGCTGGTTCCGATACCTTGTCTACTGTGGCCTTGTCGGCTCCGGCTGGAGCCGACACCTTATCCAGCATCGGAGCCGAGAAACCTTCGGCTCCATCTGGAATTCAGGGGACTTCGGCTCCGATGACTTCGTTCCGAAAGAGATCTCGGTCCCCTTCATTACAGAGTATCCACTCGGCTCCGGGGTCTCCTCTTTTGTCTGAGCGGAGCCATCGGAGCCGATCTTCGAGATCTTCCAGGCTATCTGACCACGACTTAGAGAGGGTGGTAAGCAGGCTGTTGAAGTCACAGGCACTGGCCCAAATGCTCCATAGCCCATCTCAACAGACTTCGGCTATAGCCTCACCCCTTGAACTTCCTCCTCCGACTCCACACCAGAGTTCGGAGCCGGAGCTTCTCGGGACAGCGACTGTTTCGGTGCCGGAGCCGATACATCCTTCGGCTCCGTCGTCCTCGGCTCCGATCTCCTCCTTGAGGCCTTCCTTGGAGGGATCCGGTCGTCGAGTTTCCCTTGTCGGCTCCGAGGGGGCTAGTGGCATCGGACCCTTGTCCGACCCCGCTCTCCCTCTCGGGGCTTCGGCTTTGGTAAGCTCGGCGCCGACATCGGCCTCGGAGCCTTCCCTCTCAGTGGAGCCGGGAATTCCTGTTTCCTTGGAGCGGGGATATTCTGGCCTCTCGGGGAGGGGAGCCTTTGAGGTGATGAGGAGTGTCCTGGCCTCTGAGCCTGGTCAACGGTCCATCCCTCTAGCTCCTCCCTCTTCAGTGCCTGTAGACGCCTCTTGCCAGCCTCTTGCTCTCGGGCCCAGGGATCCATCGCCCCAGGTTTCCCCATTGGGAATTTCCTCCTCTTCCGAAGTTTCTCCTGATCCAGCAGGTGAACCCCCTCGGAAAAGGACGTGTAAGAGGAAACACACAGACTCCCCCGAGTCTACTACATCGGATACCGACTTAGATGAGTCGGAGGGTTCCCCACGATCCCTCTCTGAGGATGTCTCCTTTTCAGACATCCTTGAGCTCCTCAAACAGAGGGGGAATTGGCCATCCATTGATCCCTCCGAGGATGAGTCGGTATACCTGGAGGCTTTTGGATCCCGACCCTCCACCTCCTGGGTGTCTCCGCCTTTCGACCCACTTATGCAGGTAGTGGCTCGGAAGGCGTGGGCGGCTCCAGATTCTGTGGAACCTGTCCCCAGGAGACCATCCAAATTTATCACGGCCCCTTCGGACAAACAGTTCCTTTCCAAGGGTGTCTCTGTGGATGCTATGGTGGTGGCGGCGGCCACTAAGAAGGAATTGGCGGATCCTTCAGTACCTGTCCATCCTCCTAACAAGGATTCTAGGACCATGGACAGGTATGGAAAGCGGATGTTTTCTTCAGCGACCTTTGCTATGCGTTCGCTGAACTACCTTTGTCACTTCACCAGGCTTCAACGAGATATTCTCAAGGAACTGGGTGAAGTAGTCCAGGATCCTTCTGCTGCTGGGGCTCAAGAAAAGATTGCCTCACAGCTTGCAATCCTGAATTCCCTATCTAACTCCTCCATGCGGCTCATATCCTATGCGGCCGATGGAGCGAGCAGGGCCGCAGGCACAGGAGTTGCTCTTAGACGCCAAGCCTGGATGCGGCTGTGTAATTTTGCGGACCCCTTTAAGGCGTCCTTCACTAATACCCCCTTTGATGGTTCGGCTTTGTTCGGACCTCAGGTGAAGGATACCTTGACCAGGTGTGAGCAGGACGGTAAAACTCTTTCTGCCGTTGGAGTCCAATTTTCCACTCCTTCTAGACCATATCCCAAGGGTCAGAAGGGGGGGGGAAGATGTGGTTCCGTAAAGCCCAAGGAGCTACACCGGACGCACGTGGTCAGTTTACCCCCAGAGGCAGAGGGGGTAACAATAATAGACGCCGCCCTAGAGGCAGGGGGGGTCCTCAGAACCAGGGCAACAGGGAGTCTCTTCCTGAGAAGCCCTTTCAGCATCCCTGAGGTGTTGCCCGACTGTCCACCCTTGGAGGCAGTCGGGGGGAAGGATTTCACTGTACCCAGTAGCCTGGCAATCCCTATCTCAAGAGATGTGGGTACAGTCGATCATATCCGAGGGTTACAAAATCCCTTGAAAGGTTTCCCATACCTCTACAATCCCTTCCAGACATCTCACCCGGTCAAAGGGATTTGGCAGAACAGGAGGTTTCAAAGCTCCTAGAAAAAGAGCCGTCCAGACTGTGCCAGCAGACCAGGTAGGATCCGGCGTCTACTCGAGATTCTTTTGGTCCCCAAAAGGACGGGAGATTGGAGACCAATATTAGACCTGAGCAATCTAAACAGATTTGTCAAGAAGGCAAGATTCGGATGGTCACGCTTCAGTCCATTCTGCCCTTTCTGGGCAAGGACAACTGGATGTGCTCTATAGACCTTCAGGATGCACTATCACATAAAGATTCACAGACGCTCCAGAAGGTTTCTCCGCTTCGCTAGGGACCAGTCATTACCAATTCAGAGCACTGCCCTTTGGCCTCACTTCAGCCCCAGAGTGTTTACCAAATGCATGGCAGTGGTCACAGCTCATCTGAGACGTCAAGGATTCCAGGTGTTTCCCTACTTGGACGACTGGCTCCTCTCCGCCACCACCAAGTGTCAGCTTCTTCAGTCCAGAGACTACACTCTACAGCTTTGCAGGAGTTTGGGAATTTCAGTAAATTTCGAAAAATCTTCTCTGCTGCCTTGCCAATCTATCACCTTTATAGGCGCAGAATTAAACACCGTCAAAATGTTAGCCAAACTAACAGATCAAAGAATTCTGGACATCCAAAAATTCGTTCGGATTCTATTGCAGAGCAACAAGATCAAAGCCAGATTTATACTGAAGGTTCTAGGTCTTATGGCTGCAGCCATTGTTCTTCTACCACTGGCTCGCTTCCACATGCGTCTTCTGCAGTGGATGCTATTCACGCAGTGGTCGTACCACAGTCTTCCGATGAGGCACGAAATTTTAGTCACACAGTCGTGCAGAACTCATCTGAATTGGTGGATATCTTCCCCTCTTCTTCATCAGGGCCGACCCTTTGTTCCCCCTCCTCCAGTTGCCACAGTCACTACGGATGCCTCTCTGATCGGGTAGGGGGGGCATTATCAGGGCAGGATGGTCCACGGGACGTGGCAACCCATAGAATACCACCTGCACATAAATGTCCTGGAGATGAGAGCAGTGCTTTTAACGTTGCAAGCCCTCAACGACTTTCTTCCCATGGGGACTATTGCAGTACAAACGGACAACATGTCCGTGGTCTGGTACATCAACAAGCAGGGCGGGACCAGGTCCTATCCGTTATGTCGAGAAGCTCTCAGACTTTGGCAATGGGCGATCTCCTCTCATCGGTTTCTGATAGCAACGCACATCCCCGGCAGGTCCAACCTATTGGCGGACAGGCTGAGCAGATCTATTCTGATGCCTCACGAGTGGTCTCTCAATCAATCTGTAGTGGATCAGATTTTTCTGAAGTGGGGCACTCCTTGTTGCGATCTTTTTGCTACTCCTCAAAACAACAAGTGCCCCGATTTTTTCACTCTCTTTCCCCTTTCAGGCCAACCCCTGAGAGACTCTCTAACCCAGGATTGGCCCCGGGGACTTCTGTACGCTTTTCCTCCCTTTCCCTTAATTCCACAAGTCATTCAGAAAGCCACCGTTTTGAGGGCCAAGTTGATCCTCATTGCCCCATATTGGCCTCGACAAATTTGGTTTCCGTCTCTGCATCGTCACCTTCTGGTGCAGCCCTGGCATCTGGACCCAGTTCCGGATCTCTTGATCCACCAGTCGGGTCAGCAGCACCGGGCCATTCATTCTCTCAACCTCACTGCTTGGTTGCTCCACTTCCTTCCCTAGCCAGGCTACCGATGATTTCTGACTCAGTCAGAGACATTTTAGTGTCTTCTTTAAAGTCGTCCACTAGGACTGTTTATGCTAGCAAGTGGCGACGTTTTTCTATTTGGGCAAATTCCAGAAATATTGATCCCTTTACTGCTCCTGTACATTCTGTTTTAGATTTCCTGGCGGAGGTTTTTCATTCAGGATCCTCGTCATCTACAGTCAAAGTACAACTGGCTGCCATTTCCAAGTATCATGTTGGCTTGCATGACAATAACATTATGTCTCATAGATTATGCAAGGCCTTTTTGAGAGGAGTTTTTCTCCTAAAGCCACCTATAAAGCATCCTCCTCCGCAATGGGATCTAAACTTAATGTTGGCATCCTTGATACTACCTCCCTTTGAACCGTCTGCTTCATGTTCTTTGAAGTTATTGACCTGGAAAACTATATTCTTACTGGCTGTTACTTCTGCAAGAAGGGTTTCCGAGATTCAAGCTCTCTGCATTCGTTCCCCTTATTTGGTTTTTCATAAGGACAGGGTATCATTAAGAACGAACCCTTCCTTTCTCCCCAAAGTTGTGTCTCAAACCAATATTAACCAATCTATAGATCTACCAGTCTTTTTCCCAAACTATTCCGACAGAGCTGAACAGAAACTGCATTTTTTGGATGTCCATCGTCAGCTCAGGTACTATTTGCATAGAACGAAACAATTCAGGAAATCGGACCAATTATTTGTCTCCTATGCAGAAAACAGGATAGGTCTTCCAGTTTCTAAAGTGACCTTATCCAGATGGTTGACTTCCACCATTTCCTTTGTGTACTCTCTCAGAGGCAAGCAGCTATCTTCTAAACCAAAAGCACACTCAACCAGGAGTCTATCCACATCTGCAGCCTTTCAGGATAGACTACCCATTGATACCATTTGTGCAGCAGCTACTTGGGCCACGCCTCATACCTTTGTCTCCCATTACAAGTTGGATTTGGCCTCCAGAGATAGGGCCAGTTTTGGTTCCACAGTTCTCAAGAGTCTGTTCCATTGAGCCACCCGGGATACAGGTGCTAGGGACGCGGCCCCATCCAGCAAGAATGAAGGCGAGATTGACAACTTAACATTTAGAAGTTATGTACCTACCGTAACGTCCCATGTTAGTTGTCTTCTCTCGCCTTCTTTCTTGCGTCCCTCCCTCCTTCCCCCTGGCCTGGACAGATCTTGAAGAGTTCCTATCAGGTTGTTTTCCTCCTGAGCCTTCATATGAGGACTTCTATTATGAACTTATGTTCCTAATTATGTTAGGTTAGTCTTTAGCAGGGTAGGTTAGCTACCAAACGAGATCTGAGGTAGTTCCGCCTTGCATCATGGGATATAGGGTTGCCTCGAGCTGGTAAAAGGAGTTCTCAAGCTAAAGCAAGTGCCGAGTTGGAGCCGAGGATCGGCTCCGAACCCATCCAGCAAGAAAGAAGGCGAGAGAAGACAACTAACATGGAACGTTATGGTAGGTACATAACTTCTAATTTTCTCCTCTTCTTTACATGCAGATTATTTTTCACCAGTATTTCTTGAAGGTATTAACTTCATTTGAGAGATTTTTTTTATCTTTATAAAATTCACTTGAGAGAGAGAGAGAGAGAGATAGTACAAACCTATTACCACAGTTCTTGATGCCTTATTGGAAGTCTTCTTCACTAGAACTGCTCTTGATGACTGTTTTCTGATGACAAGATTTGGCATGTATACATGCCAAGCCTGTACTCTTCCCTCATCAGGCCAATAATTGAGTACAATTCCCCTTTTAATATGTACCTTTTTAAGCACCTGCAGCAGTTGGAGAGACCACAAAGGTTCCTCACAAGGAAAATTCAAGGTCTTCAGCATCTGTCCTATGTGAATCATCTGAAGTCACTGTCACTTTATTCTGTTTCATACAGACAACTCAGAGGCGATCTCTGTCCTGCATATAAGGCAATCTCTGACCCTGCTTTATTGGAAGTGCTGCATATCCGCAGGTCAAATGGTACACAGGTTACTTGCTCTAAGGACCTTAACCTAGTATGTGACATTAACAGAACCTGCTGGAGGGACAGATTTATCTCCCAGAGGTTAACACACCTTTGGAACAGACTCCCACTTCATGTCAAACAGAACACCTCGTTGGCCCTCTTCAAACACAGTCTGGACGATTGAATGGGTAACCATAAATTCACCCCGGAGGTTCCACCTGTGTCCGTCTTGCACAGGGGCAATAGGTACTGATTGTGGAAATAAGGGTAGAACTTGGCTAGGCTTGTAAAGGCCCTAGGGCCATTAGCCTGGTAACTTCCTATGATCCTATGAAGTCATCTCTGTTAACAGTTCTTATGAAACACTAGTCCAGCTGCTTACTTGCATCTTTATAAAAATGAGCATATTCCACTCCTTCCTGTTTCTTTGAGATGGCAAAGAACTTCAGATTTCCTCTCTATGCACTGTTTTCTAGTTCTGCTACTTTTTGAAACATTTTTCCAGTGATGACTCAATGTTGCATTCTTTCCTTTATTCCAGCTTATGACTTCTGCAGTTTTATGAGTTGATTTGAATGCTTACCAGTGCTGCTTCTATTATTTTACAACCTTCTATCATTTGACCTTATGTATTCCTTTAGTGTCTCGCTTGTTATGATCACCTCCGAGTACATTTGATTTACTTTCCTTCTTGTTTGTTATAAACCATCTCTTGTACCAAGGGTACCAATTAGTTTGTTGAACATTCATGAGGTTCTTTCTAGAAGGAACGTCTTCTTTTCTTCTCTAACTTTCCCCAAGATGTGACAGACGTATTTCTCATTGAAAATCTGATGTTTTCATTAGGCAGTAACTGAATTTGTCCGAAGTCAATAGTTTCTACAGGCTTTTTTTTTTGCCAAATTCTTGATTATGTTACCCAGTCACCCAAAGTCTTAGAACCCACAAGAACTATAATGTTTTGTGTATGTTGTAAGGTAAGAGTGTTTCAGATAAGAAAATTATATTTCTTCATATTTGTGTGAACATATCTCTATAAAGGAGCATGGCAGTATGATGGGGGAAGTATCATTTTGAAGCTGACATCCATTTGCACAAACTGAGCTTCACACAATACTGTGCTTGCAGACTAATAGTCGTCTTTGTATGTTTAAATGTAAAAATTATATTTTTCATAAATTCATTTATATCTGTGCAATGGAACATGGCAACATAATGGATGATACTTCATTGTAATTTGGACATCAGTGTGCATACATTGTCCAGTGAGACACAATTTCTTGTGTAGTACAGTTATAGATATATAACATTTTATTTGTCACATTATGAGAAATATGATATTTTAAATATTTTTGTCAATATCACAGAACAGTTACATGGTGCAATGCTGAATGACAGCTTATTTTGCAGTTATCACCAAGACAAATAATTCACATGCATATTGTATGTGTCTACATGGTCTGGTTGTCAAGATATTGTCACTTGTTTGAAGAAACATACAAAAATATCTGCAGAAAATATGTGATTTCTTGCCAAATATAAAATCACAGTTCACAAGTATTATGAATGTTTGTGTCTGACGAACAGTTTTCATATTTTCACTTTTTGATGCTGTTATAGTTCAGTAAACGCATATTTCTTTCAAATGTGAATTCAGAAGTATAAAAGACGAAAAGTAGCTCAGGATGCACCATTATTTTACATGGTAAGTAATAGCCAGCATGCCAGAGCTCCCTTGTAGTAAATAAGTACACAATGCTCTTATTTTAATAAACTTGAGGGCAGAGACATTTTTGGAGTGACTTTTGAATTTGTGTTGCTGACTGAAATATTTTTGGCTGGGTTTGAAGGTAAAAATAATTTTCCATGTAATTAATATTTAGTAATGTCAAGGAACTTTCAAAGTAAAAGGTTACCTGTGCAGTTTGGAACTTCTGAAGTGCCAGCTGAACATATAAACAAGTATTTTAGTGAATGTAAGGGAGATAAAAAAACTTGATGAAAGACTTTTTTGGAAGGTGTGGGTGTCAGTAAATACTGAACAAGGAAAACTATGTATTTGCCAATTGTTCTTATAATTAATAGAGCAGGAGGAAATGTGAGGTACTGCAGAAAACCAAAATCCTGTTACTTTATAGGTTCATAGGTGTTTACTAGGCTAACTACCACAAGGACCTTTTTAACCCTAGCCATGCATCCCAAATCTCTGACAAGTTCCAATAACTTTGATAAGTGTAAGCATGGGCCTCTGAGATGAACCATTTACAAGTTGCCTGTGTCCATTAGAGACATAGGTGCCAAATCAGGGATGAATTCCTAGTTTCCCATCCAATTGTCCAAGTTGCACTTGAATTGGGTTAGGGGGGAACTCTGCTTCACATGGATGGGTAGCCTGTTCCATAGATGAGGTAGTCTCTGGGATACATAACTATCTCTCCAGCAGGTCCTAGTTATATCACAGGCAAGGTTTAAGTCTTTAGAACTGGTAATTCTGGTGCTGTTTATTTTGTGGATATGCAGGAGGTCCATCAGAGTGGGGTCTGACAATGGCCTGTATGCCAGGCATAGATCTCCCCTCAAAAGCCTGTAGGAGACAGAAGACAGAGATAGGGCCTTGAGGCAATCTGCATAGGACATATTACTTACACCCTGTAATATTTTAGTGAGGAACCTCTGTAGACGTTCAAATTGTTGGATATGCCTGGTTAGGTACATACCAAAGGGGGCATTGTACTCAGTGATAGGTCTGATGAATGCTGAATACAGTGGAACAATGACTTCCTTGAACTTAGATGCCATACCTTTGTTTATATGTTGCTCAGCATAGAATGATTTCCTCACCCCTGTAGACACATGATGATTAATGGGATTATTATCTATGTGTGTCCCTAAGTCCCTGACTACTGGGTCAACTCTAAGGGGTGTGTTGTCAAGATGATAGTTGCCAGGGATGGATGACTTCCCAAAGGATACTATTATGCCTGTCTTGGCATTTAGCTTTAGTCCATGACTCTGGCACCAGTTGTTTGTCCGTGTCAGCCCCTCCTGGAGAACATTTGTGTCTGTGTGAGATTCAATGACAGCTCCTAATTTGCAATCATCTGCAAATTTAGTCAGCCAGAGACCACTGACACTGGCATTGACTTTTGAGAAGCAGATTCCAAAAATGAGAGGTCCAAGGTCTGATCCCTGAGGGCCTCCACTTGTGACTGGCCACTTTGTAGAGGAAGACTCCCCAAGTCTAAGTTCCTGGGTCCTGTCTGTGAGCCAGTTGGCTATCCACTGGGTGACATATGTGTTTGTACCTATCCTCTTGAGTTTGTCAACAATGCCCGAGTAGGGTATTGTGTCAAATGCCTTTGCCAGGTCAAGGTAGGCAGCGTGAACGATTTTGCCCTCATCCATTGCTTTGATGACCTTTTCAGAGAAGTTTACCAGGATGAGTAGGCATGATCTGCCCTTGAAAAAAACAAACTGGGTTGGGTTCAGTTTCTGGAGGTTTACTATATCTCTGTTGATCATCTCCATGATAATTCTTTCTATTATTTTACATATAAGACTAGTGAGACATATGAGTCTGTGGTTTCCAGGGTCTGTAGATGGACCACCTTTCTGCAGAGGGATGACTGTTGCTGTTCTCCATTCATGAGGCATGAATCCTGTTTGGAGGCTGTAGTTAAATAGTAATTCCAGAGGCCCTGATAGGCCATGTTTCATGCTGTTTAGAAAGCATCCTGGGATATTGTCTGGGCCCATTGATGCAGTGTTCCTGGTCTTAGAGAGAGCATTAAGGACCTGTTCCCTAGTGATAGTAGGGGGAGTTATATTTGATGATATTTCCTGAGGGAAGGTTGAGGGTGAGACGAGAGTAAAGTTTGAGCTGATTTTATCAGCCAAAAGGTTTGCTATATCTTCTGGCTCAGTGTAGGTGGCTTCATTTATAATGAGCTCTGCATGCAATTGTGTATTGCCTTTGAGGTTGCGGACATAGCTAAAGAATGCTTTGTGGTTGTCCTTGGCCTAGGAGGTCAAACTTACCTCAAATTTGGGTTTGGTAGAGTTTATTTGTCCTCTGAGTTGTTTATTTAGTTTGATGAGAGTGTTTTTATCCTGCTGGGTGCTGCACTTCCTAATTTTTGCCGTGATTTTCTTCCTCCTGTTATACAGCCAACTGATTTTGTGATTCCACCAGGCTGGCTTGTTTTTAGAGTTAGTTCTGTACTTCTTCCTTGTGGGTACAGCTGCCTCTATGCAGCTATTAATATGCTTGTATAGGGTTTCCGTAAACAGCTCTGCATAGGCAGAAGTGTTCTCAGGGTCAATGGGGGCTTGAGATTTTTCCAGGTTCTTAGTTAATAGCAAGAGGTTAGCCTTAGAATAGTTCCTGAATATTCCAGGTTTAGCTGGGGGTCCAGGTTTTATTTTTACTTCAAAGGAGACCATTTTGTGGTCTGACCTTACCAGGGAAGGTGTTACAGTAGAGGGTGTGCAACAGTCGCCCATATTAGTGAGGACCAGATCCAATATGGTTGCACCCCTGGTTGGTGTATTGATTATCTGGTCTAGGGAGTTTCTGTTTACGAAATCCAGGAATCTCTGTGCAGGTACATTTGGTGTTGTATAGGATTCCCAGTTAACAGTGAGGTAGTTAAAGTCATCCTTGAATATGGTATGGGGTTGGATGGTTAGTGTTTCTAATAAGTTTAAATACATGGTATGGGTTTCCTGGGTCATAGAGAGGGACCTATAGCTTGCAAAGAAGTGGCATTGGCTTTTGCCTATGGTGATTTGAACATGGAGCAGCTCAACTGCATTGTCCTGTTTGACCACCCTTGAAGTATGTTTATTTTTTATGTAAATAGAGACACCTCCACCTTTAGTCCCTGCCTGTGAAGTAGCTGGCCTAAACGTGTGGAAGGCATTATAACCTTGCACTCTTGATGTGCTGTCCAAGGCTTTATACAAATACTCAGTGACTGCACAGACATCATCCTTCTCTAGGGTAAAGAGAGCTTCTAGGGAGTGGAGTTTTTTGTTTGGACTTCTAGCATTGAGCAGTAATAGCTTTAGATTTTCTTGGTTTTGATTTTCTATGTTGGAAGTACCTTCAGTATGGCATTGCCTTAAAAGGGGACTATGGGGGAAGACAGTGTTTTAGCTAATATTTGAAAGCCTAGAGGGGAGAGGTGCAGACCACACCTGGCAAAGCAGTGTGGTCTGTTGACCATCTCCTTCCATGCTGACAAATATTGCACCCCCTTAGAATGACACCAGAAACTAAGCCAATTATTAAAGTCAGTCATCTTTTCTTCATATTGTGTCATCATCCTTGGAGAAGGTAAAATGCTGCTCAATGCTAGGCTTATACCAGCCTAAGACACATATTCCGAGAACTCCACAATGTCTCTCTTCTTATAGTTTTGGGAGGTATGTCTCAAGTCATTTACTCCAACATGGACTTTGACTGAGTCATATTAGTAATTGTGGTCCAATGACCTGAGTGCATGTGTAATGTAGCAGATCCTGGCCCCTGATAAGCAATTGACCATCACTTTCTGCTTACTCAGCCTGGTGAGAGTGGCATCAGTGTGTTGCACGATGGAGTCTCCAATGACTAGAATGTTGGATTGTGTGGTGACTTGCCTTATGGGCTTAGAGGTAGAGGCTCCATGAGATGTAGCTGTATGTGTTGATATGGTTGTTGTTTTGAAAGAGTGCATTTGGGACTGCTGAGGGTATTTGAGATGTGTACTTCATCTAGGAGGTCTTTATGGTTTAGGAAGGTTACATGTAAATACCTCAACATATGTGGGTCTATATGTCTGCTTTGAATTGCGCATGATGGGTGCAGTGTGTGTACTACTGACAACCTTATTGACATTATGAGTACTTTTATGTTAGAGCTTTGCCTCCAGTGACATTGTGTAAATACATCTCTCACATACCATATCAGTTTGTTTGAGAATTAACTGGTTGTCAGTAAACATGAGGCAATTTCTGCATTTCCTCAGGATGCCCATATCTACTAACCCAGTAGGAAAGTTCATATCTATGGCAACAGACCATTTTTTGTTAATTAGACAGTTGGAGTGAGAATATCAATCACTGTCAGGAGTATCTGGTTTGCAGCTATGTGGACAGTCTTTGTGACTGCAAACTAGTTGCCCTGTGTGCAACTAGGTATTGGAGAAATTTCAGTTGCGCTTTTACAGGAAAAATGTCACTCAAGGTGTCTGAGTCTGTACAGAGCACTGCTAAACACTTCAGGGGAAGGTAATATGTAGACCCTGAAAATGTAAGGATGAAGTATTTAGGCAGATATTCTGAAGTTAGAAACAAATCAAGCAGTACTTACTGAAAACAAATAATTAGTTTGTCAAGAATGATGAAAAGAGGGGAGTTACACTACTGGCTACTGCCTGGCTACTACTAATGCTGGACCCACCACCACAGCTTTACTCTGTTGGGATACAATGCTCTTTTGTTTCTTCTCTCACCAGAAACAAATTATTAGCACTAGTCCCAAGAACAGGGTGATCCACACTCTTGTCCCAGATGATGCAAGGGTCTGTAGGCTTGTAGCCCTTTTCTGTTAGATGCTTCAAATAGCAACCAGACCAGTCAAGTATGTTAAGCACAGACACACACTCTCCAACCAGAAACAGACAGGAATCAATGCACTCTGCTCATTCTCTCACCAGGATGAGTATATAAGCACAGGTTCTAAACTGTCACCTATAAAGCTTTCTGGTGATCATCAATCTCCAGGAAATAATGTTCCTGTACTCCTTCTCTCACCAGGAGAAACAGAAGCACTAATCCCAAGATGAGTACTGAGAGGCAGAATGTGGGCTCCACAATAAATAGCGTAAATAAATAAGTAGCAATTAATGTACTTTATGGATATTTAAATGGGGAAAAGGGTGATTCAAGCAAACAATACAAAATATGTAGTTGAAAATGCAATGCTGTGGGGCAGTTTTCGGTTTGACTATCATAAGACTATTTCATATGGGCAAGATGGTGAAGATAACGATACCATTGTAGAAGGTAATAGTACAGTGCTAGATACAGATGTTCAAGAAGTGGAGAGTGAAGTTACTTGGAACAAATCATTAATCCACAAAATATCAGATATACTAAAGAAAATGCTGTTCTGGACTTCTCAAGTAAGTATAAACTTATGGCAACAGATTAATGTGAAGAAGGCAATGAAGTAAACCCGGAGCAAAGGTTAGAACAAGGTGATAATTCCATCTGAAAAATAGGAAGTATAAGAAAAAGAAAGTCTTGGGTACATCACACGCAGATGTTTGCTGAATGTAAGAAATGAAAGGGATAATTTAAATATTACAGTAGATAATATTAACAGCATTAAAAAGATTTAAAAAGAATTGTAGCTTTAAGAATGTGCCAGCAAGTAAAGGTGTTTATAATTTGTTAGAAATAAGAATTTTGACAAGTGCTTAAAGAGAACAAATGAAGTACTTATGAAGAAGACAGAACAGAATAGGGCTTTTATTACATGAATATTCTTATAAAAAATTCTGATGGAAATAATTTTTATTTATTTATTTATTTAGTTTGCTTACCAGGGTTGTACATTGGTCACAGTACACCATTTGCGGCCGCAGCCCATATGAAGAAATTCACAAAAAAAAATAAAACAGAACAGGATAAATTCAGTTGATGTACTTATTAGCCTGCCAGGGTATTTAAAGATATGTAATCTCTGTGGTATCCCTGAAGTCTCAAACAACCCACTAACAAGTATAGTGGGCCGAAAAACAAAACAGTGTAAGAAACTTCTCTGTCTGCAAGATTTTCAGTCCATATATGTCTAGTTAATCAATGTATATTAATTAAATCAGATAATGGCAGAAGAAGTAGCAAACTTAAACTCGTCCTAAGTAAAAAATAAATAAATAATAAAAATATATATTTTGAAATATTGTACAGAATTACTAAGTATTCAAAAGTAATCCAAGCAGGACAGGCAGTCTGTTTCCAGTTGAAAACCTTTTAAGTACACAGACAAGCAATTACTTCACTTATTGGTGTTTTGGTATTAAAAGATAGCAGACCTAATGAAAAAATAGTTTTTTCTTTATAGTTATGGTATGTACTCCTACATCACTGACAAAGAGGCGGCAAGAGATTGAACATATGAGAAAATATGGTAGTATAAGTACCAATATTATGTCAGTAGGAGATTTTAATGGTAATTTAAGGGTGAAAGGAAAGTGATGCTCATTGGATGGTAGAGTAATAAGAAAGGTGATGCATAATGGGCAGTTGAGTCTAGGGAAATAATGTTTTACATATGTGTGAGGTCAGCTAAAGACTGCGATAGAGTCTGTGTTATATTCTGATGCTTTGAAAAAAATGGAAAGGAGAAATTATTGGTGGGCTGTAGAGATCATTTATTGGTATGGGCCAAATTTGCAGAAGATGTTGAAGTTATTGGATATGGGAAAGCATAAAGAGGTTAACAGGAAAATGTAGTAAATCGACTAGATTATTTAATTCTGTGATGCAGTTATGATTAATGCACATTTCGTTGAGACCACTGTAAAAGTAATGAAGTGAATAGTAGGTAGCATTTAAGAAAAAAATATAAAGCGGATTATAGAAATATATAAAAAGAAAAGTTTTGTGGGTTAGTACATGTTTTTGAACAGCTACTAGGGCAAAGTTTAGGTTGTTTGAGAAAAGAGAGGGAAATCTGTCAACAGGATAGAGAGTAAAAATTCTTTTACAAAGGTTCACTAACTTATAAATGGGAGAAAACAGTCTCTCCCTTTGTAGAGACATAAGTAAAAGCTAAAGAAGGTTGGATGGCAGCACTTAGAAATTTGAAAAAAAGTATTATGTAAAGCACAGGAAGATATTCACAAGGTGGCTGTTCATTTTTTAAAAAATATGTATTATGGAGCAACAGCTTTGCAGAAGATTCCATATTTCAATTTCTTCTTAAAATTAACCCACCAGTCAATCTATGAGAGGGTCAGGCTAGGGAAAGGAATTATGATGAATGAGTTGGATGCTGTTTTAAAGACTACTCAAGATGATAGTTCACCTAGGGAAGGTGGTATTAAGTATTTACAAAACAATAAATGTGAATTTATTTTTAAAATAAATCTCGACTCTCTTGATGATGTCTGCATTGATACAGGTTCATAGAAGGGTACTAAACTAACAGCCCCAGAGCCCTTACAAGCCTAGTCATATTTATCCCCAGTTGCCCCAATTGTTGGTGGTTAGGTGAGTGAATTTCGCAGAGGTAAGGGGCTATGATAATTAATAACCAACTTCCTCTGTCCAGTAGGGACATGGGCGCCACCCCAAGAGTGATCTGCAGTCATATATCCATTTATCTAGGTTGCATTTAAAGAGGGTCAAGGAGGGGCTCTGTTTCATGTGAAATGGAAGCTTGTTCCAGGGAAGTGGCAGTCTCTGTGAGATGTATCTACCTGTCCAGCATTACCTGTTCATGTCAGAGGCTAGGTTAAGATCCATGGAGCGAATGACACTCATGCAGTTTGATTTACAAATGTGTAGTATTTCCATCAGGGCTAGAGACTGCCCTTTAAACCAGACATAGGTCACCCCTTAGCAACCTGTAGGAGACAGAATACAGTGACAGGGCTTTCAGTCTTTCAGCGTAAGACTTGTTTTATGTACCGTGTAATTTCTCTATGAGAGACCTCTGCGATCTCTCCAGTTGTTGCAGATGTCTGGTGAGGTACGTGCAAAAGGGAGCATTGTACTCAATTATTGGTGTGATGAGGGACAAATATAATGGAATTATAACATCCTTATATCTAGATGTGAGGCCTTTACTTATAAGATGTGCAACACAGAAGGATTTCCTTACTGCTGTGGATATGTGGTGGACAAAGTTCAGATTGCTATCACATAAGTACACAGATCATGTACCACTGGGTCTACACTTGGGGGGGGGGGTTGCTGTCTAGAATGTAATTAGCAGGGTTGTCAGCTTTCCTAAATAATGCATTTTTTTGCATTTAGCATTAATCTGTGGCTTTGGCAGCAATCATTTGTGTACATTAACTGTGCCCACAGTACATTAACATCTTTGGAGGACTCAGTGATTTCTCCCATTTTGCAGTCATTGTTGAACTTGGTCTGCCACAGGCCATCCAGGTTTACAGCCAAATGTTATCTACCTAATCAGAAAGAGCAGCTTTCCATCAGAGCAGTACATGTGTGTTTTATACAAAAAATATTTCAATAGACATCCCTATTTTTTTTTAATGCATACTACCTTAGAGGAGCCAATACATGGCAACTTGTGTACAGCAAACATATCTAGCATTCAAGAAGCTTTTGTTGTCACTGTCTAGCACTACACCCAGATTCCACCTGGGAGCATACCTCTCAACCTGAAAACATCAAAAATCTGGACAAAGGCCCATGAAAAATAGGTACAAATCTGTACACTGATTAGCATAAAATTTGCATACATCATTTTGCAACACCTCCCACCCCGATGGAATTGTGGTATACTGACATTCAAACTCAAATTGAAGAACAGACAAAATATTAAACACAAAATATAACCAGAACAATAGTGTTTTATTTATATTAATATTTGAACTTGTGTAAAACTAAAATACAAAACTATTTTATAAAAATATAATTAACTATTTCTACACAAATATTAAATAACACAACATGACATAACGAGAGCTAAACTGTTTATGTTAACATGAATATATATAAAACTACATGCCTATTTCTTTTTTTCTATCTATTCATCTATCCATCCATCCAGAGAAAGATATATAAACTCTGCAGCTGATTGAGGTTAAAGAAAAGTACAAACTCTTGGAATCACTGCCAAGCAGCACACACCCACACATAGAAAATGAAAAAAGAAGTATGCCAAAGTGAGATTCATGACTGGAATCATCATTTTTGTTTGAAAGGAATGAATGAAGCAGTACTTAATTCAATATTATTAATGCAACAGTACTAAATACACTAAAAGAGAATATTAACTGCAACTGTTACATCAAAAATTAGACAGTAAGACCAATGTACTATGTAATATGTAGACAGGAAACAGTAGCAAGAATTCAGACTGCAGTGCACATCTTCAGAAATTCCAAGACAAGTACAGCATGAGCATGTACACCACCTGTCTGGGCTCACTGCCATGCAGCAGTGGTAGTAGATAGAATAAGTGACTCACCTGCTGTAGCCTGCTATCACATGGCCTGTCCCCACACTGGTGCATGAGAGACAGCCTATGGTGGACACACTTTAGTACATCCTGTCATCTTCACACTGACAAGCAATATCTACCAGTTGCCATCCAGTAAATCAATTCTAATATTAGCTGTGCTAAGGAATGATCAAATCATAATACCACCCAATAAATCAATCAATCTCCCCCAGCAAGTTTCAGCGTATATAAAATATCTTCTATGAGAAATGCATTTTTGCAAAAGGTAAAAAGTACTGATCACACACACTGTTGACATCTTTCCAAAATGTTTACATCTTGCATTTTTACCCCTTACATATCCTACTGTTCAGTAGAAGTATTGCTGAAGGATGTGAACTACAGTTTTTAGAAAAAAAAATCAAACCTTTATATAAAGAAGGGAATCCAACCTCCTTCTGTAACTGTCGTCTTGTAGTGGCACTACTGCTTGTTGCAAATGTGCTTGAAAAAGCAGTGTGTAAAGCAGATCCTAACATTTCTGCTCTCCAACAAGATAGATAACATGGGTTTTGTCCTAAGCATAGTGTTGACATGCTACTCCCAAATGTCACAAACTGTATTCATTTGGAAAATAATGAATCCAGAGTTATTTTTGTCTTTTTGGACAATGCCCTTCTCATTTCACATCCTCTTAACACAGGCATCAAATTCACAGCAGTGATTGTTTTAAAGTTACCTAACAAATAGAATCTAATACAATTTAAAATAAACTAACACAATCAAATAATATCAACCAACAGAAATAAGTGTCCAGGAACCTTAAAACAAGCTAAAATATACATGACTCCAACAGCCGTGTTCTCTATAGCTTCCTTAGTCCTCCTTCCTGAACTAATCTACTGTTGCTTAATAATTATAAATCTTTAAAAACGTATGCTACATGTAGTCCAAGCACCTTGCCATAAAATAATCAGACTTGTTTTAAACTGACTTTCTCTACATGTCATTGTAGCATCCAAAGAGCAAACAAAAGGTTATCTTTAAATATATTAACATTTTCGCATGTTATCCAAGCACATTAAACACTTTTTCTGAATAAATGCCAAACTGTTGGTCACATATAAAGTGAGTAATCATCATTAAATTCATTAGATACTATTTAATTACATCCTGCAATCCAGCAATAGATTTGGGGACATAATACATACATTCCGCTCGTGTTTAAAACTTCAAAACATTTCATCTGACAGCACACAACTACCCATCCAACCTTCCTATTGTGTCACTGTCAATCATATACATGTCATTCACACACCTAACAGAAACAGAATGCAGAGATTTTTCCTGTTTTTTTTTTCTTGCTTAGCCAGTATCATTACACAAGTTAGACTCCTGTACATTTTTATATGAGATCAAGATGGCCACAGTTGCAGTTTGCAGATAATAATAATCTTTAATTGCTGCCATGCTGATTCTGCTGCTATGATACCTAACATGATGATTAAAAGGTTCAGCACTGCAGAAACATTCCGGTACAGTTTGTCACTAAGTTTGTGGAGGTTTTCTGCATAATTAAGTAAATATTATTAAGCAGCAGAGTGATAGCAAATTGCAATGCAGGAATCCAAGCTACAGAAGTCTCTCGTTATACCTCGAGTCATATATGCGCCGTAACTAAGTAACCCGTTCACATATCTAACAGCATACACTATTTTATCCAACAAACGGCACAGCTGAAATGGCTCAAATGAACTTTTATTAACAAAAAAAGCAAACACTAAAAAATAACAAAATGAGCGCTTTCATCTGAGAATGATAAAACTTGATAATCTGAAAAAGTGTGATCATTATCAGACGAAAGTGCTCATTTTGTTATTTTTTAGTGTTTGCTAGATATTTTATAGCTTGGTCTTTTTACTGCATGTTTCAGAATACACTATTTTTGTGGTTCTTTTTCCATGTTTAGCCTGTACCATTAGGACCGACCATTGTACAAGTTATACTGGCTGTTTTTTCATGCTGTCTGTTAGTGTACCTCAATGTGTTGGTTGACAACATTATCAGAGATTTAGAAGAAGCTTTTTTAATATTTTTAAATTAGGAGTTTGAGCTGCCAGAGGGGGTGGGGGGGAGAGAGAGATGGGCGGTATCGGGTGCTGGGTGTCTCACTGGACTGTCGGACTGCTGCAGAAGAAGTTGAAGAGACAAGTTAATTAAGCAGCTCCACTCTGTTCGCTTCTGCTGTTGCTGTCTGCCTGCTGGTATGGTATTCAACTTTACAACAGTTCAACAGTTCAATTCAGTTGTCTGACTGCGAAAGAGTCTGATAGGCCGCAGTACTGTCTTTCTTACGATGCTGACGATGTGGCTGATGTCATTACATATGTCCCTGCTAGTCTAATGATACGCTGGCTGGCAGTGCGTGATGATGTCAGCCGTAAGTTTAAAGTCATATTATAAATAAAAAATAAATTAAAAAAAAATCAGGAAATTAAGGGGGCCACTCGGGAATTCGTGGCACCCCATTATTTTGCCCTCAAAACTGGTAAATACCGAGGCATTCGGTATGGTTGAGAGGTATGCCTGGGAAATGTGTGACCATTGCTCGTAATCAGGGTGAAACTTAAGTTCATAACATATGTGTAGTATATCCTCATTAGCTCAGACAAAAAAAAAACATTATTGTACCAACCAAAGCAACACTTCCTTTACTGCCCATAGTGTGATGACTGCATTATGTGTGCTTACAAAGGCAGTTTGTGTGATGTAAATCGGGATGGAGCTGCAGTAACATCCTTGGGGATAGAATGGCACTCAAAAGTGTGTTGTGCACAAGTGATTGTTTTATTATAAAGTGTCTTTGAGAAACTGACATATGGCATCTTATATACAGCTGTTAAATCCAAAATTTCAAAGGGCTTTTGTTGTCACAATCTATTGCTGTACTTGGTTTCCACCTGGGGATATTTAACCTCTGCAGAAAAGGCTGGGTAAAACCTGTGACCAGACTGCATGTATACTTAGTTATTCATTATGGCAAAAATAAAAGGCCAATGTATTTCACCAGAAAAAAATATATTGTTTTCACTTATATAATACCATGACTGCAATGCCATGCCTTAATTCAGCTAAGGCGGCTTCCTCAAATTCAACAGTGAGCTGCACTGAAATTTCTGATGGTAGGATTAGTCTTATGCACATTATGTAGGTAATGACTCAGGTATTACTACCTTACAGTTTCACAATGAAATCTTAAAGATAGTCTGAGGTATAGCCTTTCAAAGATAGGCAGCAAGAGCTTTGGTGCATATGCCTTTACCGACACGGTCTGGCATTTTGCTTTATACTCCATTTTTATCATTGTTGTTATGCTAAGCTTCTGCTTAGTATGTATAGTACAAAGATGGATTAAATTGCTTTTCTGATGAACTGTCATTACAGGGAAGTAAAAATCCATTATATTTTCTAGATTTATTTCCATTTCAGTGTACCAGAGCTAACACACAAAATGTTTAATCACCCGGTGTGTCAGTCAAATATAGTGCAGTGGTGCATTGGAACTCCCTAAGAGTAGTATAGAATGTAATGTATTTTAATAGTTAACTGATCATCTTGCTGCTCTCTGTAAGTTTCTTAATGAGGTCTTAAAAGAGAGTGATATATGGCCATTTACAGGTAAGCACCATATCAGTATGTATAAAAGTCTTCACCGCGACAGTCTGACATTTTGAATTATACTTGGTTTACATTGACGCTGCAGTTTTGAACTTTTGTTTGGTGTGCAGAACATAGTAATAGCCTAGAGTAATACTTTACTTCATTTTCATCAGATCAGATGTAAAACCCTATGTATTTCTGCAGAAAAAAAAATATTTTTTTTTAGGTGCAACATACCATGGCTACAATGCTATGCTTTCAAGTGGCTAAAGCTATGGGTCATATTCAGAGGTGTGCTGTGCTGAAAGCTCTGTGGTGAGAATTACAGTCTTATGTGCATGTTGTAGCTATAAAAATTCTTACTGTTACCTGAAAAGTCTACACTGCAACCACAAAGAGGAAATGGCGTGTAATCAAACATTCCCATAGCAGAGGTAACTGCCAATAGAAACAGTATCTTCCAGAATACAGGCTTTAATTCTGCTGAAGTGGTGGGCTCAAATGGATGGAGAATGAGCTCTTGTTGCTTAAAATATATATCCCAATGGGTCTTGGATCCCTAACTAGAGGCTAAAGAAGGAAAGTACTACAAAGGAAGGACTTATAGACTTTTAAATATACTTAAGAGCTTTATATCTTGACCCATGTTCATGGGTTAGTACTAGGCTAACTGTCCTTGTGGGCCGTTTTAAGCTTAGTCATTGACACCATGTGAGAATCAAACCCTGTACCTTGTGTCTGTAATGGAAATACCTTAACCATTATGCCAACCTCCCACCTGTGGAAGTTTTTGGAGGAATAACCAAGATCAGTGCCAAAAAAGGTCAGGAAAAGAGGCCCAGCTCCATGGCATAGTGGGATGAAGCCCTAACTATAAATTTAGATGACCTGATGTCACTTAGTATCTTGGTCAGTGGAGGAGCCAGGTGTGGCAGAGTAGGAGCAAGCAATGCTACCAGCTTCAGTGTCAAAACACACTTTCTAGAGAGAGAGAGAGAAGAGTGCTGCATGCAAAACTGTTGGTCAAGGATGCATGCTTGATTTGTCAAGCCATGTTTGTGTGACAACCTTCATGTAGTATGGGTAGTAATTTACATTCTCACAAAGGAAGAAATAGCAGGCCCTCACAGCAACTTCTGGAAGAGAGGTTAGGCTGGAAAAAGGAAATAACCCTTGTGGCTACTTGAATGAGTGCTACACCTTGAAAAGGTCTTGCCATTGTTATAGCAAATGAATGTGCAATAATGACAGTGGCAAGATGGTCATCAGGCTTATGGGAACAAGGAAAAGAATACATAAAAAAGGTCAGAGGGGTAATCAAGGAGGAAAAGGGGTATGTAAGTCATGGCCAAACCCCATTCAGAACATCTTTGTAGTTTATCTCTATATATCTTTTAATAGAAAGGCTTTTGAGAAGAACTGCTGATTGATGCCACTTTATACAAAAATGCTTTAACTCTAGCAACTGATGGAACTTGAGTAGCCTATCTGTTAGCTGAAGGAAATACAGACATGAGTTAGCCAACAAGAATTTGTGATGCTGTAGTTAAGATGGAATTGCTAGACAAAACTGCTAAAACATGTATAGCTACATTTGCCTGGGTCATTGAGGAGCAACCAAGATCATGTCACTTTTGAATCCCTGTCTTTGGCAAGGTATAGCGCATGCCTTTGGGTCAAGCTTACATTAGTGTATCCTTTCTCTTGCCATTGGGAGAGTAGTTAAGGTGAAATGTCTCCAAAGTTTGCTGTTTGTGGTTAAGAGGTAAGCATCAAAAGGACTCCAGACTGGGCATCCTCTTTTATTGGGTATCACTTTTGCCATCACTGTGTTTAGGGATTTCTCATAGGGAATCACCTGTCTGCCAAGCAGTTAAATTCCTTGAAATATTAACAGCAGATAATAATCTATTACTGTGGAAGGCCCACAACCCGATTTTCTTGGAGTCTCTGCTGAGGTGCCACACTGCTGCAATGTTATCTAAATAAATGGAGATGCAGTCTTGGTGAATCCATTGTATTTTATTTATTTTTCATTTGCTGGCCAGATTAGATCCGCTAGACTAGTGGCCTCTTTTTAGGGGAGACCCAAAATGATATTTATACTACTAGAAGAAATTTGGCCAGGGCATCAAGGAGCTTCCCCTACTGTTTTAGGGAGGTGTTATGGGATCTTTTACATCCACTTCAGCTTCCACCAACTGAAGCAGATGTAACCTCAGTTTAACATTTCATCTGAAATACTGCTGTCCCCACTGCTGCACTGCAGTATCAGCAATCTAATCACCTGGAGTGGGAACAGAACTCACAAATTTCTGGTCTTCCAACACCAAAGGTGTGGTGCCTATTTAGCCACTGACACTGATTTGAGTTTGGAGGGAAAAGAGAATTGCTGCCATCTGTACATCATTGATGTGAATTTTTGAATTTGTCTGACCAAAAGTCCTTGTGTGCTAGGTGGCTAAGAGAGCGGCCTTCCTATTCCAGTGAGGACACACCCACTCTCACTCTAATTTTGGGAGGCAGAGGAGCAAAGGGGTTTGCCTTTTAGAAGGCTTTCAATGAGAACCACTAGTTCAGATTCCTTGTTCATGATTTGCAGATAGGTGAACTAGTAAAAATTTGGGGCCTGAGTCTTAGATGCACTATACTTTGATGATCTGCTGAGGAATCCTCGTTTTGTCTGTTATTGGGGCCCTTAATATTGAGGGCTTCCATAATCCAAGAGCAAGTATAGGCTGAACAAAGAAAAATATGTTGACAGCAGAAGCTGAAGTCCAGAGACATTGTCATTCAATCAGGAGAAACATGCCTGCATGTCTTGGTGTCTAAGGAACAAACTGTGGAAGTCAAGGGCTGCATTGAAGTGAGGTAGGGCTTTAAATACATCTTAAAACAAACATTTATTTAAGACATGTTGGGAAATGTTGCCAATTTAATTTATTCTATTCAATGAGTTACTTCAACTACTAAGTGCTGTCGTTAACAGCAGTCACATTGTTGCATGGAGTCCTGCTACAAATGAAAAAATACTGACTAGAAAACACTTTACCTAGTGCATATTTACTGTCCAGTAGTAGCAAGCACTAATCAAAAGAATATGTTCACTGGAGTATGTGAACCAATAAGCAGTAACATTTTAAAACACTGGCAAAGTGAAAGGTTTTGTTTAAATGCTGAATCTGATCAGTATTTATAAATTATGCCATTTTGTGAAAGTGACTGTATGCATTGTTGCATGATCACTTAATGCAAGTGCCAGTGGTCACATGATTAATGGTCAGATGATTTGAGTGGTCAATCCAGGGATCACAAAACTTCAGTGCCTTGAGGCTTGCTAAGGTTTAATCTGGCCTTGTCTTTGTGTTCATTACAGAGGGTAATATCCGTAGCAGGAGAGAACAGAGATCTTAGGTTTGGCATTATGATAACTGAAATATTGTTATCCATCATTTCATGTCAAAGTATTTAATCTAAGCAGCTTTGATTAATATAATCAGTTATTTTTGTGGGCATTTATTTGATGTTAAATAGTCTACTAAGACAGTGTTCGGGCAGTTGTAATCTTTCTTAAAGAGTAATTGTACTGAATTTTGCATCCTCAAACTTTTGTCAGGAACGTCTCCTGCTCTGTAGAGGACATTGGGGGTATGCAATAGGTGCCTATGTATTAATTACCACTGGTGACTGGAAGCCAGAAATGAATCCTTGAACCTTATGGCCTGAATCAGAGATTTTTACCACTGAATTGCAATCACCTGGATATTTTAGCAGTGTGTAGTCTTGAGCTGTTTTCTTGACTTCTTTTAAGGTTCTGTTCTACACATATTAAGACACCAGCACAATCCATCCCACTGGATCCATAAAAATGAAAGGAGGTATACCTTGGAATGTATGATATGTATTTTGGATCTTTAAATCACATATCCACCAATCAGAGGAAAGTTTTTAAATCACTAGTCATATCATTCAGATGTCTGACATTTAAGAAAGCCATCTTCACCTCTGTTTTTACCTTCTGCATTTTTAATTTGAAGAGCTCTTAAGAGGACACTACAAGGATGAAAAATTTCCTGTCTAGTACTTGTGCCATGTGAGGAGAAAGCAAGGTCTATCCAGTACAAAGGATTCCAGCTGGTATACTTCCCAGTCCAGGATGACATGCAGTGAATCACTTGTCTGTGACACCACGTCCATAGACACTGAATGAATTCCAAAATTTTGTCTTGCTATGCAAGTTCCATGTGAAGTGGTGGCAGGATTTCCCCATGCAAATATGTTTGATACATGCTTTTAAGATGTCTGATAATCCTACTATATCCTTCTGCATAGACTGCCATAACTACTAAAATAGATTGCTCACTCCATTTGAACTGTGTCCATTTCATTATTATCCTGAGTCCTTGATTAGGTCCAAGATAAGAACATCACTGTTGCAAAATCTCTACAAAGTGCAGTGAATTTATTTATTTACTCATGATCATTCATATACTGGGATTGTCCATCTTGGGATTAGTTGCCCTTTTTCAGTGAAGACCCAGGGAGAAAAGCTCCAAGTGTAATTTATTTATTTATTTATCTTTGTTTCCTGGGAAAATCTAACTGGGCAATGCCCATTTTTAGTGGAAGCCATGGGAGAAAAGCTCCAGTTGTTTACAATCTGATGTTCTTCATCTCACATTGCTGCAGTCCTTACACTTGGGTATACCGCTGTCCTCGGTCGGCCCGAATACCAAAGTATATGGCTGACGTCGGTCAAGGCGCATTAAACTGACGCCAGGACGTCAGGGTATAAATGCGCATGACCGACGTCATATCCTCATTCTTTTTTGCCGCGTGGTCCGATGCAGAAGCAAATTTGCGAGTGCAGTTTGGCGTCCTGAGATTTTCCGAAACCGGAGTTTCAGACCGAATCAAAGTTGGCTAAGTACCCCGTTGGGGAATATTTTGTTTTTCTTGCCTCAGTATTTTACGGATGTCAGAAAAAGTAAATAACTGTATTTCTTGTGGGAAACAGATACCACATAGGGATTACCATAACTTGTGTATACCTTGTTTAGGGCCTGAGCACGACGTTGTTGGGTGTCCCTCTTGTGCTAGATTTAACAAACGTACTATAAAGAGGAGATTAGACTGTGCCAGGTTAGTCTTAAGCGGTGCAATTACAAAATGCCGTTGGATGCTCCGCTACGCAAGGACAAAGCACCTAGGCCTAGGTTAGAAGAACCGTCCGTCCCGGACGCCGGTTCTTTAGAGGGCTCAGTTGAGCGGAGGTCCAAACAGAAATTTCCTTAGAGTCCCAGGAGAGACTTTATTGTTACAGGATGTGTCTTCTCAGGAGGTAGGCCAGGCTGAAGGGGCTTCTCAGGTAACTGTCCTTCCCTCTCTGCCTAAGGTGGTTAGGCCTTCCCTACTGTTACCAAGGCTTCTTCCAGGGGCAGGCCAGGTTTAGCTGTAGCAGGTGTCTCTCCTAGTACTTCAGGCCCTGTGCCCAAGAGACATATGCTTAAGATGGCTGAAGATTTAATTACTATGATTAGGGTTCTATGCCCCTCCTGACAAAAGGCCTAGGGTGGATCCTGAATTTGGGAATTTTGAGCAGGATTCTGATGCTTGAGTCTTGGCTGAACATTTACAGGAGTTTTCTCATTATTCTGATTCTGATGTGGATGACACCACTCCTACTGCTTCTCCTCCTGAGGATTTTTCATTCTCAGAGACTCTCCATTCCATGAGGGAGCATTTTAAATGGGAAGGTCAGGATTTCTCTGATTCCAGGAAAAGACTTAGGGAATTTTTGTTTTTACCCCAGCATAGGCCTTTAGCTATACCTCCTGTTCTTTCTGTGGTGGAAGATGTTTTTGCAGAGGCTTCTCTTAACCCTGATTCTTTACCTCCCGCTCCTGTTAAGCCGGACAGATACTATAGGGTGCCTGAAGCTCATAAGTATCTCTTTAAAAGCCCTAGGATGCAGAGTCTGTTACTCAGGGACCTAAAGGGGTTAAGGCTTCTGTTGTTAAAAATCCGGTTCCTCCGGATAAAGAGGCAAGAGCTTTAGACAGATGGGGTAAGAAAGTTTATACTTCTTCAACTTTAGCCATGAGGGCTTTGAATTGTCAATTCCACATGCTGAGATATCAGATCTATCTTCTTTCACAGTTAAAGTCTAAGGTAGATGCTCTGGCAGAAGGTATTGAATGTAAGGAGTTACAAGATCTAGTGCATGTGTCTGAACAGGTGGGTAAGCATTCCTTACAATGTGGTTTTGATGCTGTACAGGCCTCTTCCAGGGTGGCTGCCACTGGTACTGTCTCACGAGGCACGCCTGGCTAAGGGATCAGAATTTAGCTGAGCATGTTAAGTCAAGGATCTTGGATGCCCCTTTGCAATCTGATGTGTTGTTTGGTTCGCCTGTTGAAGCAGTTTTAAAGAAAATGGAAGACAAAGCTAAGTCTATGCACACTGTTAAAGATTTTTTACAGGTTCAACCTCCAAAGTTTAGTAGAAATTGGCCAAGCAAGGGGTGGACATATCCTTCTTATGATTCCCAGTCTAGGGGTAGGTCTAGGCATGGTAGGGGCAGAGCTCAGGGCTCTTTTAGATCCAGGACAGGGGGCTCACCTGCACAGTCTTCAGGTGAGGGCAGGGGTCAGCCCTTTCATAGACAGACCCAATGACCTACCTTTTCAACTGCCAGAACCTTCCCATCTGACAGCACCTTTGGGAGGAAGACTGACACTTTTCAAGGAGAACTGGAGTTTAATTACCCAAGACAGATGGGTATTGGATATCATTCACCACGGTTACAGATTTTATTTCCATACCTTGCCACCTTTCAAGGGCATGCCAGACATTCCTCCTCAGCACAGAATAGAAGCTTACAGACAAATTTCTCTATTACTACAGATAGGGGCCATACAACCGGTGCCTATGGCAGAAAGGGGCCTAGGATTTTATTCTCGCCTATTCCTAGTACCAAAAAAGGGGAACACGTGGAGACCAATTCTGGATTTGTCTATCCTCAACACCTTTCTGGACATTCCCAAGTTCAAGATGCTGACATTGCAACAGCTTTTACCTCTACTGGGCAAAGATCACTGGATGGTAACTTTGGATCTCAAGGAGGCTTACCTTCATGTTCCTATCACTCTAAGTTGCAGGAAGTATCTGCGTTGAGCTGGAAATTCTCATTATCAATTCTCTGCATTGCCCTTTGGCTTATCTACTGCACCCAGAGTATTCACAAAGGTTCTGGCTCCAGTGATAGCCTTCTTCAGATTGAGAGGAATACAGATCTATCCTTATTTGGACGATTGCCTGATTCTGGCTCAAGGCAAGGACGAGCTTCTACAGCATTTAAAATATGTGACAGCAGTGCTAAGATGCCTGGGGTATTCTGTGAACAAAACAAAGTCCAGTCTAGTACCCTCTCAAGACATGTGCTTTCTGGGTGTGAGACTGAATACAGCAACCCAGATGGCCTTTTTGACCCGGACAAACAAAAGAATCTTTCCCTTTACTTCCAACAACTATCACACCAGTCCGGGCTGACTGCAAGGACAGTCCTTCAAGCCTTAGGGTTCATGGCATCTTGTATTCTGGTGCTTCCCAATGCCAAACTGCATATGAGGAAGCTACAATGGTATCTCAAGAATCTATGGACACAGCACTGCCAGGATCTGGACACTGTCATTCCAATAATACCTTGCATCCAAAAGGAATTCTTGTGGTGGGCTCAGCAATGTCACCTAAACAAGGGACTTTCTGTGACCCGGCCAGAGGCGAGTCAGATTCTAACAACAGATGCCTCGGACAAAGCTTGGGGAGCTCATCTCAATGGAAAGTGGATACAGGACAAGTGGCCTGCCAGACTACAGCATCTACATATCAACATGAAGGAGATGTTAGCAGTCCAGTTTGCATTAACAGCTTTCAAGGAATTACTTCTTCCAGGGCAGGTGTTGATTCTAACAGACAACACAACTGTCATGTGGTACATCAACAAGCAACGGGGAACACATTCTTACCCTCTATGCAGACAAGCAATGATTTTGTGGGACACTGCTCTCAGTTTACAACTAAATCTTCAGGCAAGGTTTCTGCCGAGTACAGAACTCCTTAGCAGATGTGTTAAGCAGACAAATCATGGATCCCCACGGTGGCAATTGGATCCTCATGTATTTCAGCAATTAACAGTGTCATGGGGAATGCCAGACATAGATCTGTTCGCTTCTCCTCTAAACCACCAGCTGCCAAAGTTTTGCACAGAAAGGATACACCAGGCAGCTTGGAAAGTGGATGCTCTTTCTTTCAGTTGGAAAAATCTTCATGTATATGCCTTTCCACCTCTTCCTCTACTTCTAAAGGTACTGCTAAAGGTAAGACAGGACAAACCAAGAATGATCCTGATAGCTCCAGATTGGCCTCGACAGCATTGGTACCCATTACTGAGAAATCTGATAAGGAAACCACCTTGGCCCTTACCTCTGATTCCACACCTGTTGTCCCAAAAGGACGGTCATCTACTCAATGTCAAGCTTCACTCTCTTCATCTCACAGCATGGCATATCCTGTTTTAGCTCATAGCAGGGCTCAACTTCCTCAACAAGTTTTGAATGTGATTATGGAAGCTAGGAGGCCTAGTACAAGGAAAGTGTATGCAGACAAGTGGAAGAGATTTTTGTTTTGGAGTGCAGCAAAGGATTTGGATGTTTCTGAGCCTAATTTGAGTGTGGCTCTTCAATATCTTACTGAGTTATTGGACAAGGGTTTGTCCTTCTCTTCCATTAAGATTCATGCTGCAGCAATTTCAGCTCACTATGACTGTGATCCACCTTTGTTTTCTCATCCTTTGTTCAAGCAATTTCTCAGAGGAGCAAAGAACATAAGACCTCCAAGAGCTCCTACTCCTGCTTGGGACCTCAATTATGTGTTGGAAAAGCTCACTCTACCACCTTTTGAGCCTGCAGCTACGGCTGAGTTAAAATATTTGTCATGGAAGACTGCTTTTTTGTTGGCCATTACCTCTGCAAGAAGGGTTTCTGAATTGCAGGCCCTTATGGCGGTTGAGCCTTTCTTGATTTTCCATAAGGATAGGGTATCTTTACGTACTAACCCTTCCTTTATGCCTAAGGTGGTTTCAAGTGTGTCTTTAAACCAAACTATTCATTTACCTACCTTTTATGCAGACCCCCAAAACAAGGGGAAAAGATTTTGCATACTTTGGATGTACACAGGCAGTTACGCTATTACTTAGACAGGACTAAGAGTTTCAGGCAGTCTCAGCAGTTGTTTGTTTCTTTTGCTTTGGGTTCTCAGGGCAAGCCTGTGTCAAAACAAACTATTTCTAAATGGATTGGGTTTGCATTGCCTTTTGTTATTCCCATCATGGCAAGGAGATTCCAACAGGGATTAGACCTCATTCCACTAGGGCTACTGCCACTTCTACAGCTTTTCTAAGGGGTGGCAACTAAGGACATTTTGGAGGCAGCTACTTGGAGTTCAGTACATACTTTCTCTAAGCACTACCACCTTCCTCTCTACTCTAAATCTAGGGCTGGTTTTGCCACTGCTATTTTACAGGGCCTTTGACAGCTCCTGCTTCTCTTTGATTTGCCATCCTCCCTTACCTCTGCTTTGGGAATCTACCCAGTAAGGACTGCAGCAATGTGAGATGAAGAACATAGTACAGTTTTGTACCTACCATAAATGTAGATGTTCAAGATCCACATTGCTGCAGTCCACCCTCCCTCCGTCCCTCTGTGTTTGGGGTGGTTGTGTGGACAGGTTAGTACTTTTTATATATTTGTTAGAAGTTGTACATAGTTTGGGTGTAGGGGTGTTTAGTGTTTGGTGGTTTTTTGATTTTACCCTGTTTAGGGTCTTCTGACATCTGGGGCAAGAAAAGACTGAGGATATGACGTCGGTCATGCGCATTTATACCCTGATGTCCTGGCGTCAGTTTAATGCGCCTTGACCGACGTCAGCCATATACTTTGGTATTCGGGCCGACCGAGGACAGCGGTATACCCAAGTGTAAGGACTGCAGCAATGTGGATCTTCGAACATCTACATTTATGGTAGGTACAAAACTGTACTTTATACATAGTTCCAGTTAAACACAGAGTAGTTACATTTCTGTTTACATCGGTATGCATAAAGTACCTACATCTGTACATTTTGAGATTGTTATATCTTACAGAAATGAACGTTATTACAGAGAAAGAGCATGTACAATAGGGTCACAGCATAAATACAACATATTCTGCATACAAAAAGTAGAGTCTACAGGCAGCAGCTATGGAAGGAGCTTACAGCTGTATATACATATGTACAAGCTTTGTTTTTGACTGTTTGGTGAAAAGATGAAAGTGTTCTAGATTAAGAGGAGAATATTAGTAAAGTGTCATTATGGTGTGGACCTAAAAGTCTTGACTTGGTGATCAGCATACACTGGGCTATGACTGGTTAAGATATTGTTTAAGTAATAAGAGTTTGTTACAAGAAAGGATGTCCCTTACAGGACAGTATGGCAATAGAATGCTTTTTAGTGCATGTCATTTTTCTGGATGATAAATGAGCTTATGTGCTGTACTTGCTTGCAAATATGTTAGGTAGTTGTGGAGTTCAAGTCAGCTTAATTGGTTTAAACTGTGGCAATGGTGGGCCCTATGAGTGAGGTTGGTGATGAATTTGGCTATTTTATTGTAGAAGGAGGCGGGTTTCTTTCTTTGTGTATTGTTTAAATTTGTTAGAATAGTAGCAGCACATGAAAGAGTTGGCAGTAAGAAAGTGTGTAGCTTGAGTTTTTCTTGCTGTATTGACTGTATAAAGAGAGCCTAGTTTATGTTGTGCCAGTTTAATGGTGTGCAGTATATGCTGGTCAGATTTGAAACTGCCATCTATTACAGTGCCTTGAAGTTTATTGTGGGTTACAGTTTCAATGACAGTATTATTTACTGACTTTATGGTGAAAGATTGCTTTTGAGTTTGGTCATTTTTTGAGGTAAAAATCATTAGCTTAGTTTTCCTGGGGATGAGTAGCAGGTTTGATTCCTTGAGACAGATTTCTATGGAGCATACCTCTCAACCTGAAAACAGCAAAAATCTGGACAAACGGCCATGAAAAATAGGTACAAATCTGTGCAATGATTAGCATAACATTTGCATATATAATTATATAACCCCGCCCACTCCAATGGAATTGTAGGATGCCAACCAACTTTCAAACACAAACTGAAGAACAGACAACCAAAATTTGGCCCCAGCCCAGATCCTGTAGTAAATAGTAACCATTTTTTTTAAAATGTATAACAATGATGTTCACTGGGAAGGAAATATTATGAACTTTAAGATTTTGTTTTTGGTGACTTGCAGTATGTGGGTTTTGTAGTAAAAGTAGGGCATTTAATGGTAGGCAATATTCTTTTTTGTTCTTCTTCTTTCGGCTTTTCCCGGTTAGGGGTCGCCACAGCGGAACTCCAGTCTGCTAGTGATTGGCAGTAGATTTTTACAGTGTGGCAGTACCAGCTCGACGCTCAACCTTCAACAAAGGCACGCCCATTCACGCATGTCTTTCAAACACCACTCGACCATGGGGAGGACATGCAGACTCCACACAGAAGGTGCTGCTGCCGAGAATCAAACAGGAGAACCTCTTGCTGTTAGGCGGCAACGCTACCGCTACACCACCGCAGCTTATCTTAGCAAAAGAATATTAGATTTTGCTAGGACCTCCAAAAGTCATTCTCCATGGCCTACTGATCAGTGGCATAGCTAGAGTTTGTTTGTGACACCCAAGGCTGTCATTGAGTTTGCTGCCCTTCCCCCTCACAAAAATCATGGTCAAATGGGGCCCCTCACACACAGCTCTCCCCCCTGCAGCCATTCCAATGTCCTATTACTTGGCTATTTCACCCCAGTTATCATAAACACAATGTGCATACTGCTCTACTTCTACAGTGATTATTTGGATTTTATTTAAAATGTTTATTTTACATTTTACAGCACAAACACTAATAGACATCTGCTCATCTGTTAAGCAAAGCAATACAATCTCACAATGAAAATAGACTTAGCATTAAAACTTCTCTGCACTTGAAATTCATTTATTGAAACAGCATTGAAGCACACATTCAAAGAAAATGCATCTGGCCAGTGGCGGATAAAGATTACCTTTCGGCTGTTTTCAAATCATAGTCCCCTTGCACACAAAAAACACGTGTTCTTTGATACACCTTCCTGATTGTATTAAATTGTATTCCTTGTATAATACAGCACACTTTATTACAGTGTGTGTTACATTTGTTGTTTTGAACATTTTTCCAGCAAGCAGTGAAACGAAATGCACAAACCAATAATGACAAAACTGCCCAGTTCAGAACATTTCCATCATAAAAGTCCACTTAATCTTCTACAATTCACCAGTATCAGTAAATATGCACAATCTCTGCAGAAGTAAAAGTCATGTAATAATTCCACATTAAAGAGATCTGTAACTAATGAAGAGGTTAATGCTAGCAAACAACTTTATATTTCATTGTTTCATCTACAAATAAAGTGCTTATTGCCCTTGAGGAATAAATTGCCTATGTTACATAACAAAATGACAAGCTAGGAATATTGCAATAGGGAATGGATGGCAAACTGATAACAGGTTCATAGTTACTAGGTATCTCCACCAAGTAGACGAGTCTCAGGACTGCAGCATCCACCCCCTTTAAAAAAGTACAACACAATATGGTATCAGCAATCCATCTACATACTGTGGGCATAGAACCCAAAGCCTTCTGCATCAAAGGCAAGTATTCTACCTGTTATGCCAAGTCTGCTTGAGTCGTTAGTAGCACAAGTAGTACTAAACTACTCCCCTCCCAAAGAACTATACAGCACAAGAAATCTGCTAAAAGCCAAAATTTATTGGGGGGGTGGGGACAAAGGCCCAAAACCAGGGACACATTTTAAACATTGATTGTATAATCGTAGAAAAGTTGTTAGAATAAAATGTTTTGTGCTACCATGCCTTTCCTGAAAGATAGGAAGACTGAAACTTAAATGGCTATCATTATTTAGTGAATTCAGTTCTCATGATTTGCCAGAAAACCACAAATTTTAAGAGGAACAGACCAGACACACACAATCACATATATACACACACACATACACACACACACACACACCCCGGGATTCATGAAGCTTGGTTCAAGGCCGGCGGTAGGCTTGCACCGACAGTGCGGCGTGAAGATGGCGCAGTAGCGCCAAATGCATATTAATGAAGGCTACGTGCATAGGAAAGGAGCGCGAGTGCATAGGGTGTGTAGAAGTGCCGCACGGAGGTGTGGAAATGCCAGCTGTCAACGTGCAACCTAAAATGCTTGCATATAACAACTTGCAAGACAGTAATCACATCTGTCAGTGTCCGTGGATACGGAAACGTATGCAAAGCATGCAAGATAGTTCCTGCGAACACAAAATGAAGAAGCAAACACAAATGCACGGTAGGGAATAACATGTCCCTATCCCGCGAACAAATTACATGGAAAACTGTGTGACCAACAATGGTACAATGCTAAATGTCCTGTGATCGTAGGAAATAACTATGCACCATACTGCATGTAACAGTTGCCTAAAGTGGTCACGTCAGGATACAATAAACGTAATTCGTACAAGAAACAGGCAAACAACAAAAGTGCCAAAGGTATAAGGCTCACAGCTAGGAAACAAATGAGTGTTCTAAACCTGCACTGACCGTGGCTATGTGTTGGCCCAAACAATCTGGTGTCCGCAGTAGGGTTATCATCTGTCCCGCTTTGCGAGGGACAGTCCATCGTTGGACAGTTGTGTCCTGACAAAATACATTACAAATGGCAAATGTCCTGGGATTGTAGGACATAATTATGTCCCATATGTTATGTAATAGTTGCAGAAAATAATTATTGCAGTATCTACAATACCTAAATGTTACAAGAAACAGAATAAGCAACTAAACCGCTACAACAATATGCTTTTATGTAGGCAAATAAGTAAAGTTCTATCCATTGTACTGACCGTGGGTATGTGTCGGCTTGTAAAATCTGATGTGTGTTCCGAAAATGTCCCATCTTGGCCATTTGAAAAGGTGCCAACCCTAGTCCCCAGAATACATCCCAACCTGTACATATGACAATGTCAACGATACCAATGGTCAGAGCATTCGCACAATAACTAGCCAGACCCTTAAAAACTCACAAAGCCAGTGACTATTGGGGGAAAGGTGTTGAATGAGAATGACTACTTACAACAATGAAGAGTAATAGACGCATTTAACTGCAGAAAATTAGTAGTATTACGAATCTGTCAACACGTTCCAAGTT